>NW_025335606.1:16591262-16777517 GCF_004798865.1 Varanus komodoensis
TCTGGATCCAACCTCCACATCACTTGAAGTCCATATAATCAGAAACAATCTTTCACACATACTCCTCCCTGTAACAAAAGCTCCTATCAGAAATTCATGCCATTACTCACCAAAACCTCAATTATCAAAAAAGATAATTAAAAAAAATCATGCTATTATTCACCCAAACCTCAAGGGAATAAAATAACCCCTAATGTTATTACTCACTAAAATTTCAAGAAAATATACTACCTTTACTTGGAAGATAGGATGACAAGCACCAAGCGAGCATCCTGGAGACAGCGTTCAATAATGAAAGAAAAAAAAAAAGGGGGACCAGAAATATTGCAGTACATTTATATGTTATGAAGGGTAACACCTACCTCATCTAGATTTCCAGATCCTGGGGTTCAAAAAACAAACAAAAAAACTTAGTTAGCTTTCTTTTGCAGGAAAGTTTTGTGACATATTTTAGTACAGTCTGGCTGTAAATAAAGTACCGCAACTCTGTGGGTTTACTCTCTCAGCATAATGCACCTGAATTCCTTGTTAGAGTTCAGCAAAGAAGGGCATTTCCACATGCAAGAATTTTGGTCTTACAGAAAAATATTGGTGCTCTATAAAATAGGGAACTGCAGCAGAAGGATTCGACCATGCCAGCTGCACATCTCATGTAATACACTGTTGCAATCTCTAAATCTTGTTTTTAATGCCTGTGCTTTTCTAAGCATACAAGAATCCCCTATACCAGGGGTCTCAAACGCGCGGCCCGCGGGCCAATTGCCGGGAGGGGCGGGGCACGGGGGAGCGGCCCTGCGGCCTTCAAAGCGCCGGCTGCGCCCGGGCCGGCCTCTGGGAGCGACGCGGGATGAGCGGCCCACCACCACCACGGCGGTGGAATCCTTGATGCGGCCCAGCCTCACCCAGACTCTACTTCCAGCGGCCCCCAGGTAAGTTGAGTTTGAGACCCCTGCCCTATCCAGTATTCCAGAATGTACCGTGCATCTCACCTGTGCCATCGGGCACAAAGAGCCTTGAAAGGTCCCTGCCCACTTGCGCCCATAGCCCTGCTAATCAACGGGGAAGACATGAGGATGTGGCCTGCAAGGATCACTGGGACGGCAGGGTGGGAGAAGCTGGAACCTTCCCTCCAGAGATCTTTGCAGACAAATGTGTGACTGACTGCATGTGTGCAAATGGGCGTGTGCTCATGTGTGATCTTGTATGCATGTGTGTGTGCATATGAATGATCCTCCCCACCACCACCGTGTCAGTAAGCATGTTTTAATGTGGATATACCTAATGTGTTAGATATCTTCTGGGCTATTCAAGCTTATAGACATTTATACATGACCAAAAAGGAAGAAACTGGACAAATGTGGATATGTATTTATTTATCTATTATTATTTATTTAAACTCCATCTGTGCCAAAGGTCTTAATTCCATGTATAAATTAAAAAATAATAATAACTGTAATTTAAATAGAAATACAATGCATTTCATGTTTCCATAAGTCAAAGATGACTTGATGGCACATAGAAACAATACATTCACCAGAATGGAGATGACTCTGACAAGGAGACCTGCATGGTCATTAAGCCTGCAATTATTTTCATGCTTCATTATCTTTAGGCCAGACTGGGAAAGGGCATTCCTTCACACACAGGATGCTTTCACACTGCCGTCTGTCCTCTGTAGAGAGGACCCTTGGCCACCCTACGTGGCAGAAATTTACAGATTTCATTCAGCTTTCCCTCCATAATACAGGCACAGTGTTCAGAGTGCTCTAAGGAGAAATGGCCCTCTATTCTGGCCACTTTACTGCTACACTTCAGACTGATAGTTTTGCTAGAATGGCACATACAGTGAGAAGAGCGACTCGTGGCCCTGCCCAGGCACCTACACAGGTGCAAATGGTGGCTGGGCAACTTCAAGATCCCTCTCTCCTCTTCTTTCTGATCGGTCTTTTCTTTAAAGTGGGTTTAAACTAGCCAACCTTCAAACAGATGATGCCTTCAAAATAGAGAACTGTCCCCTCTCCCATTATAGCCAGAACAAACCTGTTCCTTCAACTGTCTGTTCTTATATGGCCAAAATGATACTGTCCACACTTAGGAGGGATGTACAATAGGCTTGGGAGAGAACTCCAAATTTGGCAGAAGTGCAAAAGATTCCTTAGGAAAAAATCCTAGGGTGGACAGGGAAGACCCAAAACAACCTGATGACCATGGTGCATGATTGTTGACTGTTGCAGAGGGGGTGAGAAACCAGACTACCTGGACAGAGAGAAGACATGGAATAGAGGAGTACCCTGTAAGCAAGGTTGTTCTGGCTGATCTTTGAATAGGAGTGCTGCATACTGCAAGATTTTGTTGCAAGTCCTACGCAGTAATGTTCTAATTCCCAGTGGGAATTAAACACTTACCTTCCAGAGCAAAATCAACATCATCATAGTTCTCTTCAATTTCTTGGCTTCTACATAAAGAAAAAAGTGAACATGTGAAAAAGAAAACAGAAAAATTCTCATAATGACCTTTGAGTGAAAGCCTAGTCTAAGCCATATGTCCTAGTGGAGGAATCATAGTTAATGTTCCTGGAGCTCATTTATAACTATAAAATAAGGTTAAACTTAGGGCTCTTATTTTAACAGCTATCCTGCCATGCAGAAATTCAGCTAGGAGTGTTTTTACATCATTGCACTTGGAAGCACTATATCTAATGAAATTCTGCCTGCCATTGCAACTATTAAAGTCTCCACAGTTCAGCCAAAAAGAAAAAAGAAAAACACACCAAAGAAAGTAACCACATGCAACAGCCAAATAGCTCATTACTTTTCCATTCCAGTGTATCACGGATTTCTTTACAGTTGCACAGACGGAAGCATAAAATTAGGCCCAAGCAGTGCTTGCATGTGGTACCCCCTCCTCAAAATATGTGCCCCTTTGCTACCATAGAGAGCAGTAGGCTGCTTCCATCTGCTGCCACAATTTATATCCAGGATGCACAACCTTTTCAGCCTTACGGGCCACATGGGATACTGGCCTGCAGGTGGGGGACTGCTGCACACACATGCGCAGACGCACAACCTTGATACAGATTGCTCCTCTTCTCTACTAGCAGCAGCAAAAAAGCAATCGGAATGAGGATGTCTGGATGTGGGAGCAGGGAGTACAATTAGTGGGGAAATTAGAGGACATCAGGGCATCCTTGGAGAGCTTCCGTAATGGCCTTGGAGAGGCACAACCCGTGTACCCTGTGTTAGATTGTCATTGTGTTCACCATGGCTACCCCCAAAATTAGTGTTTTCTGAAGTAAACACATGAAATGTGAATGATAAGTATTGCCTGTAATGACAGTGTTCACAAGTGGAGCAAGGGGTTTCCATTGCTGATTTTTGCAAGAAAACAATGTTCAGCTGCACAAAACTTAAAACAGTCCTTTTAGCTTCTTCTTTTTATGTCAAAATAGGCAATTCCTCCCCCCGCCCGCTGCCCCAGTTTAATTCCTGTGTTACTGTAACTCTAAGAGGAACAGCATCTTTAAAAGGAAGGAAATTAAATGGTCACCTGCTAGAGAGCTTGGAGTGAGGACAGATTATCCTTTAGGGCTATGTGTGCTTGCTTAATGACGTTAAATAAGAGTTATAAACTGTCTCCTTAAGTTGTCCAGCAAATCAACAGCATAATATATGAAGAGGGAAGGGACACAATTTAAGACACACAGCTGCCACTTTTCATCTAGTTTGACTTTCCTACCTCTTCCAGCATTCATGACCAGCATCTTTGATGAAAGCCTAAGATGGGTTGGATTAACATGAGCATATACAGGTGATTTCAGCAGAAATGGGATCAGAGATTCCCCTCTTTACCTCAAAAACATGAAAAGACCATTAAGGGAAGGAGATTTCACATGTACTTGTATCAAACCTGGGCTTGATGTTTCTTTGGGGAAGAACTGGAGCTTGTGTTGATGGGTGTGAACCTGGAGGAGGTGGTGGAGGAAGAGAGGGTGCTGGCGGTGATGGTTGTGGGGTACCAGCTTGTGTAACAGACAGGAGTGGTGGAAGTGGAGGGGGTGCACCCATGGAATGGGGTTTGTTAGAGCCTGAAACCAAAACAGAAAACAATGAGAGTAGATTGACATCATGTTCAAGGAAATGTCATCGTGAGGACTTCATTCGCAGTACAAATACAGCTTTATGGCAGTTTTATGGCAGACACACTTTTCTCAAATGAAATGCTGAGTCAAACACGGTGCTTGCCCATCACCTTTGCCTTAAGTAGGCTGGCCTTCTACTGATCTCTTTTCAATTAATGTTAATTAACCCAAATTTCTTAATTATATATTTTTAAAGCATCATAAGTATGTTTATGCATATTATAGTCTTTTGCCATATTCAAGAAACAAAGGAAACATTTAAAGATTTTCTCAGGAATTTTACTCCAGGAATCAGGCAGAGGTGTCCTAGTCATTAGTCGGTTGGCGTTGTTCACTGCTGATTTTTCCTGAAAAATTGTTGATCCATTCTTTCCAGGGTGCATAATTCAAAACAATTTGTGTTTCCTAACTCAGCTTTTGTCCTGTTAATACAAGGCAAAAGACAATATACAAGGAGCATATTCTAGGGAGACTCATCAGAGAGAACTTGATTCTTATTTATTTTCCGCAGCACATACCATACCTGTTTGGCTGTGTAATTTTTCCCCTGGGCTTAGAGACCAGGAGAATCACAGCTACTGGAAAAACTGGATTTAAGGATGGGCTTTGCTAGAGAGAATGGATGGGCACATAATGGTTTAAGCATCCCTCTCCCAGGAGTTGATTCTCTTTGAAAATATCTCTCAGTACCCCTGCACACATGACCTGGAGAAAAGTTTAACGTCCTAGATATTTTAAATCTTGGACAACCTGGACATTTCTCTCCCCCACTTCCTTCTCAAGCCCCTGAAAGTCTCTAGGCCGGGGAGCAAGGCTTGGACAGTGGGGGTCTCTTGGAGGGTGCCTAAACCTCTGTGGGCATGACCGGGATCCCCAAGGGCTAAACGTGCTCCACTGCGTTTTTAGGAATGTACACTTTTTGGAATAACATAGAAGCTCCTTTCCTAGAAACTTGATCCTGAAAATGAATATAAAGCACAATAGCAGAGCATCCATTATTGACATTTAGTTTCACTTTTTTTCTCCTTAGTGTGTTCATATTTTGAGGGGAATGTTGACCAAAAAAATTAGAAGCTGCATTAAAAAATGTTCCCAGATTGCTTAAGTGACAACATCTACTTCCTATCTATATTCTGCAGATGGCAGCGCCTCACTAGTTTTCTTTCTCCTGTATGCTACCTGTGAGGTAGATGGATGTATTTTTTCCCTAGTGTTTCACTTCTTACAAGATATATTTCTTTCAGTTTCAACACTTAAGACATGCAGGACTATTGGATCATTTATATCATGTTTATGTATGTGTATTAATTGTGGCTTTTGTTTCACAATACCTGTAAATAGCTTGGTTACGAAGATTGGACTCCTCTCATGCATACTTTAAAAAAAAAGCCACGATCTGAGTCCAGACTACATATTACATGGCACATCCATGATGATTTGTGCATTTAATAGATTTATTTTTCTGAGCTCACAGTGAGGAGCCCTCTCCCACCCTCTCAGGTACCATGGATCTTCCACATGAGCTGAGGCCTGAACCTAGAAGACCATGTTTGGGAGCGGTGCTGGGAGGGCGTTCTTGGGGTGAGGGGAAGAAGGGAGTGACAAAGCACCCCTGGTTTTGCCAAATCCAGGCAGTGCCTTGTGAGGGGGAAGGAAACATTTGAATGACCAAAATCAGCTGCCTAAATGTTTTTGAGGAAGGCAACCAGCACCTCCATGCTCCACTTTTGCTCAGTTGGATGCCTGCAACTTTCCAAATACATTTATTTAATTAATTTATTAGAGTTATAGTCCACCTTTTTCTTTTTTTTAAAGAACTCAAAGCAGTTTAGATCATTCTCCTCCTCCTGCTACTCTCAGTTGTATTTATTATTTATTTATTAAAAGCTTTTATATGTCGTCCTTTATATAAATATCTCAGGATGGCTTACAGTACTTTAAAAGAACTATTTAAAACAACAACTTTCAATAAATGAATTAAAACAGTAATAATGTATAAAACAATAAATAGCAATTAACACAAAATGAATCACAAAACAGAACAAGAATGACTGTACATTAAAAGCTATTGATTTTAAAATGCCATTTAAATAAAAAGGTTTTGACTTGGCTCCGAAAAGGGTAGCTTTTAATGTACAGTCACTACATATCCCTACAATAACAACCCTGTGACGTAGTTCGGGCTGAGAGTCAACATTAAAAGTCACCCAGCTGGCTCTATGGTTGTACAGGGACTAGAACCCAGATCGCCTGTGTCCCAGTTCTGAGCTAAAACCATGACACTATTCTGGCTCTCAGAAATTCAGAAGGTTATGGGCAGAATCTCCCACTTGTCAGCTTCATGGGATGACTCTGGGTTCCATTATTATAAAAGAGGTGAAAAAATGTCTTCTTCTCCACTTTCTCCATAGCCTGCATAATTCCATGCACCTCTATCATGTCTTCCCTTACTCACCCTTTTTCTAAGCTAAACAGTTCCAGATGTTGTAACCTTTCCTTGTAGGGGAGTTGCTCACTCCCTTTGGTCACTTTATTTGCCCTTTTCTGAACCTTTTCTACCTCTACAATAACCTTTTTTTAGAGAAGGCAACCAGAACTGCACAGAATACTCTAAGTGCAGTTGCACCAATACTTTTGTATAAGGTAGTGTTGATATTGGCAATTTTATTTTCAATTCCTTTCCTAATTATACCTAACATGGGGTTTGCCTTTTTCACAACATCTGACATTTTCAAAGAGCTGTCCACTCCAATCCCATGATCCCTTCAGCTTATACTTTTTGGGTTTTTTCCCTAACATGCATTGCTCTTCACTTACTTACTCAATAGAATAGAATAGAATAGAATAGAATAGAATAGAATAGAATGGCCATGAAGACCATTGGGTCCAACCCAATGGGTTGCAGGACACCAAGTTACACCATCCCACTCAGATGGCTGTCCAGTTCTGAGCAGTATTTGCTATTTTGATGCCTATTCTCTCACTTCAGAGAGAACACGTCAGAGTTCCTTACAATCCCATTTGGATTTAACCATCCTAGTTTGGTGTTGACATCAAACTTGACCATGTCACTACTCACTCCTAATTTCAGGGCATTTATGAATAAATTGAAAGCATTGGTCCTAAAAGAGAACCCTGTGGGATGTGGAATTCCACTGTTTACATCCACCCACAGGGAGAATTCATCACTCTCTGTTTTCTATTCTTTAGCCAGATATCAGTCCATAAGAGGACCTTGGCTCTTATTGCACAACTGCTAAGTTTGCTCAGGAGCCTTTAGTGTGGAACCAGTGTCTACCTGAACTTCCCTGTGCTGATTTTTGTGGACACTTTCAAAGAAATCTAAAAAGTTAAGAGATGGGATTTACCTTCGTGGAAGCCATCCCGACTCTTTCCTACCAGAAAAGAATGTTAAATGCTTCCTAATTTTATATTTAACAATATTTTCAACCAATCCACACAGGACATTAAGCTAACCAACCTATAACTTCCTGAAACAACCTGAGACCCCTTTTAAAAAATTGGTCATTCTTCAGTCCTCTGGTACAAAAGTTGATCTATATAACATGTAGTGTTACATATAACATGTTGTATAAGAAGCTCAGCAATTTCATAACTGAGTTCCTCAAGAACGCTAGGATGGACACCAGCTGGGTCTGGTGATTTATTTTAATTTAGTTTAATGAGGGAGAGGGGAATGATCTGAAATTGGCTCCTGGATGGTACATGGGTCTGTTTAATCCTTTTCCACTGTTTTCCTGACTCATTGCCCCACCTAGATATAAGCCCTGAGGACTATGTGTAGAATTGAATATGGTTATTGATTGTTAAAAAGAGTAAGATGTCAACCCAGTATGTCCGATGTCTTAAATAATTGTTGTTTTAGTGTTAGATTGTAGAGAAAATAAAATTTGGAAAAAAAAAGATATAAGCCCTGAGGAGGGATGGGGAGGGGTAGGGAATACAATAATTAAGAAGAGGAAAGGGACCAAAGCAATCTCATCAGACAGCAAGATGGAAATGCAAAGGGCAGAGATGAGCATTTAATAATTTCTTGAAAGAGAACTATAGGACAAAGAATCCCATGCATAATATGTTTAGTAAGTATAGGCACAAAACACTAAAGAGGTTAAAAGGTTACAAGAAGTTTTAGCTTAATACAGGACACCAGAAAAGGCCAGTTTTATTTTCAGTCTGTTTTGTCTCTATTTCAGCAAGAAAGCAGAACAAATACATATCATACATACATCACATCAAACCATGATATGTACATGAGAAACGTCCTAAGTTAACAAGAAACTATGGCTTATATTTGAAGTTTATAGATGTTAACAATGTATGGTTTGTTTATGGGAATGGGTTTATAGTCAGCAAGCCAGATTTCAACATACCACACCGTGGCTTCATATCATGTGTGAATCACGTCCTAGAGGTGTACCATGACCCCCCCCCCCCCATAAGAATAGCTTGGCTGTATCAGACCAACAATTCATCCTGTTTCCCCACAATGGACAACCAGATGACTCCAAATACCCAGGGCAAGACATGTGCAATAACCCTGTCCCTGTTTTGCCCTACAGAAATTGTATTCAGCAGCATACCTTCTCTGAACCCAGGCTTTTTTCTCACTATTATTTTAATTATTAGACCCTAAAGCAAGTTGCTTCTCTTCAGGACTCCAGCCAGCCAGTTAAGCTTCCAGGATCCCCGTCCTTCCCAACACCCCATGTTTTGCTCTCAACAATAAGTCTGCATTCTGTGCATGCCTAGGCACCATAGGTCTGCTTTGACTTTCTTGCCCTCACTTGGATTATTTTATGACATATTTTTGCAAATCTTGCAGTTCTACCCAAGCACATCAATCCTTCCCTCCTGTTTCTTTGTGACCCTGTCAGATCTCACAATTAGTATATGGAACAGAGTTATCTTCCATGAATTTTTTAGTCTCCCTTCAAAGCCATCTAAGGTGGTAGCCACAACTACACACTGAATGGATTCACATGACATGACCACTCACAATGGGTGACACACACAGTGGGTTGTTGTGCCATGCAAACCTAGCCTGCTCCCCACTTCTCTGATGGCACCCAGCCAACCTGATAACACATAGCTTGCTGTATCCGGGGGGGGGGGGGTTGCTGTATCCAGGATGCATGGTCATGATGTCCAAAGCTGACCCTATCTTGAGTAACAGGAACCAGCGAGCAAGCCACGTGGCAAGAGTAGCAACCCTTGCTACTCTAGCCAAGCCCATCTGGGTGACTAAGCAATGCCAGCCATCCCACAAGTGACCAGCTGGCTCTCTGGGATGACTGGGTGTTCCCAGCTGCAAGTGCAAGTCCCTTTAACTCACCCCAGCTTTTGTTGCCCTTTTAACCAATTTTTTCCCACAGAAAAAATTTTATGTTCTCTGTTCTGACAGTCACTAAAAGGAGAAAAGGAGTTTTGACAGCTGTTCAGGTTTTAACAGGGCAAGAAGTATTTTTTGACAGAAACATATACAGCCATATAAAAGGGCTCGTAATTGTAGCAGAGCAAAGCAGAGAAGTTTGTCCTACAGTGAGGTCTGTAGGACAAAGGAGGAAGAGGGGAAGGGCAGGATTGTACAAACTGCGGTGATCTTGATTGTCAGGCACACAGTATGCGGGCATGTAATGCGGCTTAATCCCAGGGTCAGTTGGTATGACATCAAGTTCCATATCAATGTATTAACCCTACTGTCATCAGTTTATTGCCTGACTTAAATTTATTGTCAGTCAGTGTAATAACATGATCATGAGGTCTAGTTTCATCAGAAAAAATAAAATTAGGAAAAAATAATAGAGCAGAATAATTCCGAATACAGCCAGTAAAAGAAAGAGAACAGAAAGAGACAGGAAGAAAAGCAAACTTGCATTAAATTATGTAGCCAAGAACTTAGATTCTGCAGAGATATGATGAAATGTGTCATTCTCTTTTCAAGGGCTTGAAGTTTTTTAAACCATGTGTATCGAGGGAAAAGGCTAACCCCACCAAAACCACCCTCCCAATCAGGACGAGGAACCAGGATGTTCCAGGATGGAAATGTAATCACAAGTTTCTCATTAATTTAGTAGGTAAAAAAGAGCAAATGTTCGGAATCTTATGGAAATTGTGGTGTGCATAGGGTAGGTACAAGAGGCAGTTGATCATTTAATTTGGGATTGTCTGGAGTATGTGAAAAGACAATCCCTTTTGGGGCATATAACCGTTTGTGTTTTCTTCTGGTAATATGGGAGCTCTTTTGTGTGACGGTGATGTTTGTTTTCTGGTGATGTCTGCTTTTTGCAGGCCTGCAATTGGGGTGCTGTGAATTGAAGGGGTTCAGTGGTGGTGGTAATCAGTTGGTAGTGATAATAGGGCCTTTGGCCTTGCTTCAGCAATAAATACCAAAAGAAGATTATAGAAAAAGATCCAACAAAAAGAACAATAATGTTAGTGAAAATAAAAGGGGGAAAAGAAAGACAAAGAGAAGTTGCTGGTGAAAATTTAGTAGAAATATAATAAATTCTATATTGAATCTGAGATAATGAGCTGAAATAAAAGAATGCAAAGCATAAAGTTATAATTAGTGTAAGTAATACTTTATAATGATATGGAACTTTTCTTAAGTATTAAAAGAAGATATTCAACAAGTATAACTTTCTGAGTAAGGAGGTACAGCAATGAGAGAATGCTGAACCAACTGAAATTGTGAAGTTCTTACAGGTATGGGAGAGCTTCCAAGAAAAAAGATTGCAATTCGGACTATCTTTTTGGCTACCAAGGGCTACAGTACTTCCCAACTCTGAAAAAAGCAATTTAGGTTCCAGCTGCACATTCAGAATAGCCATACCGCCTCCTTTTTTCTGAACATAATGTTTTCCTGAACAATTACTTTAAACACTGCCTAGAATTATCCCAACTACTTTTATCTGTTATATTTATATTCTGCATTTTTGCCTGCAAGGAAATCAGAGCAGCTTACACAATCCTCCTCCTCCTCTCTTATCCTCTCAACAACCCTGGGAGGTAGGTCAAGCTGAAAGTCAGGGTAAGTTCAGTCACCTGGTGAGCTTTGTGACCAAGCGGAAACTAGAACACAGATCTTCAACACTCTGACCACTATCCTGCAGCTTTTATCAATATTGCCTTTGAACTTTTCATCACCACAACCAAGGTAAATAACATGAACACAAAATGGCACCCTCCAGAGGGACAAGGGATAAATAATCTTATCTCTGTGCCCAGAATCCTTCTGCAACATGATGATCAACTTCTTTTTAAAAGCCTGCCTAAGGGCTTCCCGGAGAGGCATTGAACCCAGGGCTTTACCGAGGCTGCCGCTTCCGTTTTCTTCGAGGGAGGAAGAGCGACATGAGTATTTCCCCCCCTGGAGGAGACGCCAATCTGCCTTTCTTCAGGAAGCGTCCAATATTTATCGAGGTGACTTCTTCCATTTTTTTTCCAGGAAAAAAGCGCAAGGGGTTGTTTCCCCTCTTGACCTTTCTCTATGTTCCCTTACACACACGAGGTGGCGCTGAGCTAAACCGCACAATTATGCACACACGCGCGCACACACACACATACAGTTATAAAAATGTCTCTCCTAAACAGGAAACCCTGTTTGCAGAGTGATAATGGAGCATCTGAGAAGTGGAGGGGTGGGGAAAGTGCTTAATCCTTTCTCTGTTCATTATTTCCTCATTCCAAATGACTTCCCCCACAGTTCCAAAAAATGCTGGCAGTTCTAGAGTGAGGGGAAGCCCCAAGGGGTCATCTCAAGGGAGGAAATGGTGAAGGTTAAGAAGGGTGTAGTGATGAGCTGGCTGCACTGGGATGTGGGCAGTCTGGGTTCTCGTCCCTGCTTGGCCATGAACTCACTGGGTGATTTGGACCAATGACCCTCAGCATAACCTGCCTCAAAGGGCTGTCATGAGGAAATGCAGAAGGAGGAAAAGGAGCTTTAGGTAAGCCACCTTGGATTCCTTGCAGGGAAATGGCAGGATAGCAATATCACAAATCAGTTAACATCTCCTCTCTTTCCCCCATCCACATATTGTTGAAACTAATCAAAACAGCACATTTTCCTGTTTATAAGGTGCAATCAGAATCCCGTGTATAATGTCCAGTTCAGTTCCATCAGGAGCATCCATAAGCAAACTAAATACCAATGCTACCAATTGTTCCCCACTATTCAATATAACACTATTTGATTCTAAAGATATGTGTGGCAGCTTTCCCCAGATGTGTTGGACTAAATCTCCCATCATCCCCCATTAGCATAGTCAGCATATTTAGAGGGTATCAAGTTGGGGAAGGCTATGCTATTGTGATAAACCATCCTAACACAGAAGGGCTTTCACCTTTCAAAAATTAAACAGTAAATAAGGAAAGAATTACTCACCTTCTCCATTATTTTTTTGGAATCTCTCCAGGTTGACTACTGGAGGCCGGCTAGGTTTTTGAGGGGCTGGACCTAACTTGAATGGGGGAGGAATTGCTTTTCGTTTTGGCAGGGTCTGGCCTTTCTCGTCTTTTTCAGAGTTATTTGCCCAAGGTCCGGTTGTAGCCACTCTTGGCAAGCTACTGAACTTATTAGAAGACAACTCCAAATTCTCTATATTGCATTTGAAAATATTATTGGCGAAACTTGGTCTTGCTTCATCATTCTGTGGCTGATAAGATTTTTGAAGGGCCTGAGACAGGTTACCCAGGTTACTAGGTTTCAATGGCGGAAAAGTGCCAGTAGCAGAATCAGTTTTGTCATTCTTTTCCTCGCTGGCTGATTGAAAAGAGTTGATTTTTGATTTGATACCTATGGAGCCTGGAGATCCCCGATTCAAAAAGGGATCTTTGATGGAGGGCTCATCATTGCTGGTGGCATGCAAGCCAAGCTTTGGCTTCGAAGGTGGCTTTATCAGAGGTTTCGGGTCATTTTCCTGTGCAGCAAGGCCAAGCTTTTCTTTAACTCCAGTTACCTGTGGAAACACAGGCTTTGGTCCACTTTCTTGGGATTCTCCCAGAAAACCTGGCTTAGGTCCTAGATGAGGCTTCAGTTCTGTTTTTTGAGGTGTCAAGCAGGGAGGCTTCTGAACCCCTACCTTGGGTCCTTCTGTAGGTTTGGGGGTCCAGGGCTTAGGGAACGAAGGTCTTTCATTAGCTTCTTTGCTAGCTGCTTGAGCCAGTGCAGCGACTTTGCTGGTCACAGGACTGCTCTTCAAAGAGTTTGGCTTCAGATTCTTGTCCGATGTGTTCTGAAGAGAAGGTTTCGTTCCCAGAGGAGGCCTCATGGGTGCAGGTTTGGGAAAGTTGATGGGTTTGGCAGGACCAGCATTTTCCATTTGAGCAAATTTCTCAAGGGCTGTTTTTGTGATCGATGAAGGCTGTCCTGCAACCTTGGCATGTCGCATGTTAACCTCCTCGGCTGGGTTGCTACTAAACTTCGCCATGATGGACTTCACATTGGGCTTGCCATCCTGTAACACATAAAATGAAAAAGAAAGCAGAAAGTGTTTCACAGCACTGTTCACATAGGCTGTCCTTTGAAGGCTTTCCTTGCTTGAGGCTTGTGAGACTCCTGATTGGTTAGAGATACCTCAGCATTTAGCTTCCTGTACAGCTAAAGATCTTCAACATTTTGCTACATGTTCATTGTGGTTAATGCATTTTTCAAGTTGTTTATTGAAGACAAGAGCACTTTTGCTAACTGGATCATCCCTGTGGTATCTACTGTAAATTTGCTCTCTTCCCCTTGTATTTGCAGAAAGTGGAAGTGTATTTTAAACTCTTTGTTACCAAAAATATATTAGCTAAACTACAGGCCTGGAACTCTGCAGTCTTCTTCCCTCACAATGTACATTTTGCTAGCGAGCATGAGTGCCCTGTGTTTAAATCTCAGTTTTACTTTCACAGAAGTTTACCACAGAAAGTTTCAAAGAAAGAATTTTGCCTGACCAAACCTGCAGAAATGAGCTCCTAGAGTTGTGGCGAAAGGGACGTGTTTGGGCAAGGCACTCTTATTTGCCCCTTAATCAGAAAGGAATGGGGCATGGGAAATTAACTTTCTTTTACACTGTCCCTGGCTGCTTATGTTTCATGCAACATAAGAATGGCAGCACTTTTGGAGCAGTACATGGGCTCTTTGCAGCACTTGGGATCCCAAGGCAGTCAAATGTTCAACAATAGCTATGGGCCAGATTGTTGATGTAAATAATACAGGAATGTGGATGAGGCTGACCGACTGC
Organism: Varanus komodoensis; assembly: GCF_004798865.1. Lineage (NCBI taxonomy): Eukaryota > Metazoa > Chordata > Lepidosauria > Squamata > Varanidae > Varanus > Varanus komodoensis. The sequence goes on from NW_025335606.1 coordinate 16,605,645, forward strand.
ACATCACAGAAAGAAAGAAAGAGAGAGAGAGAGAGAGAGAGAGAGAGAGAGAGAGAGAGAGAGAGAGAGAGAGACTTTCATAAAAGTACTTGCCAGGGTTAGCACTTCCCCCCTCTCCTCTAGATTGCCAAGTTGGATGAGGAATACTTTGTAGGGTGGCCATGTGTCCTATTTTGCACAGGACAATCCTCTGTTTGAAGGGCTGTCAAAAGGCAGTTCTCTATTTAAATGTGCCTTCCATTTGTAGGGTTGCCCAGTCCATGTCTGATTTAAACATAAAGAACCCTAAGAAGGGAGGGCAGGAAGAGGCCTTGAAGTTGCCCACCATTAGCAGGCACCTAGACAGCAGAGAGAGCAGGTACATGGTTCACCTGGTCAAAGTTCTTGCCTGCTCTGGCAAGATATACTGTATTTCTATTTTAAATAGAGCACATCTTGCTTAATTTGTATATCTGTCTATAAACTAGTGCAAGCCAATGTTATCCCAATCTGTCCCCTCTTTTGTCTTTTTTTTTAAATGAAATGTCTCTGTGATCATGCCAGTTTGCAGGTTGTAATGGGTTACACACACACATACACAGAGAGAGAGCGAGCGAGAGAGAGCGAGAAAGCGAGCGAGTCAGCGAGCACATTTCAGGACAGAATACTCAGAATACAGTGACACATTTGGGCATTGCTGAAGAATACAGTTAAGCTTGACGTGTCAGTTTCCAACTTAAGATCCAGGTAGCTTCTTAGGTGGTTTTTTTTAATATAATCCCAATTGTTTTGCATATGTTGGAAGGCTGTGAAACCTTGTCAGTGCTTTACTTTCTCTTCTCCATTTACTTATAGAAGAGAAAATATGTACACAGTGACATGCAAGAAAATATAACATTACTCGATTTTTATTGTTACAATTTTAAATTTTCTTATGCATGTGTTAGAATTATGTTCATTCTAATATCAATTCAAATTAGTTTGTTTGCAGAATTTCCATTTTTTGCATTTTCCACAGAAATCATCAATTGACCTACCCAGTCTGTAACCTCGGTGGTCTCAATCCAAATGGAATTACATTTTATGGCATTCAACTATCTACTATGCCTGATGACAAATTGGAGAATTGGTCCTGATTTTCTAGACAATTCAAAAAGGCACATGGACACTGCCTGCTTGCTAACTAAATGAAATAGAACTACAATAGGGCAAGCAGATGAGTGGCCAAGTAAAATGGATAGGTATCAGCCTTATCGGCAGCAGCCAAGTTTAGCAAGAAAAAGAAACTGAACAGCAGGCCAGATGTGCCAGCCCTCCTTAAGTAGCAGCACAAGAGCCAGCAGAGGGAACCTATAGGCAGATGCTTACATTCAACACTATGTAAGCAAACTTGCACATGCCTAATGGAAGCTTCCCTTCCTCCTCCTCTTAAAGCCCGCACTGCACATACTCCAAATCTCTTATTCTATCCCCGTGATAAGATCTGGGACACACAGGATCTGGGGATTTCAATATATCTGCTTGCAGAAGAGCCCCAGAGAAATAAGCCCAGTGAAGGGACTAGCATGGGCAAAACGAAGCAGGTGTAATGCACTTTGGAAGAGTGGCTGCTCTTGCTTCCCAATGCGACGGTGATCGGAAGGTTCTGGAAGGAGTGATGTGGGCAGGAATGAATTAGTGGATCAGATTATTGCAGACTACCTTGTAGCAAGTGGGTGCATGTGCACATGTGTGTGCAAATATTGAGATTACACTGTTGTCTATCTTTCTTACATATTTTAACTTAAGACTGACTGCATACATAGTAGAACCAGGCCCACTTACTGATTTGCTGCTGTGCTGCTTTATACCTCCCTTTCTGCTTTATACCTCCCCCCCCCCCCCCGCATATATAAAATTTCTGCTCTGCTTGTCTTCCCCACCCATCCTGGCTGTTAAACTGAAACCTGAGACATGAGGTTGGGGGTGGGGGTTTCCTTTGGTACTCATTTGTCTGGATTCCCATTTGTTTTTCCAGTTATAACATTGAAATGATCTGAGTTCATTTGCTTGAGTATGTCAAGCAAATGAACTGGCTTGCTGCCCTGTTTGAGTGTTGCTGGAGCTCCCTCATTCTGCAGCCATGGTTCTGGAGTGCAGCCTGCATTCTGCACGATCCATTTAAAGACTCTAAAATGACTGTGGCATAATAAGCTTCCATGGTCATGAGTCCACTGTGCAGAAAGTTAGTTTGGAAGACATTGCTTTTCATGAACCTGGGGAAAAGTGGCACTTGCAGAAATAAAGGGACAGGGACCTTGATGAGCTCCCTTGCACCCGATCCCTCTGGTTTTTTGCCCACACGTGCTTACTGTCCTGCTGCCTTCCTTGAATCTTTCTGCATGAGTTTCCCCCCACTGATATTAAATGCTTTCCTCTCCCCTGTCCTTGCATCCTCTTTTGCAAACAGGGGTGCTTTAGGAAACAGGGTCCTTTAAAAATAAACACACAGACACATTTTAGAGCTGCCACAGACAACTAATTTGGAGCATCATTAAAAAGCATTGAAGTATTCATTATTTACTTCATTGATTATTAAAAAAATATTTTATGTTCACTGCCAGAGAAGGGGAGATGTGCTTGTAGGATTTTCTGCACTGGAGGCCAAAACAGCGTGACTTGTTCTATGCATCTTGAGTGGGGGTTGGAAGGAAAATATCCTGGGGCTTGCCCTCAGCATAGCTAGAAAGTTCTATTGGGTGAGAAAACATTGCTGAGATGGTATAGGGAATTATGGAGGGCTAAGGAAACAACTGGGGGACAAAGAGATCTCTGGATGGGAAAACTTGTTCAGGAATACATTGAATTTGATGTGCAGTCCTCAACATGTTTGCTCTCAAGTAAGTCATACCAAGTTCAATGGCTTTGCTCTCAGGTAACTGTATGCAGGATTAGAGGTTTGCTCCTTAGTAAATCTACTCAGAGCTGCAGCCTTCAGTATCCACTCTGAAGATAGTTCTAGTATCTGGATCTAGAAAGAAAGCTGGGTATTGATAACTTTGGTAAATTTGGAAAAAACCAAAGAAGGATGAAATGAGCCATTCTACTCGATGAGCAATAAAAATCCAAATACACAGTTCGGCAATACCTTTATTAGGAATTTTGGTTGGTCTTAATAAAGGTATCCCTCTCATGGATGCTCACCTTGATGTGGTGAGGGGCTCTGAGAGTATCAGAGAAGCTGATAGCAATATCTCCAGAAGGCCAGTCTGTCTTGCTAGGCCACGCAATGTGGAATGGTCAAATTGGAGACACCAAACTAAGATGCATCCACCCTCTTCAGGAGGAATACTCTCATCAGCAGAAGAAAATGGGCATCTCTAATGGTGATGGCGGTAGAGAAACTCCTCTGGACAGCTACTGGGCAGCAGTGGTAGCTGAAGGCAACACTGACAGAGGAAGTTTCACAAGGGCAGTGACACTCAAGTTAACTCTGATTAATACTGTGCAGAAGGCGGCAATGGTAAACCACTTCCGAATTTCCTTACCTGAAAAACCCTGTGATGAAACAATCCAAAATGAAACAAGGAACAGTGCCAAAAGACGAGGCTTTCTGGTCAGAAGGCGCTCAACTAGTTACTGGGTGAGAACAAAGGACAAATACACATAGTGCCGTGGATAATACTGGGACTAGATCGAAACTGAAAAGAAGTCTCATGGCTGAAATGCACAGAGGTGAAAGGAAAGTCCAGTGCTGCACAACACATACAACTGGAACATGGAATATAAGAAGTATGAATCAAGGAAAGTTAGAAACCAAGAAATGGAATTGGTTAAACATTGCAGTACTTGATGTGAGAGAATTAAAGTGGACTGGAATACTGCACTTTTCATCAGACAAACGCAAAGTTTTTTACTCTAGAAATTATAAACTCAAAAGAGATGGAGTGGCTCTAATACTGAGGCAAGATGTTGCACAGGTAGTAAGGTGCTATAATACATAGTCTAACCTGATAATAACATCTGGAAATCATTCAGAATTCATGAAAAACCTATCAACTTAGCCATTGCTCAAGTGCACGCTCTTACAAGAGATGCTGAGGAAGAATAATTGAAAACTTTTATGCAGGTGTTCAAGAGGAAATTGAAAACACACAAAACAAGACTCAGGTGACTGGAATACAAAAGTAGGAGGAATGGAATGTTGTGGGAGAATTTGGTCTAGGATTAAGAAACAAAGCAGGAGAATTGCTCACAGAATTGTGTGAAATAATCTGAAAATACATACTTATTTTTGGTGTTGTCATATACCATCAAGTCATCTCTGACTTATGGTGACCCTATGAATGGATGCCCTCCAAAATGACTTGTCCCCTGCCAGTACTAAGTCACCACAAACACATTTGATACAGAGAGGGAAAGGAAGTAGGAAGTGGGAAAACACAACTCAGGCACTGTGAGAACAGACCATCATCTGCCAGGCAAAGCTTCGATATGGGAGTGGGGGGACCCCTATAGCTTAAATAAATTATTGGTTAGTATGATGTAGAAATACAGTCTTTGCCTCTCAAACCTGGAAATGGCCCTGATAATACTGACTGGGCTCAGACAACAGAGTAAACAACATGGAAGTGTTGAGCATCGATTCCACAAGGCTTGTTGCTGAACCAAGAACTGTTGAAATATGGGTTGTGTTGTCCAAACAAAGCTACACTAATAAGCCATAGCTTGTTAATGATAAAGAACCCATGGTTTGTTGTGGGTTGTGATCAGAGGTTGCTCATCATGGTTTGCTATCTCAACTGGCTCAGACAGATACAATAACTTACATTTCAATGGTAACCTACCCTCAACGCATACTTAAACTTTGACTGGGGCTTATCATGTTGTCTGAACCCAGCTGGTAATTATGTTAGCCTTTCCCAGCAAAAACAAAACTCTTGTGGTACCTAAAGACTAATAAATTTATTATGGCATAAACATCTGTGGTAGTGCAACAGCTGACTCCCATCTCCAACGACAGATGCCATGTCCTGAGCTACAGAGTAAATGCACACTGCTCTCAGTGTATTAGTAAAAGAACACTAACAGATTCCTTTAGGAAACTTAGTGAATATGCACAAACACACATTTATATTCAAGAATAACTGTAGTGAAGGGCCATTATATAGCATGCAGCTATGTAAGGGCTATTTTCTTTTTTCAGATTAAAATATAGGAGGCCTGAGCTGAATAAGGATCTTAACATGGAACTAGAATGTATTTAATACTTTGCTCTGAGGTCCTGATTTAGATTCCTCTCCACAACTCCTACTTCCCATCAGGGCCAGTTCTATCATGAAGCAGAGCCAGCAAGCCGTACCGCTCCTCTCCTCCACCGCCACAAGAGCCTGCTGCCAGAATGCCACTGCCTCCAGAGGGCGCATTGGGGGACCCCAGCAGCTGCTCTGCCGCTGTGACAGAAGTATGAGCAGCAGGACCCTCTGCAGCTCTCTGGACTCTCTTCTGTTTCCCTCATCAAATGCCTCTACCGTTGCTTCTGCCTTGGCTTTACGGAGAGCCATGCAGCCATGAGACGCAGCCACGGGGCTTCTCAAAGGGCTGGGCTGCTTGAAGCAGCAGCAACACTGGGATGTTATTGAAACAAAGACCTAAAAGCCCTCTTAGATAGGAAGACAATCCCTAAAATGTTGTGGAATTTGCCCACTCCCCTGAATATTCCCCAGCCCCTTGAGAGGGGATGGATGGCTCCACCAAAGCAGGGGAGGGAGATGCACCCCTGGTTTAGTTTCTTTACATGGATCTGTCCCTTCCTCTTACTTGTGAGTACAACCGACCTCAAGTTCTGTCGGATAAACCATTCAGACCCAAAAATAGTTCCAAAACATGGGTTTTGTTTTGGGAACTTATTTGGGATCTTAAGCTGGGAAATGCTGTAAACCTGTGATGTTACAGCTGCTGGGCGACCACTCCTTTCTTGGGCAAACGGCTGGTTAATAGCAGAAAAGATGATGGAAACTATATGGATGTTGCTTGATTTTTGATAGCTAAGTGACTGTGGGCTGGTGTGGTGGATAAAAGCAGATCCAAGCAGCATGGCATAGTTGGGCATTTGCAAAAGGCACCTCTTCAGAGCCATTGTGCCATAATGGTTAGAGTGACCAACCAGGGCTCAGGAGATCGAGGTTCTAGTCCCCCTGGCTATGAAGCTAAGCATCATGCAGTGCGAGACAACGTAAGCCACTTCTGCTGCATCTCGCCATTCCTCCTTACTAGCACTGCTTCCACCCTTTCCCTGCCACAGTGTGCCCCTTTCTCCCCCACCATCCTTGCTTCCTCTGCCATAATACAATCCTTCCCCCTCTGCTGCTGCATCACCCCCCCTTTCCCCACCCCTAAATCATGCGCCTTCCCCCTGCCATATCAACCGCCCCTCATCTCTTGCTGCCACATTGCTCCATCTCCTCCCCTTACTTTTGCTATGACAAATCAGCTCTTTCAGCTGCAGGATTCTCATGATTGCCTGGCAAGAAGACTTTCAAGAGACCCTGCAAACTCTTGCAGAAACCTGACAGGGCCTCCTCACCACTTGAAGGAGTGGGGTGTATGCAATATCAATTGTATTGTATTGCATTGGCAACATAGAAACAGAGCGAGTCAGAAGGGGCCTCCTGGGCCATCTAGTCTGACCCCCAGCTCCAGCTGGCTCTACTTATGGCATGCCTACCATATGCATGTCCAGCCTATCCTTGAACACCCTCACCGATGGGGCTTCAGCCACCTCCCCATGGAAGACCATTCCTTACCCTAGGGGTCCTAACCATCAGGAAGTACTTCCTGGCATCCACCCTAAATCTTGGTTCCCTGAGCTTTGCTCCATTGGAATACATCCTGCCCTCCACCACAGGGGAAAAGAGATCATAACCCACCTCTGCGTGACACCCCCTCACATACCTGTATGTCGCTAACAGGTCCCCTCCTCAAGGCTGAAGAGACCCAGCTCCCTCAGTCTCTTCTCATATGGCTTCCCCTACAAACCAGCCACCATCGTAGTGGCCCTTCGCTGCACTGATTCCAACCTGGCTATATCACCCTTGTAATGAAGGGCCCAGAAAATCTTCCCGATATGTCAATTACAATTATGGGCACACTAGGGAAGGAAGACTGTTTTCTTCTTTTTACAAGCCTTGCAAGTTATTGGGTAACATGTATGCGTGTAGTGGGGAAGATACAGAACAAGGAAGTAAATGTTGTTGATTCTGAGGGCCTGCTTTGACTTTTGGAATAAATACCCATGCCTATGCAATTTTCTGACAGAGAGAAAAGCTACAGCTCTTCCAGTTCTCCATTTATTTTGTGAAATGATTTGCCTTTATTTCTGGAAGCCATGCGAGTTTTGCTGCAGCATTTCTGGGCAACAGGAGACTTGCCCCCACCCCAGCCTCTGAGGCGGGATAAGCAACTGCTCAGGAAGTTGCTTTCACATTGGTTCATCAAGCCGCAAAATAAACAGAATTTTCCTGTAACAGAGGAAAGTTACAAACTTCCCAATAGGCCTGCAACCAGTCTAAAAGTATTGTGGGATTGCTAAAAAGGGGAGGGGGTAATTTATCTGGCCTTTTAAATACAAAACTGTAAACTGTTTTGTTGTGAGCTGTTCAGAGGGTTTTTGCTATTGGATCAAGCAAACTTTTTATTTAACCCCTTTCTTTGCAACTGTACTACAATTTACATAATTTCAAAATAATTAACTAAGCAGTTTCAACCATTGGTATGGTTCCTGCCAACAATTAGCAAAAAGGAATAAAATGAACCAAGAATAACCCACCAGCAGAAAATCAGGAAAAAAACTACAACAAGAATACTTTTATCCTACACTGAGAGACATTTAGATCACCAAGTCTAATACCTTGGTCAGTCCCGGAATCCAGTTTAACCCATCTCTGTCCACTCCTTGTTTCAATATCTTCAGCAATTAACAGCCCTCCAATGGTTGGTTTCATTGATTGGGTTTGCACGATATGACAACCCATCACGAATTTCTCCAGGGTGGCTTGTGCATTGGCAATAAGTCACCCCAGCTTGTTCTAGGGCTTTGTTGTGTCCACAATGGGTTGTGATGTCCTCGGAACCTGGATGACTGACCCCATTATGGGTTTGGGGAACTAGCTAGAGCCAATCACCCCAAAATGCCCAAGCAACACCTAGAAAGCAGCTGGCATGGTCTCCCCAGACCACCTGCCCTTGCCACCATGGCAAGCTGTTTCATGTGCATCATAGCATTTTCCCTCTTGAACTTTTGTGTGTGGGGGGCGGAAGGGAGATCACAAAACCTGGCTGTCAAGCTGGCTTCCACAATTCCCCTTAAGTCAGCCACAATTAATTCTTCCAAAACCCCTGGTGGTATCCTGGGGGGTCTGCTTCTGGTCAGCTATCCTTTTTCTTTAAAAAAAAAAAAGACCCCAATAATGCATGCAAAAATGTGCACACATACACATAAGCCACATGTGCACACATCTGGAAGTTTGCTGAGGTACGTGTACAACCCTGGGGTGGGTACTGTGAGTGGGAGTGGGGGGGCGGGTCTGCTGGTGAAGTCTAGCCATTACCCATCATGTACATTGCAGGCAAATTAATTCCCCCATGGAAACTTCGGCAAGGGGCGGCATAGAAATGTTTTAATAAAATAAATAAAACACTTTGACAGCTGTCAGAATGCCACATTTCAAATACTTTCAATGCTCAGAGTTAATTTTGCTTGTGAAAGTGGGGTAGCACTTCACACACACACACACCCCACACTTTGTAGCAAGATCTTGGGGTTTGGGGCAGGTTTTCTCACTGTTGCACTTGTTCCTGAGACTGACTACTCTGACCATTAGGAAGTAGTTCCTGATGCTGAACCAGAATATGCCTTCCTGTTATTTCATGTTAACCCTGTTCTTTCATGACTTAGTCTTGGATGACCGAGTACAGGCTGCAGCTCTGTTCCATGTGACAATATTTTATATAATTGAAGAGTGCGCACATATCCTTCTCGGACACTTCTTCTCAAGTTCAAATATATCCAGTTCCTTCAGTAAGTCCTTGTAGGGCTGTTTCTAGTCCCTTGATCATCTTTGTTGCCCTTCTCTAAACTTGGCCCAGTTTATCTGCATCCTTCTTAAATTGGACACAACATCTAAGATGAGATCTAACTGGCCCAGGATATAGTGATATTGTCACTTCCTGAGATGGTGCAGCTATGCATCTGTTGCTGCAACCTAATTTTTTATCTGCTTTTTTGTAGTCACATCACACTGCAGATTCATATGCAATTTTTGATCTATTACAATCCCAGTATCTTTTTTGCATGTACCATTGTCAACCCCATCTTATAATTATGCATTTCATTTCTCATTTCCTGCCCAGTCTTTAACTTCTCAAGATCATATTCCATACTGCTTCACTCTTCCAAGGTATCAGCTATCTTAAGCAATTTTGTGTCACCCACTAAACAAGTAAGCATTCTTGAATGCCCAGCTCTTGAATACCTCTTCCTCTTGGATTTTCCTGCTGTGCAATCCTATTTATCCATGCTCTGGGTTTATTAAAACCAGCTTTCCTGAAGTCCAAGAGAGTTTATAAAAATGTTTTGATGATGTGTCATGATCAGCGGATTCACTTGCTTTCTTGGATGCTTCACATATGTTGCTGAAAACAGTATCATTCTGCATTGCTTCCACTGTCTCCCCAAATGATGCATTTCAATATGCAGATTCTTCTTTTACAGTGCTGTGTTTACAAGTTTAGGATATCCCAGTCTTTGCAGCATCACTTCAGTAAGAAAGGGGAATGAAAGACTACCAATCTGATCATGCCATCTAAAGGCTTTCACACGGGGAAGATGTGCTGATTAATTTGATTACAGACCACATGCATTCTGTTTGAGTGTATAACTATAGCTGAATCTGAGTGTCTAGTCCATTGTTGAACCAACAAGGAACCTAAAGAACTGCCTTTATAAATCTGAACAACATAGCCCTTCTTGAAAAATAGGCAGAAAATATCCTTCATGTCAGGTATAGCCTCAATTGCTTATTGTTCCACTGGGAATATTTGGGCAGATTCCACTGCAGTCCTGCCCCCAAATTACAGCACTTCTACATTTAAGAAGGGGAAAAAAGATCTTTTGTTGAAATTTCTGGAAAAAACATGCAATTACTTACTTGTTTGTAATATAATAAAAAAACCTGGCTGACTGGCTATAGGCACACTTCCTAATACTTCTTTCCCCCACCAAACCAACAGCATGGGTGAGAAAGCAGTTTGGGGAAATGATTTGGACCTGAAAAGTGTCCATAAGGAGGAAATGTTAAGCATTCTTGCACACCAATTTAAGGATGATTTTGACTTTAAATTAAAGCAGCAACAACCAAAAGGGAAACCACAGGAAGCAAACACACAGTTCTCAGGTTTGCATTTAATGTACAACTTGCACCCAATACAATGTTCAGACAACCACTTGTTCTATTTCAGTTCAGTATTGCCCTCCATAGCCTTAGAAGAAATCTTTGCGTGTTTCCTATATATATTAATTCCTCCTTGCAGCAAAGCATTCTTGGATTTTTAGATTGGTTAGCAACATGAAAAACAAATTCTCAATGCATCCACTTTAAGGATAATGATGCAGTCATGTGGGCAGCTGACCATAGGAGTATCCTGTGACTCAGTCCATTGTCAGCTCATCAAATGAAGAGTCATCAGCAAGCATAAAAGGGAGTGTGAGAGGGGCGGGGGGGGGGGGGGGGTGGAATCTCTTTCTTGAGCCAAGAGGAGCTGCAGATAAAATGTTTTCTATGAGAAGTTCTCCTGCATGCAGTTCATACAGCACATCCTGGAATGCTGGACTTCTTAATGCAACACAGAGTTAACCTAAGGTATCCACTGGTGCCAGATATAGCAGTGGTCACCAATTTGGATGGCTATAAAAGGGGACTGGACAAATTCCTAAAGGCTATCAATGGTTACTAGCCCTGGGGACCATATGCAACCTCCAGATTGCTACTCCAGTAATGGCTTGCTGAGGAACTTGGGCAGCAGGTAGGGCTTCTGGGTTTCCTGCAGCCACTTGGTGAACAGAATGCTGGACAACTTGGACCTGTGGTCTGACCCAGCAGGGGTCTTCTGATGTGCTTGTATTCCATTTTTAAAATGTGCCCCTACACTAAAAAGCCCCGGAAGATTTCCAGGAAGGAGAACATGGTGGTGATGGCCCTTGCAGAATACGAGGGACTCACACAAAGAACAAGCTTCCAGCGGCACGGAATGCCAGAGGCAAGGCTGAGAGGCATGAATGCATCCCCAAGTCTTTGAAGGTTTGTAAACAGGCAGGCGTGGGGGGTGTCATGCATGCACAGTGCTTGACCTGGACAGCGATGCAAGAGGAGAGTACTAATCCTACTCCCCTACAAAATGGTTCCTCATCTAGATTGGTATTTCCCATGACTGCTGTTATTTTCATCCATGCCTGGGGTGGCTCTTTATGTATCAATTAAAAAAGAGGAACCAAACAAAGAGTTCAAAAGAGGACACCAATCTGCATAACACAGCCACCTGCTAATTTATAGAGATGTTAATTTAGACCTAATTGCTAGAATTCCAACAAAAATGCAATTGACCTCACCAGGGTAGGGAAAACTGTGACCAGGTGCTGGGAATGAAAGAGGCAGTTCTTCTTGGCATGTGTTTCAGGGCCAGGGTGACATGGACTCTTCAGGTGGAGAAGATGAACTCTGGGAAATGGGGCCTCTAGATATGGAATGGCCGGAACAGCGTACCTCAAGCCCATCATCCCCAGGGGTTCAGGCAGACACTGAGGACCGCCAGTCTGCAAGTGCTGGGAGGGGGCATGGGCCAGGCGCCTCAGGAGCCAGATGGGCCTTGTACAACCCCTGACCCCATGACGCGGTGTCGGGAGAGAAGAGCTAGCCAACTAGAGGGGCTGCATACAGCTAGGAGGCTTGCCTAGTTCCAGAAGGGAACTCTCAGAGGGTGGGGCCCAGGGTTACTCAAAAGAAGAGTTCCTAGAAGTCGTTTCTAGGTTGGGTTCAACAAACTGCTCTGTGCATGCTCAGAGACCAGTTATAGTTTGTTGGATGTATAGTGGAGAATAAAAAGCTTGGCCAAGGAGTGGTCCGTTGTTCTGAAAGTGAGAAGGGGGACACATAGCTTCCTACACCAGATGACATACAACTGTTCAGTCTGCTGTAGAGGATGGGAAACTCTCAGGTCCTGCTCTGCTTTTTTAAGGTGCGTATATTATGTGCTGTCATGTCACCTCTGACCTATGGCAACCCTATGCATGAAAGTGCTCCAAAAGGTCCCTTCAGCTCTTCAAGGTTGTGTCTTCCTTTATAGATTCAGTCCATCTCATGTCTGGCCTTCCCTTTTGTCTCTGCCTTTGACTTTCCCTAATATGATCGTCTTCCCCAGTGAGTCTTGTCATTTCATGATGTGTCCAAAGTATGACAGCTTGTTTTGTCATTTTTGCTTCTAGGGAAAGCTCTAGCTTGAACAGATCTGGGACCTACTCATTTGTCTTTCTGTCAGTCCAAGATATTCGCAAAGCTCTCCTTCAGCACCATGTTTCAAACAGATCAATCTTCTTAAGGTATTTTATCTTTTAACTGAATTTGGACTGGGCAGCCCTTCAAATGAAGAGGTATTCTCTGTAAAACAGGACTCATGGTCACCTTATGCCACTCCATTACAGTATGTAGTTTGGACCTGAATATGAACTTGAAACATGATTTTGACTTTGCCAAAACTGTCGCTGTTGCTGTTACACGCCATCACGTAGTCTCTTGACTTAGGATGACCCTAAACATAAATGCACTCCAGGGCAGCTCTTGTAAACTGAGGGCCGTGGCTTCTTCTATGGGATCTATTCATCTCGTTGTAGCTCTTCCTTTCTTCTTCTGCCTCCAGCTTTCCCCAGCAAGGTTGTCTTCTCCAGAGAGCCTTGCTTTCTCTTGATGTGCCCAAGGTACAACGGTGTTAATTTTGTCGTTTTTGCTTCCAGGGATAGTCCTAGCTTCATTTGTACAAGACCCACTTGTTTGTCTTTTTGTTGGCCCACAAAGTTCTCCTGCAGCACCATGTTTTGAATCCATCAGTTTTCTTCCTGTCAGTTTTCTTTTCAGTTCAGGGAATAGGGAGGGAAAGCTGTGACCTTGGGGGAGAACTGTGACCTTTCAACTGCATGTAGGGCAGGGGCTTGGCCACTGGCGCCCCAGCTCCAAAATCACAGGATTTCACAACTGGGACTCAGGTGATCTTGGGAGACCACAGGATCATGCTTTTCATGATTTGTGGTTAACTGTGTGGTTCTGTGAATAACTACATCTGGTCCTTGAGTTAAGAATGAGTTCCTTTCTTAGATCATCTTGAAGCTGAATTGGTATGTAAATTGGATCATGAACAGAAAAAATATATATAACACTTAAAAAATACTTCCATATGCACTAAAGCATCTTAAATGCAATACAGGATTGTAATAATGGTAATAATATAGAAAATAATAAAGTAACTACAGGCACTGAAGAGAGAGAGAGAGAATCGGATTGTTGAATGACTAAAGTCTGATGGTTTCCCAATGACCAATGGCATCTCAACTTTCTGTTTGCTTTATTATTTACACTTTAGTTTTGATTGTGATTGTTTTTCTTTTCTTTGCTGCATCACCTGCACCTGCATTACATTTGCTCTTTAGAGTCATGGTTACAAACCAAATCCAGTACAAAGTTACAGAAGGCAACACTCACTCCATGTGAACCGTAACACGCTGGCTTGGATTGACTGGAGGTCCACAGGTACTGCAGATCTAGTGCAGACTTCACCACTCTTCCCCTCCTCCCTTCCTGTTCTTCCCTTGCTTCCTCCTCCTTTCCTCTCCTCCCTGCCCACCACTTCAGCACAAGGCAGGACTTGTGGGCTTGCTCATTTGTAAGTAGGGATTGCTCTTAACTCAGATCTTTGTAACTGCGGGACTGGATGTATTACACTGGAGGGTGATGCTGGGGTTATAAAAGCACCAGCTGCAGTGTTAGTCTGGGAGATTGCTTCGACCATGTAAGCTGCCATTTGGCATTGTGAGCCACAAAGGTTAGCGGGTGTCAGAGGAAAACCGGGGAGGCCCAAGTGCAAAGTCAGCCATGAAGCTCACTGGGTGACTTTGGGCCAACCACGGTCTCTCTCTCTCAGGCTATCCTTCCTCACAGAATTAAGGTGAGGATAAAATGGTGGCAAAGGGAGCAGGGCTCGTTCCATATCTTGGAAAAGACACCTTCCATGCCCTCCCCACCCAATACCAGGTTAGCACAATCCTTGTAGCTCACTGTGGCTGATCGGTTTGTAGCCTCTGAGCCATGACACTCTTGCATGACTTTCTAAAAATTCAAGCTGCAACGGAAGCTGTCTGTCATCCAAACCCAGCAGGGGTTGTTCAAGGACTAACACAAGTGTTTGCATAACACTGAAAGATCTGTGGGTTCCGCTTGAGTTATTTAACACACTCCCACCGGGTTTCAGAATATACAACAAACCACAGTTGTGGCTCCAATATTCAAAATGGGGTAGATATGCACCACAAGCCAAATTGCCTGAAATAAGCTACAGTGGGCTGCGAAGACTGCATGACCGGACCACTAGCTTCTCACTGCCCCACGTTGGCCTCTGCCACCAGCTACTCTCTCTCCTCATCCTCTTTCTCACCAGTGCCACCACGTGCTTGCTTGGCAGGCAGGCAGCCAGGGAGCAAGTGGTTTCCCCGCTCTGCCTCCTCACCACCAACATTGCCTGGGCTAGAGCGACAGAGGGATGAACAAGCAGACTGCAGTTCTGAAAAGAAGGCGCAATTCCAGGGGGACTTTGGGAGTAGAAGTGGGTAACTCCAGCCCTGAGCTCCTCAGAGGAGGGTTGGGACATGGATGCAATCAGTGAGACAGCCGTTCGCAAGCTCTTTCCACTCTTCTCCATCTCATGCCATTCGTCACCTCCAGCAACGAAGCACAGGCATCTCCCTCCCCGTTGCCATTCTAGTATTTTGCATGCCGCACCTTGCTTTACAGTTAGCACAACACACTGTTGTCTTGCCACTATAAGCACCACCACTGGGTTTTGCATACAATATCATTACTTGGCAGGTGATGGCCCAGAAAAAGAAAGCAGGGCTGTTTAGAGTGTGTTTTTTTGTTTTTGTTTTTTTTTAAATACACGTTTTAAGGTGTTTTCATGATTCAGAACCATGGGAAAAAGCATCAGCTGACACAGGAAAGCTGCAGACAAAATGCAGAGGTGTGGGAAGGTGAGTTCACTTTTCAGTCACATGGAGACCACAGTCAGTTGAGGGGCTGAAACCTGAGCACAGAAGCTTCGCTTCCCTGCTGCAAATTGTGTTCAGCTCCAGCTCCGTGTCTGAGCAGCGGCAAGAGAGGACTTGGACAAATTGCCTCCAGACTGTGGTGGGTTCCTGCTGCAGACTGACCAGTGTCCTTCCCGCCCATCACAGATGTCTGTCCGCCTGTCCTCACAGTTCTGCCCTGATCTGCTTAACACAGAGGGAAAAAGAACCAGTGTGACCTCTTCATACTCTGCCACAAAGGCCAGAATCCTCTGTCTACCTGGAGGCTGAATTCCACTTCAGAGAGTTCTTAAGGGGAGTGTTCCAGTAGTGGGCAGGACCAAAAGCAAAAGGGGTGGGGCAAAATACCAGCTCATTTGATCTTAACCCCTTATTGCCTGTAGCTAAGCCTCAGGGAGGCATTCCAATCTCTCTTCAAGAGTGATGACAGTGTGTGTGTGCGCGTGCACTTCCAAAAGCTGGAAAACCCATTAAATGACAGGCAGTCTGGGGAAAGAGGCAGGCTGGGAAAGGGGGTGTGGCCTTGTGAAGAACACAGCAGGTGAGGGATTTGGTTCACAGGCCCCAGATCTCCCACTCCGGCTGTACTCGAGGCCAGAATGTTGGAGAGGGCAGGTGAACAGGAAGGGGGAAGAGGAGAGTCAACCACAGCGCCCCCTGGAGGTGCCTGACCAGGACAGTACTGAAGTGCCCCCACCAACACTCTTGCTAGCTGGACAGAATTCTTTTCTTTTTAAATTGCACATCTTAAAATGCTAATGTGATAAGAGCACTCTGTTTGATGGTGGCCTCTATTTGGAACAGCTGTGTAGTCAAAAGTCTATTGAAAGATAAAGACTCTACAGGGGCAGAAAGCTGCCCACCATCTCTGGGCACCTGGACAGTAACCAAAAGAATGGGCACACAGGACATTTGCCCAGCTGTGTCCACTCTCAGTTGCACTATTTTTCTATTTAAATTAGAGCAGTTATTTCAACATTTGCAAGTATACAAATGCAAATTATATTTGAAGATTACCTACAAGGTAGATCAATCTGCCTCCTCTTTTATCTCCACCAGTGTTGAAGTTACTTTTAGTTTATTTGTGATGGCCAAGTGACGACCATACATGTTATGTTGAATATATAAATGCACAGGATATGCCTGGGTTACTCCTCACCCCCTGCCTCACCACTTCACCTGCAGGAAGAACAAGAAACAGGCTGTCCCTTTCTTTCCACACGCTTAACCCTAGGAAGGTAACTTCCCTCCAGGTGGTAAGAGGATGGGTAGGGTTTTGTCAAGGGCCAGGACGTGGGTGGCAGGAGGCATGAGAGAGGCACCAGGACCAGGGCTGCAGAACTTGTGGCAGGATAACCAGGCAAAGTTCAGGAGCAGTGAAGGTGTGGCAAGCAAGGTAAGGCAGGGTATACAGCAAGGGTCAGGCAAAATACAGGCACTAAAGCAAAGAATAAGACCTGTGTTGCTGAGGCGACATGGCAAGGTAGGACACAGCAAGGCAGAAACCAGATTCAGTAAAGGTCAGGCAAGGTGCAGGAGCTGAACCACCCCACAGCTGGCAGGAAGACCTGCATTGCTGAGGTAAGACAGTGAAGCAGGATCTGGGTCAGGCACTGCAGCGAACAGGAAGGCCTATGATGCTGAGGCCAGGTCTGGAGGGAAGAGCTTGCTCCCTGCTGGTGCTGACCAGGAGTCTAAGAGCTCCAGCAGGGCCTGGGACCAATCCTAAACCTGCAGGATGGGGTGAGGAAGATTAACTCCTGTCTTTACAACATGATCTCAATTTGGGGGTCAGTGTGGTGAAGTGGGAACAGACTCACACTGACTCACAGCCTAACTACCCTGTAGCCGCCTTGAAAGCAAGAAAAAGGAAAACTTGGGGGAAATGTCCCTAATAAAATAATAATCCAGCTTGCCCCAAGTGGCTGCTGTTGTTAAAGAAAAGGCACACTTTTCACTGTATGAAGGAAACTCATTCATACATTTGTCCTTCTTGATCTGGCCCCAAGTTTCATATTTAGGCACTATTTCGCACATAGATTAGTCAGTATTTGAGGTCTGCAACATACAAGGGTTGAACATTTTTAAAATAAAGCTATGCTTTTTCTCACTTCCACTTTCTTGAGGAATGGGAGTTCATTATACCTTTCAGAACAAAGAAAAATAGAATTTTAAGCTGCGGGCCTTTGATTAGATGACTAAGCCAACCTTTTCTCATTGCCTCTCTACAAAAACAAATGTGGGAATCACTAGAGAGTTTCATCCTTCTGAGAATGAGATGCTGAAGAAAATGAAACCCTACTTCCTTCTTATTCCACCCCCAATCAAAGAAAGGATTTTGACACTCTGTTATTTCCCTGTAGGTCTCCATGTCAGCTGAAAGGTGAAAGGAGAGCAGAGGAAAGGGGAAGGTCCAGGATTAACCAAGAGCACTCAACTTCTCTTTCCCTCTCTGGGTTTTACTGGCACAGCAGAGGAATATGCAATGCTCAGTGGGTGCTGTCAGTTACGCAAGCCATGGGGGTGTCCGGCTGGCACCACTCATTTCATTGATTACCCCCGCTGAAGTTCTGAAGCCATTCCAGGACTCCATTCTTCAAAGGAGACTGCCCTGATCACACTCGCACTGTTCAGTTGCTGTCAGACATGAGCAGATGACATTTGACTACAACATACACTCCTATCTACTCAGAAGTAGGTCTCAGTGGAACTTACAGTAAAGTAATGCACGTTGTCATGCATGAAGGGTTCTGCACCACAACATTTGTTTATCTGTTAAAATTTGTGTACACTGTCCTGCCTCAGAATTGCTCAAGGCAGCTAACAACACAGGTCAGATCCTGGGCAGCTTTCCTGTGGACACTGATGCTTCTGTACATTGCACTGTGCATCCGAAAGGGACATGCAGGGGAAGGCCAGTGCTGGGGAATCTTGTTAACATTAAAGGTACTGTGCCTTTGTACTAAGCTCCTATGTACACAGAGATGGGTATGTGGAACATCCAAAAAGAACAGAGGCAAAATACTCCCCTATTCTACAAATGTGGTTAACACAAACACAGACACACCTCATGCATAAATTTTAAAGCATCAGGCAAAACATACATCCAGCCTCCATTTCCCACTGTCCTTTGCAGCCTGATGTTTCCATTTTAAGAATTTATTATTATTTGCATTTATTTATATACCATTTGATTAGCACAGTGCTCTCAGAACAGTGTACAAAATATAATTCAAAATGCCAAATAACCACCATTTAAAAACAGATTTAAAACGAACACATCTGCCATAAAACATTCCCATGACAGTAAAATTTGACAGGCATATATAACAAACAGTGAACAATAAACCTTAGAATACATAATAACCACTATTCCATGTGTACTAAGACAATTGAAAAGCCAACATAAACCCAAATACAATACAATTAAAGTGGCAGGAAAATAAAGAAAAAGTTTTAACCTGACACCTATATATATATATATATATATATATATAACATTGGTGCCAGGCATATTTCCCTGGGGAGGTGATTCCACAGATGGGGTGTCACAACCAAGAAGACCCTTCCCCTTGTAGCTACCTCCTTTACTTCCTTCAGGGGCAGCTCATGGAAAAGGACTTCATAGGACTTCTATAGATGATCTAAGGGTCCAGGCAGGTGTATACTAGACGTAGCATTCTTAGAAATAAAGATGAAGGCCTAAACATGTATATTTTTTAAAAATGGATTCATAATCAGGGAGCCCTGCAGGTACCAGGGAAGGTGTCTTTCCCAATGTGGGGGGAAGGGGTAGGAGGCACACGTACTGTGTTGGAGACCCCAACCTTAAAGAATATTGACCCAACTTCCATCATATCTGTCATGGGCTTGACTTTCAAAAGCATATTATGCTCCTACATTGGAGGGTTTCAGCCACATCTATCCTTTCTTCCAGCCAGAAATGGTGCTAGGTACCAAAAAGATCTGGGACTCGGGCCCCTGTACCTTTATATCAAGAAGTTCCCCTGCACTGTGGTATGGTAGAGCAGATGGGGTCCCAGTGATTTGAGTCTCCAACTGGAAGATTTGGAGAGCCAGCCCTTGTGGTCTGTTCCCTACATTGCCTCTATTTACTGCCCCAGGGCCACTTTCCATTATGCACATCTGCCCCTAACACCTTTTGGACTGAAAGATGGTAAAAGGAGTGCAGCCAAAGACATGTTAATTCTTGAATTTATATCCCAGTTTCCTCTAAGAAACGTCAAGCAGCGTATGTGATTCCACCCCACTTCATTTTATGTCTCTTTATTACTTTTCTATACTGCCCGGTAGCCAAAGTTCTCTGGGTGCTTCACAAAAATTAAAGCCATAAAATATTAGATGATTGCATACAGCGTAAAAGTTTAAAAGTACAGTATGAAAAATAAAATAGCAAATCAAAATCAGGAACACAGCCAAAATTTAAAATATAGTACTAGATTTAAAACAGAAACTGAAGAAGTAAAATACTTGGAAAATTTAAAAAATCATTATATAGTATTGAAAGCTTACTTTTTATCTAGGTTTCCCTACAGCATTCCTAGAGACATGAAGGACTGGAGGGGGGGAACGCCCTTTTACCAAATTTCATTTTTAAAAAAGGAGAAAAAGGAGGATTTTTGCGGGCAGGGAACAGAAAAAAAGTTTTTTCCCTGTATGCTTCCATTTTTTCCCAGACCTTCACATCTTTTAAAATTCCTATAAAGTAGATTAAAGTGTGTGTGAGAGAGAGTTGCCTAAAGTCATCCAGTGAGCAAGATGAGATTTGCACCTAAGTTCTAGTGTGCCAAATTGTCACTTGTACTCATCTAGTTACTAGGTTTTGCACTACTCTCATAGTTGCGATGCATCCATTTAAACATACAAAGCTAACATATTTAAAAATATTTATTAAATGCCTCCTAAAACAAATTAGGAGACTCGGGGAATGCCCCTTCCAGATGTTGTTGGACTAGTATGGTCAATGCTCAGGGATGATGGGAATTGCAGATAGGGATGTACGGATCTTCTTTAATCCATTCCATGTGTGTTTTGTGGCTTGTGAGGTGTCTTCCACTCCATTGTGCATTCATTTACAAACAGGAGTGTTTCTCCTCAAAATTGCCTGCGTATCAAGTTCAGAGGCAGCACGCCTCCAAATAACTAGTAGCCAGAGGCAACTGTAGGAATAGGGCGAACTCCACTCCAGGAGACAGACAATTATTCCGAGGCAGAAGGATTATTCCCACTTTCCTGTTTGAATGCCATACTGATTAGTATTAGTATTTTCATGGGTCTACAGGTATCAAACAGTCTTCGCAAGGAATATTTTTTCTTTATCTAAAGGTTTAATTGTCTTTATCCTACTCCTCAACAAAATGGATGAGACATGACACACAAGGAAAATAGAATGAGGAGGGTAGACAAGCCCATGTTGATGCTGCAAAATGCCTGGGAAGCAGGATGAATTTGCAAGAAGAGCAGCAGATGATTTCTGCAACACAGAGTAAAAAAGAACACAAACATCCATGGAGAAGGGCCAGGGTTGGCCCTGCTTCAAGGCAGAGTGAGGTAAACGCTTCAGGCAACAGAAGTTGGACACAGCATTTTCTCCGCAGTATCTTGGGAAGGCGGGGGGTGTGGGGGGAGAACGGGCGTGGATTATAGTGTTGTTCCATTGTGATGCTTTATTGTTGTTTTGGTTATATATTTTATGTTTGCCACTCTGGCAGCATTCTTGCAAGCAGTATATTCATTTGAGTAATAAGTACACAATGTTAAGTGGGTGGGTGGGGGAGACTGGAAGGGAACTCACCAGTCTCTTCTTCTACCATTCCTTGCCCATGATTATAGCTCCAGTGGACAAAAAATTAAGGGGCTGTTTGTGCCTCCCTACAAGGTCTAGTTTGGCCATGAGCAAGACCCTGGCCTTGTTGCAATCATGCTGATTCAACAGTTGGCAGTTTGCCATGTTCTATCATGCTCAGCTAACCAAAGACTAAGGCAGACACAGATAAGAGAAAAAAACACCACAAGTTCCTTCTCTCCCCTTCCCCTGCCTCTTTTCAGCTGCATGCACTCTGAGGGCATTTACAAACAAAAATCCGTCTACAGAATAAATGTAATACCTACACTATTAGAACACACAAACTGCACAACGGTTTCTCTTACTCCTATCTACCAAGTGCGATCCATCAAGTGAAATGCAGCCTACCAGAGTCTGGGGATCTGCCATGGGGCTGAGAAACTTGTTTGCGGAGCCTGCTTGGAAGTACAAAAGCATGCAGCAGGGTGTGCCACCTGGCAGGACAGGGAACCTGCCCGGTAGAGCAAGGTTGGCTCAGTGGCTCAAAGCTTGTGCCGCTTCATCAGCTGGTCTGGTGGGGAAAAAGAAAGATGAATGTAGTTGCTTCGTATGCCACATAGCTGGTTTTTCAGATATATGGAACTAAAACTCAGACGTTGTCCGTCACCACAAGGAGTTTGCAAAGCAGACATGGTAGTCAATTCCTTTTGGCTTTTATAACTACTTTAGGACAAGCGATGAAAATAATGATAAAATGTGGAACTTACCATGCTTGAAGAAACCCGGCGTGTGCTCTCAACCCAGCCTAAGTTGTAGTGTTACAAGCGGAACATTTTCTTTGTTTCTTGCCCGGAACTTCCTATTTTGTAAGTGTCAAGTGGTGTTTATCCAGCCTTTGTAGGAAAAACCTAACAGTACCATCCATAGTTTGCATATCATGATCTAGCATCAAAGAGGGTTTGTTGCTGTAGCTTAAGTATATACTGAAGTACTAGGAGGGTAAGGGACCTTGAAACTATATATACTGATGACTATAAAAATGTGTAAACAAACAACTATCAAGATCCCCATATTAATACACCCAGTGCACCCTTTTTATTAATATTTCAGTTCTGAATTTTAATTTCAACCACATACATTTTCCTTTTATATTTATTTCCTGCATTTTTATATTCTGAGCCATTTTCTATGCAATTTTCTAGCATGTATCCCTCATTCCCCTACTCACAGCATGGAATCGTTAAACAATGTCATGAACCTCCAATTTTATTTTGGTTTTCCAACACACATTTTGGAGCAGGGAGATTGTAGTATGATTTGTGCAAGCAAAAGTAAACACTCCCCCCCCCCACTTCTGTAATTATTCTATTGCAGTACACCTCATGGGCACCTGGAAGTTATGCAGCAGAAAAACAGGACAGGGAAATCATGTATTGCTTGGGTCTAGCGGTAACTTTGAAGTGTGGGTGCTTGACAGTCCCTGTCACTGCACCCCAAGGAGGTTCCAAAAACTCAGCCAGCTCTTTCAGTCTGTAGCAATCAACTAATCTGAGCAGTTTTCCTTTGCACTCCAAGCAGAACTTTTTGCAAAGTGACTGGGGTCTTAATGGCCCATTCAAGACCAAGCAGCCCCCAAATGCTTTGCATTAACAACAAGAAACAAGGTATTGGGGTTGGAAAATTACTCTCCCCAGGGGATCCTTAGCTCAGTTCAGAGGAACAGGAATTGGGGGGAGGCAGGGCACGTGAAGTCAGGGCCTCAGCTATTTTTATACAGGCTTTAAAAATGCTTTTGCTTAAAGTGCTGAGGCTGCATCCTTGGGGCCCTTGCTTCGCTACAGCACTGGTCAGGATATGGCCACATCCTGGGATAGCATGCAGGGGGCAGAGAGACAGTTGGAAGGTCCTTTCCCACCTCCCTGAAGAAGTTTCCCACCCCTGCCATATTTACACGATAAAGATGGGAGAAAACACCTGTTCCTGAGATCACCTTTGGGAGAGGTTGTAGCCCTTCATGCTTTGTCTCCCTTCCCTGGTCAAAAGTTCCTGTGTGTTTGGTGACGGTGGACAATTCTCACAGGACAGCAAAGAGGATCTGAGACAGGAACGCGTGCCAAATGGTGCTGACCTTGCAGGCGCTTTTCCTTTTGCCTCAGGCCAAGATGATGATCAACTTCTTTTTAAAAGCCTGCTTAAGGGCTTCCCGGAGAGGCATTGAACCCAGGGCTTTACCGAGGCTGCCGCTTCTGTTTTCTTCGAGGGAGGAAGAGCGACATAAGTATTTCCTCCCCTGGAGGAGACGCCAATCTGCCTTTCTTCAGGAAGCGTCCAGTATTTGTCGAGGTGACTTCTTCCATTTTTTTCCAGCAAAAAAGCGCAACGGGTTGTTTCCCCTCTTGGCCTTTCTCTATGTTCCCTTACACACACAAGGTGGCGCTGTGCTATCGAGTTAAACCGCACAATTATGCACCATTATTTCCTTGCTCTAAAAAAGTCACAAAAATGGCTGGAAGACTTGGGAAAGGTTAGAAGATGAACATTGTGGACGATGGGAAGGCCCCCCACACTTTTGTGGATGAGGCATCATGCGTGCAAAGTAACGCTTCATGTCGTGGCAATTGCTATGTGCCATCAAGTCATCTTTGATTCATGGTCACCGTATAAAGGAAAGCCCTTCAAAATGGCCTAGGTAGGACAGCTCTGCTTTGCTGTTCTGGGTTCAAGGCTGCGTTTTCTCTGGCAAATCTTGCCTTCTCACTGAAGGAGACAGTGGGTCTGGCTTTGGTGTGCTTTGCCCAATTAAGCACAACAGGCATGAGAGAAAATTAAAACTACATTTTTCTTCTTGAGAATAAGTTTGATCACTGCAAAGTGGCAATTGACCCAGAGGTCAGAGGGCAGTCCTCTTTTATACCCAAGATGACCTGGTTGCAATGACAGATACTCACTGAAGTTCCTCATAAGCACTGATTGGCACATTTTAATTCAGGTGCACTTACCTTGGAGGCTGGGCTGAGGACTTTTGGTGCGAGATAGCTCAATTTCTGGCATTTTGTGATGCCCTGTTAACATTGAAGATGCTTGGGACATGGCTAGCCTGCTCCTGCCAGCCAGGTATGTCTGCCATCATGATACTAAATTTACTATCTTCATACTGTCATTTTGGAAGCAGGTTCAGACCACCCTTTTTGCAAAACTTTTACCAACTCCAAAAAGCACACAGGAGTAGAGGATATTGCCAGTTGCTTTTTTTGGGAGGCTTAGCAGTTTTAATTGTTAAGTTTAATTGTTAAGTTGTTAACAAATTTTAATTGTTAACTGAAATTTTATGATTTTATATTTGTTTTATATTGTACTATATTTATCAGATGTTTACTGCCCAGAGAGCTTTGGCTATTGGGTGGTAAAGAAATAATATAAACAAATAAATAAAGGTAGGAATGCTAGCTTGCATTGGAGTTGCTACTGCTTTATGAAAGCACTTCCCCATCTCCTCCCATTTCCTTGTCAGACCGCAATTGCATCTCAAAAACCTCTCAGGGTGTGCATTTACGTGGCTGTGGATTCTTTCCTCCTAGACATTTCTGCTTTTTCAGTAGCATCTGAAGTGTCCTTCCCATAGTAGTAGAAGATCCAAACTTTGATTCAAACTTTGGAAGAAACTGCCTCTAGGATGGCTAGAAATGGCAGAAAAGACTAGAAGCGCCAGCAGGGATTGAGACAACGTGAATACATTTAATTAATGTTATACTCTAGAAAAGCAGGTTGCTTACCTGTAACTGATGTTCTTCGAGTGGCCATCTGTGCAGTCACACATATGGGTACTGCGCCTGTGCAGTGCCTGTGGCCGGAAGATTGATAGCTAACGGTTTTTGGCGGGAAGCTCTGCTCCCCTCCCCCCTGTGGCCTATAAAGAGTGGAGCATCCGCCATTTTGTTCAGTCTTTGCGACCGAACGTACAATATCTTAATAATTTTAAATCTTTTTTTTTTGTGTCGGTACCGTAAAAAAGGGGGATGGTCGGTACCGAAGATGCCTTTCTCATCGACACCAAGCTGTCGATGTGTCCACTCACCGACACGGAGCGGGGCCGGCGGGTGGGTTTTGTGACTGCACAGATGGCCACTCGAAGAACATCAGTTACAGGTAAGCAACCTGCTTTTCTTCGTCGTGGCCTCTGTGCATCACACATATGGGTAGATTAACAAGTTTACCATCAAGGAGGAGGGAAGGTGTCCTCAGTGAAGAACAGAGGAGAGTACAGCTCTACCGAAGGAGCAGTTCTGTTGAGCTCGAACATCGAGACGGTAGTGCCTGGCGAAGGTGCAAGGGTTTGCCCAAGTAGCGGCTCGGCAGATGTCATCAATTGGGACCCCCGCTGCGAACGCAGACGAGGTGGCAACAGCTCTAGTAGAATGGCCTCGGGGAACTGAAGGCAGTTCGAGCTTAGCTAACTGATAGCACAAGACAATAGTGTGGACTATCCACTTAGAAAGCCTTTGTGGAGTGACTGGATCGCCCTGATCCCTAGTAGAATATTTGATGAATAGCTTATTGGATCATCGAATAGACTCCGTTCGCAATCAGTAGAAGGCTAAGCAACGGCGAACATCAAGTGAGTGCAACGATCTTTCCAAAGGGGTCGATGGTGACAGGAAAAAGCAGGCAGCACAATGTCTTGTCCTCTATGGAAAGGTGTAGACACTTTGGTTAAAAAAGACGGGTCGAGGCGTAAAGCAACCTTCTCTCTGTGAAAGTTTAGATAAGGAGGGTCTATTCGAAGAGCGCAAAGTTCACCGGCCCTCAGGGCTGAAGTGACAGCTACAAGAAAAGCTGTCTTCCAAGAAACCAATTGCAGATCCACCGTCGCTAAAGGTTCAAAGGGGGCCTTCATAAGGGCCTGCAGAACTACAGAAAGGCTCCATGTGGGCATAACCGGTCTAATTGATGGGTTAAGATTATATAGTCCCCTCAAGAATCTCTTGAGGATAGGATGAGAAAACAGGTGATCCGTCGACTAATCCACGGTGGTAGGCTATTGCGGCTGTATAAACTTTAATGGACGAACGCTTCAATCTGGAATGGTGCAATTCCAGAAGGAACTGAAGAATTTGTTCAATAGATGAGAGGAATGGGGAGAACGAACGCGACTCGGCAAAGGTGGAAAAACGTTTCCATTTAGCCTTATATGACTTCCTTGTGGACGGCTTTAAGGCAGAGTCGATGATATGCTGAATATCAGGGTGCAAAAATGTCGGATTCGAATTCGACGGGTCTTGTCTCGAACTGGATGGTGCAGAGAGATCAGAGAAAGGGGAAGCACCCGAGTGATTGGATTCGACAATTGGATCTGAGGTGGTCGAAGTCATCGTCGGTACCAATAGATTAATAGAAGCTGTCGGATTCATAACTCTCGAAACAGTCGTCAGTATTGATGGAACGTCAATCATTGAATTCGCCATGCTGTTAGGTTCAATGAGAGCAAGTCCGGGTGGCGAAGTGTGCCGTCCACCTGTGTTATAAGATATGGGAGCGATGGAAGATGAAGAAATTCCCTGCGAGAGATGTCGAGTAGTTTCGCAAACCACGCTTGACCTGGCCACCAAGGGGCAACTAGTATCCCCGATGCCCGGTCGTGTACGATCTTTGCTATGACCTTCATCAGAAGAGGGATCGGAGGGAAGGCATAGAAATGCATGTTGTTCCAAGGGATCATGAATGCGTCCCCTAGGGACGCGTGTCCGATTCCCGCTCTCAAGCAGTAAGCCTCGCACACCCTGTTCTGTTGGGTAGCGAATAAGTCCACATCGGGGAACCCCCAGCGCCTGAAAAGGTGGTTGCGCGTATAAGGGTCCAGTTTCCACTCGTGAGAGGTGAACATGTGCCTGCTGAGAAGGTCCGCGTGCACGTTGTCTATGCCAGCCACATGAACAGCCATCAGCCGATGTGTCTCTGAATGCACCAGTCCCAAATTTCCATCGAGAGTCTGGCTAGAGTTGGTGACTTCGTCCCTCCTTGTTTGCTCAGATAAAAAATGGTCGCTATATTGTCTGAGGTTATCTGAACAGTCTGATGATGAAGGAGGTCCTCGAAAGAACGAAGGGCCTTGAAGACTGCCAGTAGCTCCAGGAAGTTGATATGATTCGTGGATTCTAGACGATTCCACGTGCCCTGGGTAGATAGGCCAGAGCATATCGCTCCCCATCCCAGGAGAGACGCGTCGGTGCTGAGGGTTATCGTAGGAGGTCGCACCCTGAAGGGGACTCCTATCGTAAGATTGGTTGGTTTCAGCCACCAGCGCAGAGAGTGGAGCACGGAAGATGGGATCTGAATCAGTTTGGACTGTGGTTCTCTTTGAGGGTGATACACCCTGTTGAAAAATAGTTGTAGTGGGCGAAGCCGAAGTCTGGCATGTGGAACCACGGCAACTGACAACGCCATATGTCCCAGGACCCTCTGGATAGACCTCGCCATGACCGTTCCGTCTTGTCGGATTCGATGGATAAGGCGAGCAAGAGTCTGCTGTCTGTCTTGCGGGAGGAAAGCTTTCTCCAACATCGAATCCAAGCGGGCTCCAATGAAGGTGAGCGTCTGTGTCGGGAGAAAAGAAGATTTCTCTGTATTAACACGTAGGCCTAGGTCATCTAGTAAGGCACAGGTCTTATGGATGGCCGCCAAGAGTCCTTCTCTGGACTGTGAGACCAACAGCCAGTCATCGAGGTACGGATAAATTTGTATGCCCTGAAGGCATAGGAAGGCACAGACAGGAGCCATGCACTTGGTAAAAACTCTTGGAGCCGTAGCCAGTCCAAAAGGTAAAACTGTGAACTCATAAAGCTGGCTTGCAATCGCAAAACAAAGGAAAAGCCTGTAATTTGGGTGAATTGAAATGTGGAAGTAGGCGTCCTTCAAGTCCAGTGAGGCGAACCAATCCTCTCTCCTTAACAACGGCAAAATGTTTTGAAGGGTAGTCATACGAAACTTTCTCAGTACAATAAACGTATTTAAGTTCCGTAGATCCAAAATTGGACGTAGACCACCATCCCGCTTAGGGACCATGAAGTGTCTGGAATAGAATCAGTGAAGTCCGTCAGATGGAAATACTTGACGAATCGCTCCTTTATGGAGAAGTTGACGTATTTCGTCGAGGAGTACCGGTGAGCATACAGTAGACCGGATCGGACTCGATGGAGGAACGATGTCGAATTCTATTCGATAGCCGTGTTGAACAATGGATAATACCCACCGGTCAGATGTGATGGACTCCCAAATGGGGAGTCGGCTTCGAAGCCGATCCCCAAATGAGAGGAGGGTGGGTATTGAAGGAGTGTGAGGAATGGTTTGCCAGTCCTGTCAGCGTTGCCTCCGATTGTCAAAACGATGGTGGCCCTGCTGAAAACGCTGTTGGGGCTGAGGACGGCGGCGCTGCTGTTGTTGCTGGCGGTGTTGAGGCTGCTGTCTCGGTTGGTAGGATTGCCTGTAGGATGGACGATTCCAGGACCACTTACGTCTAGCGTGAGACTGGATCTCCATCCTGCGTGCCGTCCTCCACGATTCATGGAGCTTCTTGAGCTTATGGTCAGTTCGAGAATGGAAAAGCCCAGATCGATCGAAAGGCATTTCCTCTATCCGCCGCTTGGTTTCTTCCGGGAAGTTACAATTCCAGAGCCATGCATGCCTCCGAAGGGAAACGGCACCGACCAAGGGCCGGGAGTCAGTATCCACGTGGTGCCTTGCCGTGGATAACTGCTGCACTGTGACCTGCATGGCTTCCTTGATCAGGACCTTCACGAGATCACCCTGGTGGTCTGGGAGGGTGGAGGCGACGTTGTGGAGGCGCTGCATAATAAAATATTGATATCTCGCCAATGTCGCCTCATAATTTGATATGCGAAGCCCCAAGCCCGAAGCAGCATAGACTCGCCTGGCCAGGGAGTCTATTTTTCGGCGCTCTTTATCTCTTGGTGCCGTGTGTCCTCTCGCCTCTCTGCCCTGCGAGGATTCGACGACTGCAGAGTTCGGTTTCGGGTGTTTGAGGAGGAAGGGAATATCCTCTTCCCGAACCCTGTACCTCGACTCATACCTCCTGGACGTCGGCTGAGGATGTGATGGCAGGTCCCAGGGCTGTGTCATCGCATGCCACAAGGTGGTTATGAGCGGCAGAACGATAGATGTCGATTGCTCCCCGCAGACGACGTCATAAAACTTGTCCGTTGACGGTCCCGGGTGCTGGGCAGTGTCGATGTCCAGGGACTGGACAAGTCTCGACATCAGCTCCGCGAAGGAGATGTGGGACTCGTCGGGTGACGCAGGACCCTGTGATGTCACAGCGACGTCCGGGGACGTTGAGTCGACCTCCGAGTCAGCCGAATCGGCACCGTAGTAGGGTGGGGCCGAAGATGACGACTCTGCCGGTGAGAAGGAGCGGCTGCTTCCACTTTGTGGGGATTGAGGTGGCACCCGCATCGAATCCACTGATCGCGGTTGGTCGCGGGGTGGAGGAGATGATCGTGCCCTGGGAGCAGGGTAGTATCCTACAGAGAGTGGATCGCCCCAAGTATGGTAGTAAGGGCGACACCAACTCTCCGGGCGTTGCTCTACTGAGCGGCTCCTCCAGCTCCCTGGTGGGGACAGACCAACGTCCGTTTCCATCATCAGGCATGGGTGTCGGTGACCTCACCCTAGGAGGGGAGTCTTGGATTTCCCTATCGGAAATTGAACCCCGTAGAGTTGGAAGGGGTGCAGGCAGGAGGTCAGCCGAACGGTGGGGAGACCCTTGAGGGGTAACCCGCATAGCATCCTGGAGGACTGGTTCGGGCGGGGTCGGTATCGTAACCGCCACTGGTGCCAAGGGTCCCATTGGTTCCGAATTCAGTTTCGGGGACGGTCTGGACAGTCCAAAGTCTTGGACTTTTTTGGAGGCTTGGAGACCTTCTCCTTTCTGGCCTTCTTATGGCCTGCCGACTTCTCTTCAGCGTGCTTCCGCTTTTCATGCTTCTTTTTAGGTGAAGCAGAGGGGGCCACCGAAGCAGATGCACCTTCATCCAAAGGCCGTGAGGGTGGGGCCACAGAAGCGGAGCCAGGTTTTGGGACGGCGACGAGCGGGTCTGACTGCATCAGAGCCTGATCCCAAAGGAGCCTCCAAAGCCAGTTTTCGCAGTTCTTCCTGGCCTGCTTGGAGAAGGCCAGGCAATGCGCGCATTTATCCATCCTATGCCCCTCTCCCAGGCAGAGGAGGCATAGGTCATGCGGGTCAGTTGGTGTCGTTTTTGACCCACAATCCGCGCATTTGCGGAAAGCCGCTTGCTGCGCCATCGCAGAAGAAGAGGAAGGAAAGAGAGATTGTGAAGAGGGTAAGTGTGTGTGTGTGTGTGTGTATATATTTTGATAGATCAAAAGAAGAAATAACGAGAGAAAAGCTACACAGAATAATAAGCTGGGAACAAGGAGAGGAAAAAACTAGGATAAGAGGACAATTCGAGAATGAGGTAATAGTCGAAGCAAAAGTCGAAAGCGGCACGAGGCACAGTGAACGGCGGTCGCAAAGACTGAACAAAATGGCAGACACTCCGCTCTTTATAGGCCACAGGGGGGAGGGGAGCGGAGCTTCCCGCCAAAAACCATTAGCTATCAATCTTCCAGCCACAGGCACTGCGCAGGTGCAGTACCCATACGTGTGATGCACAGAGGCCACGATGAAGAAATAATAGTGTGTGTCCTCCAACCTGTGCAGCCTCTATAGATGGCCAGTGTTGCAAACCTATCATGCTGTGCTTGGGAACCTTCCTACTCCTTTTGCTGAAGAAGCATCCTGGATCAAAGATTTACATGCTCTGAAATGAAATATTAATCCCAACAATACCACCCATCATTTGAAGCCTTCCTCCAAAGGCTACCACCAAGGGAGTCTCGGAGACCTCTGCTCCAAAGTCCTGCTCTGTTGGCACCACTAGAGATGGCCTTTTCTGGTCTTCATTCTTTGATCACATGTTCCATTCCTGTATAAAGTTTTGTCTTTTTTCCATCCGTGCAAATATTTACTTTTAAACACATAGTGACTAACTGTATTGGCCAAGAGTTTTAAGCCTTTTTTTGCCTAAACTTGTGTAGAGTTTGAGTCATATTTGAGTAAACCATGACCAGCGAGCCCATTGATTCCTGACATAGCTGAAAAAAGAAAAGTATGTTTTCAAGGATTTTTGGAAAATTAGAGAGGGGAGAATTTTATTTTTTGAATGTTTCTCTTTCTCCAACAGTATTTTCCCCTGAGCCTTCTTATCCCCAGTTGCACCATTTCTAGGCTGGCATAGGAGGAGGACCATCCTGGGGCTTCTCCAAGGAACATCAGAGCTCTCATCCAGTGCATCCTGCCCAACACAGGAGCACCCCACTTTTGGGGCTTGATGCCAACTGCTTCTAGTGGAGATACCACTGCCCCTCGCATGGTCCCTCGAGCATCAGTGGAGCCCTCAGGCAGACGTTGCCCTGATCAGAAGAGCTTCACTCCATCAGTGGCGGAGTCTCTGCTGCATCCCATCCCATGCTGGAAAGTTAGGGTGGTTCTGCCTTTCTGTACCTGCAGATTTCTTATCCCCCTTTCCACTCAATCAAAAATGCACAAATATGCACATGCTAATTTACATATGTTCTTAAAAGCATTGTGTCTGTATGTGTCTTTATGGATTCTGTCTCCTAAGGACACTCTATTTGTTAAAAGGGATGAATGGACTAGGGCGATGGCTTTAAAAGGGGGTTAGACACATTCACAGAGGAGAAGGCTTTCAATAGCTACTAGTCCTGATAGCTATACAGTGGTACCTTGGCTCACAAACTTAATCCTTTACAGGACTCTGGTTGTGACCCAAATTGGTTGTGACCCAAGCCAAATTTCCCCATAAGATTCAATGTAAATAAGGTTAATCCGTTCTGGCCCCTCTGAATGTGGTTGTGAGCCAGTTTTTGGTTGTAAGCCAAGTCAAATTTTCCCATAAGGTTCAATGTAAATAAGGTTAATTCATTCTGTAAGTATTTTTTTAAATCAGAAATTCTGAAATAAAGTGACAAAGAACAACCAAAGTACTGTACAGTGGAGAAGAGTAACCTGGGGGTGGGAAGGAGAGTATTGTTTTGAGGAGAGTCCCCCTCCATAAAGACATTGGGGAGATCTCTTTCAGGGGTTTCCTCTCTGTCTCTTAGCTACAGGGTCAATTTGGCGAAAAATCTGTCTATAGTCACTTGTCTTTTCCTGCGCTGCATAACCCTCCGGAAAATGAGAGACCACATTATCGTTCATCAGATTCAACACTCTGTTCATTACAGTTACGTTGGGGTGGTGCTTCTCAAAGAAATCCTGGCACTCATTCCATTTTTCATAATGGATTGTATCACATCACTGCTAGCCTCCTCCCTGTCTTCTTCTTCTTCAGTGCAATCCTCCTCAGCAAGTGCCTTCTGCTGCTCACTCTGGAGTTCAGCAAGTTCTTCTGTCATCAGCTCCTCTATGTCTTCCCTGCACGAATGCAACTGCGATCATGGCCATCTCCCCACTCGGGGTGGGGGGAGAGATGGCTGCGATTGCACCTGTCTTTCCCACAGGAGTGCGCCTGTAATCACGCTCGTCTTCCCTGCACAAACGCAACTGCGATCGTGGCCATCTCCCCACTCGGGGGGTGGGGGAGATGGCTGCGATCTCGGTTGCCACCCAAAGCAGAGTTCGTGACCCAAGTCAACGTTTTCACGAAATTTTTGTTCGTGACCCAAGGCGTTCGTGAGCCAAGGTACCACTGTATATTTCCTCCAGTGTCAGATTCAGTAGCCCTGGTAGAGATGCATCAACACTCATGGAATTCATCTAGAATTCATGGATTTTTTCTCATGCTCAGCCCCATCATGGAAAATGAGCCAAGCTGAAAGGAAGTCCATGAATGCTTGTGGAATGAAGGTTATGGGCAACCTTCTTCCATGTCAAATGTAGCAGCACAAAGGTGGCTTGCACAGTGTTTGTGTGGGGATCCATTCCAGGAGAGCCTTACACAAAGAATGTTCTTCCATAATGGGTGAATCAGCACAAAGGCCGCTGCATATGATGCAGAAGAGGGACCCCTTTGCATAGCATGTGGAGCTCAATTCCTGGCACACAGCCACATCCAAGCCGACCAGAGTTTGGGGAGCAGAGTCTAGGAAATCTGGATTACCACCCCCAAAATGGACTCCTCACACATCCCCAGTGCCTACTCACCCTATTTGCAAGACACTTGGGCGAGAGGGTGCTATTGGAGTCATGTCCCGCTTGTGGGATCCTTTGGCAGTGAGCTGCCCCCTCTGTGCACAGAATGCTGGGCTAGATGGAGCCCTGGTCTTATCTAGCATGACTCTTCTTACGTTCTTGGGGCTGGGGGGGGGGGGTGATTTCTGAAAAATACCTCAAGCAGAAAGATTCAGGGGGTAAGGGGCAGCAAGCAGTGACACACATGTGAGCAAGGAGCTGGCTAATCCAGGAAGATCAGATGGAACAGAGATTGTCAAGGTCCCTGTACCTTTATTTCAGTAACTGCCCATGCAGAGTAGGGTGGTGGGGCACATGGCACCCCTGAGATTTGGACTCCAAAAGAAAGAATCAGGGCTCCAGCCACAGGGGGCTGTTTCCTAATGGTGCCTTGATGTTGCAAACAGGATGCTGGAGTAGAGGGGCCTTTTGGTCTAATTCCATTGTCTGCTGGCACAAGCCTATGGCCTGATGTTGTCTGAAGAAGGCATGGGATTATTTGCAGTCCCAGCACTGAAGTGCTGGAAAGCTGAGTCCTGTCACCCCATTGCAGCTGGTGCAGAAAGAGCCACAACAGTTGCCTCTCCAGCGAGAAAGAAAAGGGATGTGCTTAGGACAAATAGGGGAGCAAGCTGGGCCATCAGCTTTCCCCACTATTGTGGGACCTTGTTCGATGCACTGGATGCATGTATGTTTGGAGGTTAATGTGCATGAGAAGCAACAGGTGCTGGGTTGCACCTTTCATATGTTTAGTTTGTTTTTTCATCCCAACCTGCCCCGGGAAAGTCCAGTTGTTCTGGAAGTGGTGGGTGAAGGGATGCACAATGCAAGTAAACATGTTAATGCTTTGTTCATATGTCAAACAACCGTGATTAAACATCTATCCCTGAACAATTACCCAACTCATTGACGTCCTAATCAGCCTCCAACTGTGCTAGAAAAACAAAGTGCCACTTTGTTAGAAAAAACCCAATGCCATATTTTACATCAGTGCCAGACAATGATTGCACTTCTGGTTACAAAGGCTTTTGGAGAAACAAAGCCAAATAAAATAAGGAAAGCATTCAACAAAATACGTTAGTGGCTGAAAGTGTCAGATGCAGAAGCTCCAAGAGGATGAAGGTATTTCTCTTTGCTGTTCCCTCCACCAAGT
Source organism: Varanus komodoensis (assembly GCF_004798865.1). NCBI lineage: Eukaryota > Metazoa > Chordata > Lepidosauria > Squamata > Varanidae > Varanus > Varanus komodoensis. The sequence goes on from NW_025335606.1 coordinate 16,640,230, forward strand.
TATTGTCAGCAATGCTTAATAAACCATTGGATCCTCACTACAGATGCCACTGGGAGTTTTGAGTGAGACTTCATTGGCAGGAATAGTTTGTGGGTTGCAGCCTTTATGGCACCAGGAAGTGGCCAGAAAAATCTTTCAGGCTGTCAGAGTGCCTGCCTGGACTTAGTGATGAGAAAAACATAAAGAAGATATATCTACATGCCTTTTAAAATCACCTTTTGTTACCCTAAAGTACTCTCCAAAGTTGCCTCCCCATTGCCCTCTTTCAGGCAGACAAAGAAGTTCTTTTGCCGCTTGCAGTCTCATTTCCTCTCTCCTTCTAAACAACGAACTATTGTTTAAGGCAGTCTGGGAGAATATCCTGCCAATCCTTGTGTAGCCAAAATGGCACTATTCTCACAGAAGATGGAGGCAGCAGCAGGTGTGGTGGAAGTCCAAGGTTTACAGAACTTTAAAAAGAAAATATTTAGGGAAAATAATAATAATATGGGGTGTCCAAAGCACACAATGAGGACTGTACATACATAGGAGCACAGAATCATGCATTGGGAGAAGAAAAATAGAGAATGGGGTGGCAGCAGACTAGAGGATCCTGAAAAAGGACATGGGCGACGTGCTGAAACCCAACAGCTACACTAAATACTGTAGCATTTTGTTGCCAGAAGTTCTACTTGCATACTGTCATTTTCAAAAGGGGTGTCACAAAGATGTACATGATATTGTAAAAACCTGGGCGGAACTACATATATAAGAAACACAGAAGTGTCTCCCTGAAGTGGTGGTACTTCTGCCTCACTCAGCTTCTCTTCAAGGGCACTTTCATGGTCAATTTCCCCAGGTCCTGAGATAATGGGGCAGCGTCTTTCCTGCTATCTCACAAGGCTTGCTTTGAAGCACTGATGAGGCGCCAGTCTTTACCCCTTTCTTGTAATTGTCAGGTGCAGTACCCAGGTTTTGAAAGGATCGTGCCCTCTCCTGCAATCCTGGCTGTTTCTTGCAGTTGGCATCATAGGCCTTGCTCCAAGTCTCGCCTCTTTTGGAGACAGAGTTGGCTGTGATGAGATACTTGGCTGTATACATGCAGGAACATCCCTTCCATCTGTGTTTCATGCATCATCATGCACCTTTTTGTTCAGTTGCCCACTAATTTAGGGAACTGGATTTTGTGCAAATGTGTTTGTATGCATTTGTGCAAATTTGCACTCTGACATCTCTGTGAGAGATGGGAGTTTCTCTGCTGTAGCACCCAGATTACTAGACTACTTTGCTAAAGTATTTCTCCCACATCACTCTCTTTTCAAATGCAGAACAGTAGGTAAAACTTTTGCTTGTTTGTTTTACTCCTAGTTGAATGACAATAACCATTGCCTCCCCTTGGAGATTGTGTTTATGCTGTTTGTTATATTTTCATTGGTTTTGTTTTTCATCCAGTTTTTACATGTCAGCTTGCAGCAAATGTTTAGGGGCAAAGAGTGTCTTCTAAATGTTTTAAAATAATGAATGAACCATGCTCTGAGATTTGTTGAGGGAGGCCAGCACCTGGCATGGCTGGACAAATGCCAGGGCCCATGTGCTATGCTGGAGCCCTCTAGGGTAGACTCCTTTCCTTCTGAGTTCCTGCTGCCTCTCTGCTCTCCGCCATCAGATGGAAGAGATCCAAGTACCTATTTTGCTGAGAGTGTAGCAGGGTGGCTTCCTGGTGATTTTTATGCCCCTCCATTCAATGTCTGGAGGTGGCCATTGCATATTGAGATAAAAAAGTGATGGTGTCCAGTTCCAGTCGACTCAGTTAAATTGCCACTTTTATAGCTGCCTTCTAGCCCGACTGCCTGCTTAGAGAAGGGGCTGGCAGGAATGCCACTGCTTTTGCCCCTTCTGGCCAGGGAAGGAAGTGGTTGGCAGCTGCTGTAGGAGCTGCTGGCACCAGGCCAAGCAAATGGCAGCAGAGGATGCTGGGACAAAGGGGGCATTGGCCACAGCATACCAAGTGTCTGTCCATGTCTGATGCCAGCCTGGCAGGGTGGAATGCAGAATGAACAAATCAACAACACGTGTATCAAACCCAGCAATTCATCAACTTAAATTTATTGTCAACTCTTTTTTTTAAAGTTAACAATAACTAGAGCTTTGCGATTCAGCGATCGGCTGGCTTATCTTTTAAATCTCTTTGAGAGCAGGAAACAGAATGTATACATCAAAGGACAATTCAGGCTGTGCTACTTTCCCATGAGGCACCTGCCAAAAGATGCACAGACAGAATGTTCAACAACCTGAGAAAAAAGAGGGAGATAATCACATACTCAGAAAGACTGGGCTTTTTGTAAGTACAGGGTGGGAAATCCTGAAAAAGAAAAAAAGCTAAGAAGACAAAAACAAAACAAAGCTTTCCAAAATCCTCCACACTGAAGACTATACATGAATATTCAGTAGCCATGAAATGTGTCATTTGGGCAAAAAAAATGGGCTGGGAAAAGGAGAGGAACACCTTGGGAAGAATGGAACGACTTCCAGGAATCCTGACAAGATTGCTCATGTGACATATATGGTAGAGGCTAGTCATAAAAGTAGCAATAATACTTCTTGTTTTTATATTACCTGGGGAAAGTTAAGTAGTCTTTATTTCAAAGAAGAGTGCAAACTATGTATATTTAGAGATTAGTCATTATTGCAGGGAAAAGTGCAATCTTATGCACCCTATATCAATTTGCATATAAATTCAGGTCTTGTGCATGGACACAGAGGACCCGGGATACCTCAAATTCTTTCCTTCTGATTTAACTAGTAAAGCCATTAATTAATCATTTAATTAAGTCATTATTTCACCTTTCTTCACAATCCTTCCAAAGGCAAAAAGTTATGGGCATTGCACTGCGTTTGCTTTGCATACCGAGTAGCTGTTGTTGCTGTTATGCATGCTCAAGCTGCCTCTGACTTATGGCGATCCTATGACAGCCCTCCAAAATGCCTTACCCATGACAGCCCTGCGCAGCTTTGGCAAAGTCAAAGCTGTGGCTTCCATTATGGAAGCAATTAATTGGGTTCCTGAGTAGCTACAAACCTTTCCTGGTCTTTTGCAGATGCTTTCTGTCAGCAGTAGCCTGGTTCAGAGTGTGCTCCAGCACATGGTTTGCCCCCACTTGCTTCAGGGTTGTTGCACGTTCTTGTTCGAAGACGTTGTCCCTGTTCACAGGAAGACCAACTAGACCAGCAGCTCCAACCCCCATCAATGGCTACCTGACCTGTTTTAACAAGGAAGAGTTAAAGGTCTCAGGAGCCTAAGATCTGAACATCAAGATGACATGCACCGCACATTATTACAACAGCACGGGGACTGCACTGGAACCCCTTTCCTTTGCCAGGTTCTGTTGTGCCAAGATTTCTCCACTACAGCCCTGAAGCGCTCTTCAGGCAACGCTCATCGATGCAACAGAATGCCTGCTACATTTACGATGCAATCAAATGCCACACACCAATGCATTGTGTTGCGGGAGAAACAGGTGGTCTTGTGTTCCTTGGAAGAGGAAACATGGTGGAATATAAATACAGGCAGTAGCAGTTGTAATAAGGATAATAATGGAAATAAATAAGTATATATTTTGGGAAAAGCTTATATTTTTAATAATTATTTGGGGAAAGCTTATTCTTAATATATTGCAGATAATACCACTCTAATGGCAAAAAATGAAGACGAACTAAAGAGCTTTTTGATGTGGGTGAAAGAGGAGAGCGCAAAAGTTGGCTTGAAACTCAACTTTAAGAAAACTAAGATCATGGCATCTGGTCTTCTCACTTCCTGGCAAATAGATGGGGAAGAAATGGAGGTAGTGACAGATTTTATTTTCTTGGGCTCCAAGGTCACCACAGATGGTGACTGCAGCAAAGAAATTAAAAGATGCTTGCTCCTTGGGAGGAAATCTAGACAGCATACTAAAAAGCAGAGATACCACCCTGCCAAGAAAAGTGTGTATAGTCAAGGCTATGCTTTTCCCAGTTGCAATGTATGGCTGTGAAAGCTGGACCATGAGGAAGCTGAGCACCAAAGAATTGAGGCCTTTGAATTGTGGTGCTGGAGGAGACTCCTGCGACTCCCTTGGACTGCCAGGAGATTAAACCAGTCAGTCATAGAGGAGATCAACCCTGACTGCTCTTTAGAAGGCCAGATACTGAAGATGCAACTCAAATACTTTGGCCACCTAATGAGAAGGAAGGACTCCCTGGAGAAGAGCCTGATGCTGGGAACAATTGACGGCAAAAGAAGAAGGGGATGGCAGAGGAGGAAGTGGCTAGATGGAGTCATTGAAGCAGTCAAAGTGAGCTTAAGTGGACTCCAGGGGATGGTAGGTGACAGGAAGGCCTGCAGGAATGTTGTCCATGGAGTTGTGATGGGTCGGACGTGACTTTGTGACTAACAACAACAACAATATATGAAATTATAATTCTGTTTCTATGACTATACAGACTCATTATTATTCTATATTTATATATTATTATACAGAATTGTTATTCTGTTATTAATATATAATTATGCAGTCTGGGTTTAGTAGCTATCACCCCCTTCAGTTTAAGAGTAAAGTGCAATTCCATGCGGCACACATCACCTCTAGGTTCAGTAGTTGCTATGCCTGCCAGAGAGTGACCTGTATGCACTTCTGAATGCATTCACTGGGGACATATGGACACAAAGAATAGATCAGGAGGGACCTGTGGTCCCGCAAATGTTGCTGTACATCAACACCCATCATGCACAATCCTGGCTGGAGCTGATAGGAACTGGAATCCAATCACAGGTTCTTCATCCCTGAGCTTGATGGACAAATGGTCTGACTTTGCATAAAGCATTTTTCAGAATCCACGTCATCTAATGGGATTCACACCTGGAAAGCCTAAATCCTTCAGCTACGCCTAACCTGCTTTAATAGTTGATGTGGGAATCTCGCAGGCTTCTCCCTTGAAGTAGGACGAGCATCCGCATTCACATCTTCCATTCACCAGAAGCGCAGTCCCGCCATTTAGACAGGGCTTGCATTTGCACACGTTGTATTCGGCCACGTAGTCCTCCACTGCTTGGTCCAGGTTTTGTTTCTTGATGTCAGCATCAAGCATATTCAGTGGAACGAGAGCAGAGATTGGAGTGGTCTGTGGAGAGATTTAAACACATTCTTTTTAATCTAAGCAATCACACCTTCCATGGTGATCAAGTTCTTCACATGTACGTGTCCACTGCTTCATCCTCTCTTCTTAAATGCACCATTGTGGGTGATTATTTTTCTTTCCTGACAACACAGACTGTGGTGCCACTGTTTTTTCACCAGAACTCAGAGGGGAGCTGGAGTTGATTTAAAGGGCCAGCCCGGACACAGAGGTCTCCCCTGGCATTAGTATCTGGGCAAGCATTGGAGTGATCCATGGGCTGTGTAGTCCTGTCAGGGTAGGACTCTGGGGCAGATGTCCACATGAGCAGGCAGGGCCTAAAATGCAGCGGAGTGGCTTCACACAACTGGAAGAAAGTGAAGTAATATGCATTGCTCCCTAAATCAAGGGTGAGCCTCTTTGGGAGCTCTGGGGCCTCTTTCGCACTCTGGGTTTTTCCTCCACTGCACCTCCCCATTCACAGTGATGAATCTATCTACCTGTGCATGGCATCCAGAGTGGCCATGGAACACCTGAAGGCTGCAAACGAGCTTGAAACAAGCCATTTTTGATCATTTGGGTGCTCTGCAGTAGCTATGGAATGCTAAAAGGCTTTCAAGCTGCTGTTCCAAATGCCATTTTGCTAACAATAATCTTCAGTTTGGGGGGCTGTTGGGGGGGCACAGGGTTGCATGTGGTCCACGTAGCCCACCCTTAATCTAAACAATCCTCACTCCCCATAAGACCATTTTGATGGCCCCATCTGGCAGTTATTTCGTCCTACATATGAAGACATGTACATCCAGTCAAGTAAATGTTGGTAAGTTGTTAATAAAAATGAGGTGAAAAATTCTTATTTGTCTGCACCAGCCAAATCCCATTGATACAGCTATTCCCAGCACAGAGAGGACTCCAAGGTACCCGCATGCTATTAGCTGCTAAAGAAGAAGAGGTGGTAGCCCTAAAAGAGGGAACCAAATCCGAATAATTAAGAGCTAAACACTCAAAACCCTTGTCCCGGATGCATAAATCTGTCAGTGTTGGGTTCCCCCACATTTAATGCCATTTCATCTTGGGTTCTTTCTCACGCAAATACAGAGTTGAAGTACCTGTAGTTTTTGCTGAATTCTTATCAAACAAAATTCTTACCCAGCCATACTATTAATGGCAGAATCTGCAATGACTGAAATGCACCAGCCATCTTACACTTACGTATGTGCCATATTTGCAGGGCACAAGGGAAAGCTCTGCACATGAAGTGGGAGGCTTGCCCACTTCCCAGAATCCCTGCATTTGCTGACTGTCCTTGGCTCTGGTCTCAGCCTGTGTCTCCATCTGTACAATCAGTAAATATTTACTGGAACATCTTTAACCTTAACTCCTTAATGCTATGCTGCCTCTGTGTGGCTTGATCTAAGTCTGGGGCTTGGTTCACTTCCTTGAGTTAACCATTTTCTATGTACTGTGTTCCTGCCCATGGCAGCACCCGTGCTCTGGATTATTTTCCATGTGATACCATGCAAGGGTTGGCAGCAGGGAACCTATAAGAACACGCATCACTGTGACTCTGTGGGGAGGAGTTTTTGCACTGGGCTCTGTCCACAGAGGCATTTCCCAGGCACTTAAACTTTTGATTTTCAAGAGCTGGCACATGGAATTAGAACGTAAGTTATGCTAGATCAAACCAAATGCCCATCCAGTTCAGCATTCTGTACGCATGGTGGCAAACCAGCTGCGGACAGGATTTCTCAGGCAGGATGGGTGCAAGATGTCCTCCTGTCAAGCTCCTGAGCAACTGGAGTATGCAGGCAGGTGAATGAGGTAGCACATGGCCAGCAAGGCTAGTAGCCATGGATAGTCTCCTCCCTCATGAATCTGTCCAATTCCTTTTTAAAGCCATCCAGATTGGCAGTTGTCACCATTTCCCATGGCAGTGAATTCCATAGTCAACTGTATGCTGTGTGAAGATGTAGGTCCTTTTATCTGTCCAAATCCTCCCACCAATCAGCTTCATGGGAGGATCCCAGGTCCGTGTTATGGGAGAGGGAGAAAAATGTCTCCCTCTCTAGTTTCTCCACACCATGCATTCTTTTAAACACCTCCATCATGACTCCCCTTACTCACCATTTTTCTAAACAGTCCCAGTCCCAACCCTCACAGGGGAGCTGCTAAATCCTGCTGATCATTTTTGTTGCCCTTCTTTGTCCCCTTTCCAACTCAATAATGCTTTTCAGTAAGGCAACCAAAACTGAGCATGTGATTCTAAGTGCAGACACACCAAAAATTTGTATGAGGGAAGCAAGATTTTGGCACTTTCATTTTCTATTCCATTCCTAATGATGCCTGGGGTGGAGTATGCCTTCTTCATAGCAGCTGCACCCTGAGCAAACCTGTTCCTTGACCTGTCCACCACGACCCCAAGATCCCTTTCTTGCTCAGTCATTGCTAGCTCAGATCCCATCAGCTTATACTTGAAGTTGGGATTTCTGTCCCAACATGCATTACTCTACAATTGCTTATATTAAGCTGAATTTCCCATTTTGATGGCCCTTCTCCCAGCTTGAAAAGATCCCTTTGCAGCTCCTCATAATCCCTTTTGGTTTTAACCACCCTAAATGGTTTAGTGTTATCAGCAGACTTGGCCTCTTCATTACTTACTCCATGATGCTTCACTAGTTTTGGTCTTGGTTGGATGCTGAGATTCTTGGTGCAAGCTTTGGGGTCCCTGACAATCTCTGGGATGCAACTCTGAAGGATGATCTCAGGATCCCAGGCACAAAGTCAGTAACAGCAGTGCATGTGGGAAGGCTCTCAAGAATATAAAGCAGGTTTAAAAACTATAATGTCTTACATCACACTGGGTCATAAATGGCCATCACCTCTCCAACATGCTGGTAGATAGGCATATAAAATAGGTTGAAAATCCTCTTACTTCTTGTTTGATCACAGTGGGATTGTCGGGGAGTGTGGCAGCCCACTGCACATAATCTTCTACATCAACCACTTTCCCGCCTCTTGACAGCATTTCCTTCAGCCTAGCTAAAGCAATGGTCTTTCCTCCTTGGACTAGAGAAATCACATCAGTAATTATTGGCTTGTGGGATGAAGAAAAGGCTATGGGGAAAAAGGAAGAAATGAATGGATTAGGGATTCGTTCCAGGAAGAGCTGTTCTGACACAGACTGGGCTCATTTTGCTAAAGTTCACAGGATCATAGAACAGGAGAGCTAGAAGGGGCCAGAGGGCCCTCGGGTCCAACCTTCTGCTCAGTGCAGGACTCCAAGTTAAACCATCCCTCTCAAATGGTTGTCCAGTTGGATCTTGAATGTCTCCAGTGTGGGAGAAGCCACAACCTTGATTGGTAAAGGGTCCCATTACCATACTGCTCTAACAGCCAGGAAGTTCTTTCTGATAGCTTGGCAAATCTGGCTTCTTGTAACTTGAGCCTGTTATTCCATGTCCTGCACTCTGGGATAATAGAGAAGAGACCCTGCCCTTCCTCTCTGTTACAGCCTTTTATGCTCACTTCTTTCAATCTCTCTTCATAGGGCTTTGTTTCCCATCCCCAGTGACAGGTCCACATGTACGGTGCAGTGTCTTTCTGGGGCCAAAGATGTCCTGCATGCCTAGGGAATTTCCAATATTCACAGACTGCTTCTGCAGGTATCCTGCTTGTTATAATGACAGCAATTTTGCAATGGGGGAATAAACATTCCCAAGCAGAGAAGGCTTAGCAAAAGAAAGGGCAGAAAGTTGTTGAAAGAGAGACCCGTGCACCATGTGTGTATGCCGTCCTGAGGCTCATGAGAATGGGATGGCATACAAAAACTCCAAACAAACAAACAAACAAATAAATAAATGTGGCCTGGCCTGAGCTCCCTAGGTTAGCCCGCTGCCACTGAGGTGCAGTGTAGCACGTTGCCCCTTGGTCAGCGTTACACAAAGATGCCATTGTCGATCCAGTTGGCCTTTGAACATAGGATGGAAAAGGTGCCATCTTAGCTTTGCCTGAGGCAGAAAAAGGCCTTGGACCAGTCCTGACTGCATCCATGTTCATGGTGCATCTCCTTTCGGGGAAGCTAACGTGTGTTCGGATCAATACCAACACATGTTAAAGGGCTACATCTGTCTTCAACTGTTGGCACAGGTGAATTCAGCTGGATTTCCACACATGAGAAAAGGGTGTATATGATTTGATAGACAGAACACAGGCAGACATGCAAAAATCCCAGTTTTGCAAAGTTCATCACTGTATTTTTGGGGTTGGTGGATATATATAACTGAACTGTGCATGTATGTGCTAATGGGTGGGAGTGGAAGCACAGATGTTTTCTTCCTTAACTATGTTTGGAATAGTTAGTGTGGAAGGCAGAGAAGCACATGTTTGCCTTAAAAAAAGGAAAAGTACTCATGGGTCTTTATATGCCAACTTGGGCAGCTAAAACTTCAGAAAAAAGTGGGGGTGAGGGAATGCATGTTTACAAATCTTTCACATTTGAAAATGAAGGATTTTTTAAAATTACCTTTTACAATTGTGTTGTTTTTACAGTCACGACCTCCAGCTGTAAAACTTGCATCCAGAACCCCCATATTTATACCAGTGTCCAAATTATAACCCAGACAGTCCTTTACATCTGAAACGGAGACTCCTAAAAATGGTTAATAAAGAAAGTATTAGAAATGGAAGAAAGGAAAGGTAAAATACCAAATTGTCTGAATCACAGAGTGCAAAAGAATCTAAAATGAAATTATATCATATATATATTTCATATATATATGAAATTATAGAGTTATTCACCAATGTTCTGAAATCCCAGCTGGATTTCATCCCTCTCTAATTATTCACAAGTTAACAACAGAGGACAAGTCCAGGATAGCAAAATATAGCCACTTCACTGGTTCATGACATGTTTAATATTTGTCCGTCCGTTCATCCATCCATCCATCCATCCTAGTCATAATAAATACTGGAAAGGTAAACAGGAGGAAGAACTCTGGGGTTTCAGGGTTTTAAATTAATGAATCCAAGCTGACTTCACTTGCAGTGTGGACTTGGAAAGTATTCTTACCCTGCAGACTATAAAAGTTTGCTCTGGTTTCTGCTGCTTTCACAACTGATTTGCAACAGCATGAACTGGTTATTTAAGTGGTTGAAAGTGGGTGCGTAAGAGGCCAGGTAATTTATTGATTGGGCTCAGGTAGGGCATCAAGGGATGGAGTGGTTGGGCACTTGCTGACAGTCCACACCCCAGCAGGGCCCCCTTGCAAAAGCTGCCATGGACTTGCTCCACCTTCAGCTCAGCGCCCTGCTTGTTCACGTAGTCTGTCCCAGACAATGGCGCCGGTGAGCAGGAGCAGAGGAACTGCCTACACTACAGGGTTATTGTTGTGAGGATAACAACGGTGTGGAAGAGAACTGTGTGGACAGTTCCTCACAAAAGGAAAACGGGTGGGATATACATGTGAGGTAATAAATGATGATGATGATGGTGATGCATTTATTATTAATAAAGAGATACATCATGCAGAGAAGCCCTGAGGAAAATGGCCCCGTGAAGTACCTTGTACAAGGGCTGTCTGAAACCTGGAGAGAGCAGCTCTGTCCCCTCTTCAGCCTGTGGGCCAGGAAGCCACGCACAAATGCAGTCCTTACCCATCTTCCCACAGGGCACAGCCACACGCTGTGCCTGTCTACTCAGAAGTAAGTCCCCATGTAATAGCTTTCACTCATTCAAAGGGTGATCGATTTTGACATGTCTACACAGGAGGAAGTAGACATGATGGCATGAGGAGGGGAAACAGGCTTTCCTCCGCCCCGGGAAACCCCATCTTTGTTTCTAATCAGTGATTAAAAGAGCAGAATATTTAAACTTTAAACAACTTGCAGCCACCAGCCTTATCGCCCATCACATCGGGGCTGGAGGGTGGGCGCCTTGTTGCAGATGAAGACTGATGACTTTCATGAAAGGGTGCATGCAGAGGGGCCCAATGCAGTGCAATGACTAGAAGGGCAGATTAGGATGGGAGAGACGCACCCAGCCATGGAGCAAACCCAGACTCCATCTCTCCTAGCCTACCTCACAGGGTTGTTGTGAGGCTAAATGATGGGGAGCGATGATACACCCTAGCACTCATGGAGAAAAGAAAGAAAACACAGAGAACAAATAAATGCAAGGCAGCTTGATTTTCCCAAAGTAAGTGGAGGTAAAAATGAAGTAAGAGGACTAAGCAATACAATTTAAAGTGCCTCCAACGGGAAAGCCATAAAATGTATCTTGACAAAGGGCAAAGTGAAGCTTTTTGAGGGATGTGGTTTCTAAACTAGCAAGGGTAGCAGTCAGGCTCACCGGGGGCTGCATGCCTTCCTGTTACTCTACAACCCTTCTGTGAATCTAAGAAAGAGTGCTCTATTCTTAAGCCATACCTTCCCTTGTCATTGTTTCATTGTCCAGTATATAAATGAGCTCATATTTTCCTCCAACTGTTCCCTTCTGTGCATAGTGCGTTCCATGAGTTTCCAGAAATGAAAAATATTCTCCTTTCTCATATTGACTGGGCAGATTTTTTAAATCGTCAAGGAATGTTTCAGTGAGGCGAAGATCACGTCTTCTCATGATAAATGTTCCCAGCTCAAGGTTTGCTTTCACGTGGAGAAATCGGTAATTCTGTAATACAGAAGGAAGACACTTACGTCCTGCGATTCTGCTGGGGGAAACAGAGGACTGGATCTTCTTGAGCCTCTTGCTCTGATAACTGCTTACCTGAAACAAGGAGCTGTGCCTCTGTCTACATTGCAAACATAAACAACTTTTATGTTTCTAGCAAGGGATTCTGGGAATTGTACTTTCGGAAAGGGGTGATTACCTTGCCAGGGGTTGGCTCCTTTTCAAAATTAATATCCACAGGGTTTCTTGGGACAGCTTCTCGTATCAATGTGATCAACATTCTGCATCAGAAGCTGCACCTACAGGCGTTCTATTCAAAGTACAGGGTGACAGCAGCTGATTTGTATCTGGTTACTCCATCTGAAGTTATGGAATTGGCTTCTGTGAGATGTAGCATTGGCCACCAAACTGGAAGGCTTTAAAAGCAGATTGGCAAGTTCTGAGAGGCTACAGTGGTTACAAGTCCTGCTGGCCATAGGCTACCTCCAATCGGTGGTGCGCCCATGTACAGCAGGTGCTGGGGAACTTGGCATATCCTGCCTGTGGGATTCCTGTGGGCAGGTGCTTGGCCATTGCACGAACAGAGTGTTGGACTGCATAGACCTGGGTCTTCTTCATTTGCTGTTAGTCCCTTCTCCATGAACGAGGCCATAGGCAGAGCATCTCACAAAGGGTGGCATCAACTCTCAGCGCATTTGCAGGCCCGCGTGGCTTGGCAAACTTCACTGCCTTGGCCTCCCCACAATTCCCCTGGTCAGAGGAGCTGGGTCTTGGGAAGCTGTCTAGTGTGTAAAATCTCCCACAATGCCCTGGAGTTCCTGATGTCCCAGTACTCTAGGATAGCGGTTCCCAAACTTTTTCAGTCATGGAAACTTTCTGAAAATATTTTTTCCCCATGAAAAAAACTCTATCCCTGATTTCTTCCTTCTTTCATCTGCTCCTTTTGCCTGAGTGCTTTGCCTACCATAGTAGGTTTGGAAATAAGAAAACATTTTAAATATAACAAATGTATAAAGTGATTATATGATAATATTCCAAATGAATTCTTTCGATTACTCCCAACACTACGAAATAGAGTCCTAGGAACCAAATGATGTGATGCATTTCCTTGTTTGCTATTTGGATGCCAACTGACAATCAAATAGTTGGCTTCATGTGGTTTCATTTTAAAATCTGTTTTAAATTTGATTTTTGGGATTTTTCGCAGAACCCCCATGAGGATTTTACGGAACCCTAGGGTTCCACGGAAGACAGTTTGGGAACTGCTGCTCTAGGACATTGTGGGAATAGTGAGCAACTTCCTAGGCTCATCTTATTCCGTGCATGCATCCCCACCTGGAGCTCAGCTTGGTCCTAGGTAGACATTAGAGGAGGGGTGGGCAACATTCAGCCCCTCTCCCCTCCTACAGCCCCTGCACACCATCCTATTTGACAGTAGCAAAAGCAAAAATAAGACAGTAATTTGCTGCCAAATTTTGATGGCAAACCTTTAGAATGCTTTAAAAAATTCACATTTTGTGTGCTTTCAAGCTAAATGTGCCCTTCCTAAGGCTATGTGTGTGTGGGTTTTTTTTCTGCTGCTGAATTTGGTGATATACCAGCAGTGGGAGCATTTAGCTTGCCCTTGCATGAGAAATTCACACCAGCAAAGGTGGGGGTACAAGGCTGAGTCCTAATTGTGCATTTTTACAACAAGTGACAAAAGCTTTGTTTGCAGGAACTGTGCAGGGAATGCCAAGACAGACCATTTTGGAAGGCCTTCATTCATAGGACTGCCATAAGTCACAGACCAACTTGTGGCATGTTAACAACAACCAACAAAAACACTACATTAAACCAGTGCTGCAGATGCTAAATGGAGCAGCAGATAAACAAAATCCAGTACTAAATGAAACATAGCTGCAGATTCATGGAAGCTAATTAAAGCACCCTCGGCTGCTGCCACGCTTATGATTTCCAGCTTGCACTTTCCCAAGAATGAGGAATAAAAGGCATGATGTGCTTTTCAGTATTTTTCCCACCTCCGTTTCATTTCGTTTTAGGACGTGGTGCTAAGGAACTGCTGAACATGGTTGCACATGTTCCTGTCACTATGAAATGTGGTGGAGAGGGAAGATGCCCAACTCTGGATGCACTTGCCCCAGATCTATTTAGTTCCTGAAGCAGGCCAAGAAAGTGTGCATCTTGTCTCTCCGTTTAATGACTGGAGGATCTTCACATTTGAGAGACAAGGAGTGATCTATTCATTTTTGCCTCCTCTACAGCTATGAAAGTTTCAGAATATTTGTCTATTAACGTAAGTGGCAGGCCTATGAATCTGTTTTAGATATTGTTTTTATGGATGGAAATGATTCATCTGTGCAACTATTTCTTTATTCTTCACTCCAGATTCTTTGCAGAAGATGGCAATATTAATATACCTTGGTTCCTAAAGGCATACTAGGATCAAATCCCATGGAAGCATGCATGCATGCATCTGTTACACTTACCTTGCCTTTAGTCTCTCTCAAGAAGGTAGAGATATTGCTAGTTTTGCTTGATTTGAAATTGAAGGTGAGATGCGCATCGTGCTTTGACTTAGGAGGTGATGCAGCTGTATCTCCTGTCCCAGAAGCTTGTTTTGCTTCATCCTGGGTCTCTGAAGGTGATTGTTCAGCCTGGGTCTCTGAAGGTGATTGTTCAGCCTGGGTCTCAGCTGGTGCAGATGAACCTTGTGGCTCGGTGGCAATCAGTTTTAGAGATAAGTCTACGTTGAAAGTTTTTTCTTTGAAGCTGAACATCTTTTCCATTGTTGTTACCTGGTCATCATAGTACTGTTCTGTGAATCTTTTGTCTCCTTTTGTCTTGGTGGGAAGAAAATAGAATCAAATTGGTGTTTTAATATATTCCTTGAAGGCACTATCTCCCATGCCTGCCAGCCTGCCTGCATTTTGAGATCATTTATAGAGGCACTTCCACTTGTGTGCAGTAGCCTAAACTGTCTTTGGAAGTGGACGAGCACCCAAGGCTTTTCAGTGGCAACCCCACTCATTTGGAATCAGCTTCCATGAGGGGCTCTTCAGGGGGTTTTGCAAGTCTTCCGGAAGACTCTGAAGACCCACCTTTTTTCACCTGCCTTTTCCTAAGGCTTTACTGGTGAGTCCATTTGCACAGTAGTTTACCATTTGATATGTTTACTATCTTGCATGCCACTTTGAGAGGATTGTGCCTTTAAATGTGGCCTAAAATAATTCTAAATACAATAAATACATTCATTAATAGATTGGCAGAGCAAAGTGAAGCCAAGAGTGTATGTTCTGGAAAATGCAAAGCCCCATGGCAGCTCACATGTCATGAAGACAGGTGAATTTCTCTGTGAGGCTCCTTGTTGTGATGCCCATGTTGACTATTAGAGCTACGGCTGGCTGGGTATGCCATAGCTTGTGCTTATCTCTTAACTTGAGTTAGTTGTTGGGTGCTTGACAAGCTACCCACCGCTAAAACAGCCCTTATGGGGCACCCTCACTGTGATACAAATATTCCAACTGGCTGCCTGTGAAAAATCCCCCATGGCAGTTTCCCATTAGGAGAACCAGGCCAGGGGGCAGGGGTTGGTTTGGGATGGATTTCCTTTTTTTAGTGCTGGTGTTTCTCTCTTTGTTGTCATTACATTTCCCCCTCTGGCTGGTTTCCTTGCTGGTGTAGGTGAGGGGCCTGATCCTGGAGCCTCTGTGGGGAGTACAGGGGCTTTGGATCCAGCAGCTCCAAGGCCTTCTTCTAGAGCAGCCCATCTGGCAGGGCTCCCATCTGCTAAATTCCCACCTGCAGTAGATCTCTGCCTGTGCAATTTCTCATGGTTCTGCCAGGGGCTGCCGCTGCAGACACTCCACTGGGAGATGTCTTTCTGCTGGGAGGGAATGATTTTGACCCATCCAGCCAGTAGGTCGACAGGGCTGGGACTGTTCTGTGTAGCTCGAAATGCAAGCAGCAGAGGGGACAGATTCAGGACAGACAAAAATAAGTGCCTATTATATTGTTTCCATAAAACTGTCTTGCTTATTAGCCAGAGGCCACCACCTTTCAAAAGTAAAAGAAACAAAACATCCAAATCAAAAATACACTGAGAGAGATATCAAAACTATGTAGATACCACCTTTGCGGCTTAAAGAAAAATTTAAAACCTTCTAGGTTTTTACAGGAGCTAAAACAAGACATTTTAAACTTTAAAGCTCTAAAATATTATATATTGGATAAGATGATCAAGAACATAAGATACCTAACCTTTGCAATGTTAGGCTATGATTGCCTTTGTTCCCAACATTTATTTTAGGAATTTACTATTCCACCCTTCAGTCTAAAGATCTCAGAGCTGCTTTGGTTCAAAAAACCAAACCAAACCCAACACAAAAAATATCAAGAAAAAAAAAATTCAGGAGAGTAGTTTGAAATGAGCACAAAAGCATAATGAAAGATTAAAAGTCCTGAAGCAGGTATAGGGAACAATGAGATCTAACAGATTTTGTTGGGACTCAAAATTTCATCATCCTTCACATTTGGCTCTGATGGTTAGAGATGATGGGAATGCAGTAAAACAACATCTGGAGGACCAAACATTCCCCACCAGTCGTCTTAAAGAACCTCAAAGTCTAAAATTCCAGGAAGGAAGGTATTCATCTAGTACTAAAGAGACATTGGGTTTGGTACCAGACAAGCCTCCTTGGGGACAATATTTCAATGCAGAGGTGCCACCATTGAGAAGTCCCTATCTCAGTAATGCATGGAATTTGCTGTCATGAGATGTGCCTATGACTATAGGCTTAAAGGCTTTAAAGGAGAACCTGCCAAACAAAAGGATAAGTAGTCTATCAGTGGCTGATGTTCAGGAATAAGGATGTTTGAGAATTTTGTTTCAGTTCACAAAGTATCTGAAAATGTCTAGTCCAAATCTCTGAATCTGGGAGTACCTGAAAATATTGGCAAATTTGCATTCATACATTGTCACTTGAGAATTGCACACCTTTCTCAAAATGAGAAACTTCTCTCATTTAACAAACCAAAACAGATCTGCTAGTTCTGCTATAGAGGTTTGTGTTTTTGAAAGCCAGATCATGGGCAGAAATCTATCCTATGCAGATTTTGCATGTTGGGGGAAAACTGTGCACTTGCTGCATTTCTGCCCATTGTAAGCTGTGAAAGGCAGTGGGGTGAGTATCAAAGGGCCATCCTCATTGTGGAGATCCCCCAATAAAGGTAGTATAAGGGTGAGATCAAACATATAGCAAAAGTTGGATTTGTAGCACACTGATTGGCTGCCCCTTGTGTCAATCACAAGGCCACATTTCCTTCCTCCTTCCTCAGAGCAGTGTTGTAGGGATGGATACTGTGTCAATCATGAAGCTTTCCCTTCTCAGAACATTTTTAAAGGGCCAAGGGAAAGTCTACTTTGAAAAGACCACCACCACAGATGTCTGGAGTGTGAGTCAAGAAAGAGGGTGGCCCATCTATTTTTGCTTCACCCCCACCCCCAGAATAAAACCGGTAGCAGAGAAATTTGGATAATAACAACCAGTGAAGCAAGTAATGAAGAAGAGATAACCAAAACACAAGAAATATGCGCTCCCCAGAGAGGTCCGCCTGGCGCCGTCGTTATTTGTTTTTCGGCGCCAGGCGAAGACCTTTTTATTTATGCAGCATTTTAAATGTTAATATTATTGAATTTTAATCGGCCAGGGCGGCTTATTTTATTTTACTGTATATATTTTAATTGTCATTGTTTTAATGTATTTTGTATTCAATGTTGTAAGCTGCCCCGAGGCCTTGGCAAGGGGCGGCATAGAAATGTTTTAATAAATAAATAAATAAATAAATAGGGAAGGAGGAAAAGAAAAGAGGGAAAATGTCACTGAGAAACAACTATCATCATGACATGCACACCTTAGGGATTATCTGCTCTCATATATAACTGCCCAGAAACTAAGGTCATTTTCAGATGTTCTCCTGCAGCTGAATCCACCAAATAAAGTGAAGTGGGTAGCTGCTAAGGACAGGGCCCTTTCAGTGGTAGCCCATCCCCACAGAGTACATTGTGTTCTTTTCAGCAACAAGTGGCTGTTTAGGCTTTGCAGTACTGTGGTTGTGCTTTCACTTAGGCTTTATTCTGCTTTGAATGTTTTGGGGTTTTCTATAGTAAGCGTTGTCATGTTTTTATATCATATGGTTTACATTTTTATATTCTGAACCTTCTAGAGAGTTTTGGCTATTAGCCAGCAGAGAGGATAGGTTCAACCGGGCATTAGGGAGGGGTAGGAAGAACTGCAGATCTGCTGAGCTCAGAGGCATCCCTGTATTCTTTGTCCTGTGTCATCTGGTCCTAAAGCATTTACAGGAGCATTTCTCTATCCAGCAGCTCCCCCCCCCCCCACTTTTCCCCAACAAGGCTTACATCATAATTGAGCACGGCAACATTCCATGGCTTGCGAAAATATATGCCACTATTCCCATCACGGACTCTGTCGCACATTCCGTTGTAAAACTCATTGAAAAATGGGCTTTCCCTTGGTTCCAAACCTAGAATGTTGAGACTGCAGGAATACCAGAAAAGGGAAAGGGAAAAAAGAGAGTGTCTTCTGTTATGACATTGCTTCTACACTGCTGCCCTCATGCACCACTGAAATGGTATTCATTTTCAAAAAGGGGCTGATTAGCTAACATGAGAGCAAACATAACGCGACAGACATCTGCGCACATCCCTACAACACCCTGCAACCTGAGATAGAATTCATTTACTTTGAAAGAAAAGTCTCCTGGCTTCAAAATGTAGCAGCCAACTTTTAAGGTAAAGTCTCCCTAAAGAATATACAGAATTTAGGAAATTCATATACTAAATGTGCCTTTATGACCCTTGCATGGAGTCCTGGTTTCCTTTGTAATAGCCACAAATGTTATTTATTTATTAGACTTAACATCCCTCCCTTTTTCTTACAAAGAACTCAACACGGCTTTCCTCCTCCTCCTGCTCTCAGACTTACCTTCACAACAACAACCCTGTGAGGCAGGATGGGCTGAGAGACTGTGACTGGCCCAAAGTCATCCAGTTGGCTCCATGGCTGAGTGGGGACTAGAACCCAGATCGTCTGAGTCCCAGTCCCATGCTCTTAACCACTATATTACACTGATTCTGTATTGCACCATCCTATGGCCAACAGATGCTGGCTTGCTAGCCAGAGGAAAAAGCAGAGGCCTTCTCTCTGACCTCAGGAATGCCTTCTAAGGGTCCACTGGGCACTTGATCTTCAAAGGGTCCCACCCGCTCAGCCACTGTGGTTCGTGCATACCTGTTCTGGACTAGCAGTCATAATTTATAGCACTGCCTTTGAAGAGGGAGAGGCACAGAAGCATGACAATCAAGTCACTGCCTGAAGCTAATGCCCCAGCAGAACTGCTTCATGTTACTTTATGGCAAGCTCAGCACTAAATTTGCTCCATAGGAAAACCGAGTTTGCAAGCTCCCGGGGGCACTGCCTGAGCTTGCTGGATGCAGCAACCTTGCGGAAGCTAAGCAAGGTCCAGGCCTATTCAGTGTCTGGAAGGGAAGGAATATAAGGACTCTATGGCCACAAGTATAAAAGGGCAAAAACCAGGGATTCCTGGCTTATGGAAAAGAAGCAGTGCATCCACACCTACTTCATACCTTCCTTTGCATGAGCAGGTAAGACAAATGAGGAAATGATAACATATTTACTATCCACATATAGAATTGTGATGATTTACTGCTGAACAATAAGGGCTGTTGCTTGTTTCTGGTCCCAGCAAGTCTGGAAGCAACAAACTAGGATTCTAGGTTCAGATGCCACAAAAAGTCATTGGTTTTGCTAATCATGAGAAGGCAGGAGCAAACAGGCTGTGCTCACTAGCATACTGCTCCCCCACAGCAAGCCATGCTAAACCAGGCGTTCTGGGTCATTGTTACGTGCAGATATGACTTATGTATACTGCTCCATTTTCCATGAGAGAAAGCTGAGATAGAAAGCCATTAATGAGTTTAAAATACTCCAAGGGGACCCTGCTAAGCATTGTTGATTGTATGGAACAGAAAAGGGAAAATGTGCTATCTACTCTTATAATTGGCTTATCAGTAATATTGATCTTTATCTTCCTAATAACACTGGAAATGTCAAAGCTGAGCACAACATATATTCATTCCTGAGAAAAGTCTGAGGCAAATCCATGGATCAGTTTTTTAACAGTTTTAAAAATGTCGGTGATGTAGCGTCAGAGAAGAAATGCACAAGTCAATAATGTAATTCTCATTAGGCAGCACATTGTGGATTTCTTGGGTTTTGCATACAGATGCTCCAGAACTTACCCACGACCTGCTGTTCTTCCTATCTCTGACACATCAATGATGCGGTCACGACAGGGAGCTAGGTTCATGTCTTCACATTCTGCTTCATCAGACATGTCACCACAGTCATCTTCAGTATTACAAAGCAGCCTTTTCTTTATGCAATGTCCTAAAGGTAGAACAAAGAAAAGAGCAAGATTCCTAGCCTGGGTCATATGAAAATCTTTAGAAATCAAAGCATCCCAAGACATTTAACAGACTGCCAAGAATATCAGACCACCTGCTTGGTTTACAGTGTTTGTTTCAGAGAAGGTAATGGGAACAGGTGAGAATAGGTGTAACCAAATACATCATTACAAGATGGGGATATTTGGCTCAACAATACTACAACTGAGAAGGATCTTGGAATTGCTGTTGATCACAAGCTGAAGATGAGCCAACAATGTGAAGCAGCTGCAAAAAAGGCAAATGCTATTCTTGGCTGCTGTAATAGAAGTATCAGTTCCAAAACTCATGAAGTATTAATTCCTCTCTACTTAGAACCAGTTACGCATAATCCTGAGTCCAGTGATGGGCATTACAGTCTAAAATGCAGACAAACTGGAAAAGGTTCAGAGGAGGACAAAAGAGATCAGAGGACTTGAAACAAAGCCCCCTGAGAAGGGACTGGAAGAAATGGGCATGTTTAGCCTTGAGAAGACTAAGTGGCGATATGATAACACTCTTCATGACCTTGAAAGGTTGTCATACAGAGGACAACCAGGATTTCTTCTCAATCGTTCTAGAGTGCAGGACACAGAATAACGGGCTCAATTACAGGAAGTCAGGTTCTGGCTGAATATCTGGAAAGTCTCCTGCTAGAGCAATACTGCAATGGAACCAATAATTATTTTTATTATTATTTAAAACTTTTGTATGCCGTCACCACATGCCTTGGCATCGTGGGACGGCTCACAATACATGCAATTAAAAGCAATAAAATGATCTTTATAAATAACAAATTCAGTAAAAGATTACATAAGAACAAAAAACCAAAAACAAAAAGAGAGACTGTTCAATGATAAAATATCAGTTTTTAAAATAGTGATTAAATAAAAAGGTTTAACCTGGCGCCAAAAAGAATATAAACTTGGCGCCAGGCACACCACTCCAGGGAGCGCATTCCATAATTACCTTGGAGTTGTTGAGGCTAGCGAGGCTCCAGATGCCCAGCTCCTCCCAGTGAGCCAGCCGGAGCCAGCTCTGGATCAAAGCACCTCAAGGACAACCCCTGAGCCCCCTCCCACTCCTGACTGTGGGAAATAAGCTGGTGGTGAACAGGCTGGGAAGGGTTCTTCGGGAGGCTTGGGTGCTTGGACTTGTTGTTGCACTTGCTGGCTGGGCCAACTGGACACTCGACGGGAGGAGCGGCAGCGTGCTCGTGTCCATAGCGCACCCCCCTCCAGAAACCAGCCCCAAAGGTTTCATAAGCAAAGTTTGGGGTGACTAGGGTCAAAAACTTTCTACCTTGAGTGTATGTTTGGACCTTGGATGGAATAAAGACTCTTTTAACAACTATTGAAGTGCTTGCCTTTGTTGGGAAGGGATGCCTAGCTCACGACACACTGTGATGAAATGGACCAGTAATTAGAAACAAATAAAGAAAAAGCTGTAGCGCCTACCATTGTCACAGGTGAAGTCATTGCCGCAATCGCTTTGCTCGTCAGGGCAGGGTGAGTCTGGCACACACCTCTTTCTGTCTCCCAGAGATTCCAAGCATGGCCTCCCTCCAAACTGCCCATACCGCAGGACACTCCTCGAGCGATACTTTCAGGAAGGAAAAAGAACAATGACAGATGCTCTAGCAGAGGGGAGTTGCTCATGAGGCAAACAGTTGTGAAAAATTATGACGGATGCAAACAGACCAGGGAGTCCAGTAGTGAGTGGAGCTCCCAGTTAAGAAGTCTATTCATAGTTGCAAACCAGAAAGGGGTAACCCACCTTGCCAAGCTAGGGCCAACTCTTTAAGAAGGGAAACAGTGACACATTGACTTGTGGCTTCTTGAAGATTAGCATGTTTATTATGGTGTAACCTAGGGCTGTGTTGAAACCTAGCAGAAGCCGTCCCTCTAGCATTCCTGGACTTCCTCTCATGATCAGCCCAGTCTTGAAAGCAAGATAAAATGAAGGGAGTTTGCAAACACTTTCAGAATGAAGGCTGTGCAACTGGCAACCTTCTTCCACACTGCAGCTAGCATGGAAGAAAGGCCGCTTGCTTCATTCCTGCTGAGCTCAGCATGAACCTTCCTCTACATCAGGTTCAGAAAAGGGGCACTGCTTATGCAGCACCCGGGGCCTGATTCCTGGTAAACAGGAACATTGAGTCAGGGCTAACACAAAGCAGACCAAAGTCTGGGGTGCCAAGCCCAGGGAATCTGATGGATTCCCACCACCCAAACAGATTACTCATACATCCCTAACTTTTTGTGGGTGCTGTCTGCTTCATCACATGCATGAAAAGTCAACTTTGGATGGGCTGATCTAGATACACATTGGGAGGCAGGTGGAGAGAGCAAAGGGATATCAAAGGAAATTGAAATGCAAGGAAGAACGAACAGTGATCATTTTTTAACAATTGGCATTCACAATTGCAACTAACTGGGCAATAACATCTTCATGGCCATTATCAGTCAACACACATGTTGAAATGCAAAACTGAACATGAAGAAGTATAGCCTGAAGTGCCTGATCCTGCCCCATCTTGGAAGCTAAGCAGGGTCAGCGCTGGTTATAATCTGGATGGGAGACATGAGTCCTGCAGTGAGCAGGGAGTTGGACCTGATGGCTGTCTAGGCCTCTTCCAATGGCATGATTCTATGAAAGTGCAATTCTATACATGTCTGCTCAGACATCAGTCCCAAAGGGACTTACTGTTGGGTATGTATGCATAGGATTGCAGCCTCACATGTCTTGCTGCACCCTTCTGAGAGTAATCCCTGCCTCCATCTTTCTTCCTCAGCCTGTCCTTCCATGCTGCTGCCTGAAGCAGTTCACACTACAGCATGATAGGTCCAGCCCTGGCACTACTGCCTTTTGTTTTGTCTTCCTGCTCTCACCTGTATTTGCCAGACATTCTGTGGATTAAGGGAGATAAAAGGATTGTGATGGCCAGGCCACCTCAAGGCTCATTATTTGGGGCTCAGTGGCAAAAGGAAAACTCTGACCCAAACACCATCTAGACTGCCTATCCCATTCTACCTGTGCCAGCTTCTCTCTAATGAGATCTATTGTAGGTTTTATGATCTGATTGCCTTCATTTAGTCATCCTCTATTTTTCCAATTCCAGCAAGTCATGGACTATTATTTCAACTGTTCTTTGAGTGGAGGGGAAGGTTATTTAAAAATGATGCCCCACTTCAGAAAAGGCTTTTAAATGCTCCATTACCTCTTTCACAGCATTTTTATGTCACTTTGTACTGACTCAGCCCATCTAAGCCCAATATTTCAACAATGATTGTCAGCCACGCCCCAGTGCTTCAGAAAAGCATTTGTCCAGCCCTGCTGGAGTAACCAGTAACCTAGAGGCAAACATGTGCTCCATCGCTCAACTGGATCTTACTGTTGTGCCATTTGTAGTTCTCCCATATCCCCCCTCCCATTTCTTCCATCTTTTTCTTATTGCAGAAAAACTATTTAGGAAGAAAAGATGGAATAACTACCAAAAGGCCTCTGATCGGAAGCACTAGGGTGCTGCTGTCTGGAAGCACCCAAAATGAAACCTTTTAAAACTGTACAGCAATTCACCACCAGGTGGCACTCAGTGTTCATAATAACCTCCAATTACACTATTGCCATTTTCTTCAACCTGGTGCCCTCCAGAGGTTTTGAACTACAACTGTCAGCATTCCTGACCACTGCCCAAGCAGTGCCTGAACCAGGTGATTAAGAATTAATTAATAATAATTACTAAGAATACATGTGCAAACAACAAATAGTCATATGCAAACAGTTATCCATAAAATAATTATAAAACATATTCATATGCATTCATATATTTCTATAAATTATATAATTATATATAAAAGAAATATGTTTAATATTTACAAAATAATGTTTTGATATTTCTAAATGGTGCATAGTGGCATATAATTAATTAATTAGTATCTGAAGTTCAAGAATAGCACAGAGCAGACTCATCTATCACAGACACTAACCCACAGCACTCCTTCCTTCCTTCCTTCCTTCCTCTGAAGGTCATTAGCAATGCCACAAAAGTTCACCAGTACCCAGAAGGCCTACAAAACCCAAAAGTGTTCCTTCACTCTGCCAAGACCCACCAAGTGCTTCCTGAGAGGCTTCAGCAATACCAAATCATGAACTGGTGGCTCATGATATGGCGGTTATGGCTCTCAATGGCTGGTGGTCATGAGGGACATCATCTCCCCTCCAGCTTCAGAGGCAGCATGTCTGTCAATCCTGTTTGCTGGGGAACATGAGAAGGCGGGTGCCACTCCTCTCACGTCCTCTTGGTGGCTTCCCCCCAGGCAGCTGATTGGCTGCTGTGTGAGCAGAATGCTGGACTAGGCAGGGCTTGTGCCCAGTCAAAGTGCTTCCTAAATTCTTCCCATGGGCCACAAAAGCAGAAGGTGGAAAGTTCTAGCATGCTAGAGGTCTGCGTAATCCAAGAAATGCAATGAGCAATGTATTTCTTGGCAATATGTTTGTTGGGGGCAGGTCTCTCCCCTGCATTTTTTCCTACTCCAGCACTTAGTGGTGACCTTTTATTAGGGTATAACAGGCTACAACACTGAATAAATTGGTCGTGTTCTCCTTGAGGTGTGGGAGAAGCATCTGCCCATGAGAAGCACTGAATCCAAACTGAAATGTCCCGTCCTTCCCTCCTTTCCCGAAGAATCTGAGTCCACATCTTGATGGCTCTTGATCCCTGAAGGGAGTGTCAGACTGTTCACAACTCTTGTCTTCTGAGAAAGTCAAGGAACTCCCCGTCAGTCTCCCCACCCCGTTCTGAAATATCTCTCTGCTTTTCCAAGGTGGGCTGGTTCTCACACTCCATCTGATAATCTTCAGTAGGTAGCCTTGAAAGTGTCAAGTCACCTGCCCAATCCTGCTGTCTCCTCAGAACTGCATGACTCTGTCTCAGCAGACTGCAACACGTGGGCGCTGGGTCCCCTCTCTACAACATTTAAGATAGACCAGTGCAACTTGCGATCTACCACAGGAGCAGAAATTACACTGGTGGAATGGAGCCTTCCAGCAGCCCCTGGTGCCTCCCCCACCTCCAAAACGCTACAAAATGACTGCAGGATCATTCTGGGAGAATGATTGTCCTCTGAGATGGTGACTTGAAAGCCCCTTCTCCTATAAAGTGCCTCCATCCAACTTTGGGGGTTCTGCTGTGGTTTCTCATTCATCCTCCACACAGGCTGCCCAGTTCAGGAGGCCTTCCCTACCCTCTAGGAAGCATTGGAGGTTCCTTGGGAGCTTCCTGTAACTCTGCTCCATCATTCCCATCAGCCTGGGATGTTGTCCGTAGCAAGGTTCCTTACTTCTGGTCTGAATATCTGTCTATCTAATAAGCGCCATCTGTTCCGACCTGCAGCAGTGTCTCTCCTGATCTCCGGAAGATGCATTTTACATTACTAACTACCCAAATGAAGCTGCAGCTTTCAAAAGGTACAGCTCATCCAACACATGTTGTGGTCAGCTATTTCCTTGCCAATTGCCCTGGTGTTCGGCTTGGCAGAGCATGGGTTTGGCAAGACACTTCCAGTGGCACCCCAGGAAGCTTTCCACTGCCCTCCCCTTTAAAAGTTCATTTTCAATTAAAATAGAAATTGGAGAAAGCAGGGTGATACTTTCTCCTTCCTGTTCCTGAGTCTGCCACTGACCAGGAGGAGGAGAAATTTATTATTTATTTATTAGATTTCTAACTAGCCACACGGCTCCCTGGTCAGGTTACAACCGTAAAACCATACAAAACCAGTGTAAAATGTGCTACTTCCAGCCCCACCACAGCTTCTTTCACCCCTACAGGTCATTCTTCCGTGCTCTTTCTGTTTCTCCACTCCCAACCTCCCTCCTTTCTCTCCAGGCTCCCTTTCTTCACTATTTCTCACTTCCCCATCCCTTGCCGCCTTCTTTCCTTCCCTTCCAGCCTACAACTACTCTCTCACCTCTTTGCTGTTTCTTTCCCTCCTAACCCCTCGCTTCACTCTTTCTCTCCCACTCAGTCCTTTTGTCTTTGCCGTTTCCCTCCACTCACAGCCTACTGCTATTCCTCCCCCACCTTTTTGCTTTGGTGTTTCTCCCCTTCCAATCCTCTAGCTGTGCTCTCTCTCTCCCTTTTGCCTTGCCATTTCCCGCTCCCTTTCAGCCTTGAGCCTTGCACTTTCTCCCTGTGACCTTTTTGCACAAGCCAGGTCCCCACGGCGGCCATTTTGTGACTAGTCACAACCTCCAAGAGAGCCGTTTTGTGTTTGCATCCACAGCAAGGACTCAGCTTCCCACATGTGCCTACAAAAAGGTGCAGAACGGCCTGGAACTGTTCTAAGATATAAGATGGTAGAATTCTGCTGACAGCTTAATTAAGGTAAATTTGTGTAGCTGTTTTATGTGTCGGTTTCAATCAGGGCTAGCTTCAGGTAGGCTTCGGGATCTTGCACGAGTCTCTTTTGCCATTCCTATTTTGCAACCATTTGTCATCTCCTCCTATCCTTTCCCCTCAGTAGCAAGACTGGGAGTTTGCAGCTGTAAGCATCATGGGAAAACAAATGTGGGGTGGGGGGCAGGAAGAGGGTCACTGCAAGCCCTTTGTCTTTTGGCATCATGTGGTGAATGTGGGAAGGTGTTTGGCAAGAATGGGAACATACTTAGGCCAGGAAAATGTCCAAAGAGTGAAGCCCATTTGGGCTGTGTGGCAGTCTTCCTTGGGACATGGTAGCTCTCCTTTGTTGGAGATATTTCAGCAGACCCTGGAAGGCCACTTGCAGTGACATAATGGCAGCCTTCTCATGTGCAGACACTCATCATGACAAACTTCTTACCATGTCCCAAACAGGGTCCAGAAATTCAGGCAGTTCCACCAACAGATCTTTGGAAAAGCGCATGAGTCTTAAGAGCCCATTCAAAACCAGCTCACTTCAAAATATGTTGCATTACAACATGGAACAATTTGTAAAACCTCACCAGCCCTCCACTGCTGTGAGAATCACAGTAAAGCTCAGGGGGAACAAGGGATTGCAAGAGGGGCAGGGGTGGCTAATGTCAGTGTCTCTTTCCTTCACCATGGTTGATTTGACAGCTGCAGAATCGAACTGAGGAGTGGGTTGGGCTAGATGACCTCCAGGGCTACTTCACTCCCTAATATTCTATTATTCTTTGACTGCAGAGTAATAATTGCTCTGAAAAGAGAAGCCCCAGTTTTTGCCCTTTGGGATAATGCTCACTGTCTGTATGAAATCTTTAAGCGAACGAAACCAACTAGAAGACAAGTCATATGCTCATGGCTTACACTTTCTTTGGTGCAGGGATTGCATGGCCCCCATTCACTCCAGGTGCTCAGCCAGCAGTCGATGGGTTCTGGTGCAGCAGGTTCTCTTGTCACCCTTGGGTAGAATAACAAAATGTTCCTTTTTTCTAATGTCCAGAGAATACCTGCACAGCTGCAATGCTCTACTGGAATGTAGGTTCTAATAATAAAATGATTCACAGCTGTGGAGCTGTGTAGGTGCTGGTTGAAAATTAGCTTCAAAAAGGGCTGAGCAACCACACCCCGTCATCAAAGGAGATGGCATACCATGTTTCCCCAAAAATAAGACTGGGTCTTATACTAATTTTTGCTCCAAAAGACACACTAGGGCTGATTTTTAGGTGATGCCTTACTTTTTCATATACAAAAATCTACATTTATTCAAATACAGTCGTGTCATCTTCTGGAACATCATCATAACTCTCCAAACTGTGTTGCAACAGACGTACTAAATGTGTCCATCTGGCTGACGATCTTAACTGAGGCTTATTTTTGGGGTAGGGCTTATATTACAAGCATCCTGAAAAATCATGCTAGGGCTTATTTTCCAGTTAGGTCTTATTTTTGGGGAAACAGGGTAGAAGATACCATGGATTTCTTTCCTATGAAATCATTTCCTCTGCTGGAGGTCAAAGGTAAAAAGCAGGGGAAAATATTGTAAAACTGTTTCTGTGATATTTAAATCGTTCCTACAAATACAAGTTAGAATATTGCTAGACTGGAACACACATAACCCAGTAACAAAGGAAAAAAAATACTGCGGGGGCGGGGGGGGGGAGAAAAACTCATCATGGAAGTGGTCTGGAAAACAAAAACACCAGGATATTGATCAAGAAATAGTGTGTGACCTGCAAGTGAGTTAGACACTGCAGTACTACTTTTTTAAAAAAGCAAAACCTAACATTGATTAGACAGAAGATTGGTTCTAGGAATTTTATGATGCAAAAATATTTGCAAGTTTACAGCCATTCATTTACTTGGAAGAACATCCTATCAAGGTCACTGGGCTGACTTTGCAGCCTTAGACAGGGGCGTGATGTCCTCCGGCCTTAATCTTATGCATCACCCTGAGGATAGCTGAAATGAAATTTTTAAAAAGTAGACTTACCTTGCCTTCCCTGCTGAAGCAAAGCCAAAAATTAGGAACACCCCTATAAGAGGCAAGAATGTAGACATGGTGCTTTTCTAGGTATCAGTGCTAGAAAAGATAGTCTTGAAACAGTAGGCTTTTAATCCTTTGTTTTGTTATATATTAGCAGGACAGCAAACAGAAGCTGTGCCAGAGGTAGGCTGAGTCTGATGGGAACTTACGAGAAGTGCTCTGGAGTTTATTGACTTGGCTGGATCCAGAAAGTGCTGGGTAATCCCCATAGATGGAAGAGGAGAAGGGGAAGCCAAACTTGTGTACTTTCTCCAGGTCCACAAGTTATGGGTGACCAAAGAAACATGAGTCAGATTTCATTGTTTTACTATATTGAAACAATGCCTAAGAACAACTTCCAATTGAATGAATACTGGTACGCGAGAGTCACATCCAGAAAGCAAGTTAGACCACATCTGTGGTGTCAAGATTTCATACAATTGAAAAAACTATCACTGGCATGGAATGCCAACTTTAGTGGTTAATGTTAAAAGTGTGGCTGGCAAGTGGTGTTCAAACTGTATCCAAAGGAAACTGTGGGGTTCTCAGTGGAAAGTTATTGATAGATTATTTACCTGAAATTATTTTAAGCATTGTTTTTTTTTTTTTTGCAATGCCTGAGTGGTCACCCCACTTCTAAAAGGTCTCACTCTACCATGAGAAAATAGCAAATTTTGTGCAAATCACTGTCCTCTTTTGCCCGTTCTTTTGGTGATGTGCAAGTAGCCAACTTACTTGGAAGGAGGGCAATCTCCAGATGCAAATAGAGGGAAGGCTCTTAGCACTCCCCGTCAAAAGACTTGGTGCATTTGGAAAATACGCTGGGAAATGAAGCAGGCTTACAAGTCAAAGATGACAAGTCCAGACCATGATGAATTCCATGCACAAGGGTGGGCAACCCCATGATAAAAGCCTTGTGTGTCATTTCCCAGTGTTAGTGTTCCCCACCATGCCTGAGGGGCTGAGGGAAAGGGCAGGAAGGCTGCTCGCACTGGCAAACTGCTGCACATTCACCCGTCCCATGCAAGCACAGGGAAAAGCGCATTTCAAGTTCATGTGGACACCAGGCTGGGATTAAAGCCACAACTTTCACATTGGGAACAGGTAAGGATAGTGAAACAGACTGTACCATTTTAAAGCACAGGTGGGAGACTCAGAAAAAAGTCCCACATTAAAGCTAAATTTTAGAATTGATAAAGCCCTTTCCAACTATATGAGTTTTCTTTTTCCAGTTATTATTTTGTATGCAGAGGAGAGAATTAATAAATGATATTTTATGCCTGAACACTGAAGTGGTGCGGTTCATCTGTTTACCACATGCTGCAGGATAGACCAGGCCTGAGAATGTGCCTGAGAAAAGATGTTTTCCTGACTATGAAGTATGGAAAAATCTACCTTGAACAAAGCAGGAGAGCTTTGGGGGCAGAATTTGGGACAACTCCTGCTTACCAGAAACTGTACAATTGTTTGGGTCAACAGGGTAAATTCAGTGATGCAGTAACAGGGAGGATGACTAAACCAGAAATAGGGAAACTACGAGGCTAAACCCTGACTAAACTTGGCTAGACTTTGTCAGTTCAATAGAAGCAAAAGGGCCATACTGTTATGCAGCTCTGTGGCCTACTTCAGCGGCTCAGACAGGGCTGTGATTTCTTTTTTAATCCTTTTTAAATCCAAGCTTTAGCAGCTTTACATGTTAGCTGCTGACCATATGAACTAGGAGCCTCCCTGTCTTTCTTGCACTCTTTCTTTAGAAACTCCAGCCTCAGGTGCCTGCTTATCCATTGTTCCCTACAGGGCAAATGCACCATGAAAACAGGGATATGAAGAGGGTGCAGGTTTATAAAATGTACACACACACACACACACACACACACACGCAATTTTGACATAATTACTGTAAATGAAATAGAAATGTGGTCCTACTGAGGATACCAGGGAAGGCTGTGATCTGGTAAGTCATGTGCTTGCCCATTGCTCAGCGGCTAATTGTGATGGAAACTTCAAGAAGCCTTATTTTCTTCATGAGGTTGTCTATCATTACACCAAATTTGGACTGGCATGCCCTTTGTGGAAGAGGTAAGCCTGACACCTCTGCAGAGGCACCTCAAGATGATATGGAATGTGAGTCAGACAAGGGGTGGGTTCAGATGACGCAACAAACCACAGTGGTTTCTCGCATCATGTCATCTGAACCGTCATATTTCATCATGGTACATTTGATTCTAGAAAACACAATTAGAATCCATCAGTTTTATGGTTTCCATGGTTATCTGAACCAGGCGTTGTGGTTTCCACAGTCCTGGTATGCAGCTACTGCTGAGTCCCTGGAGAGAGCTGAAGGAGCTGTCCCAACCACGTCGTGTGAGACTAAAATTTCAGGTGCAGTGGCTGATGGGACACATGCCAACCATGGAAGGACTGAGCAAAGAAGATGGAAACCCTGCAAGTATAGAAGCCACTTAAATGTTTACCAGGTTACCTCCCCACCCCCCCACCACACTATGTAAACCATGCAAGGTTGCTTGTTGTGATGTGTGAATCCAGCCAAGGAGGGAGAGGAGCCAGCTGGGCTTAAGTGGAAATACTGCGAATAGGCCATTAAGCCATTCTGAAACCACAGGAATGCCAACCCAGCAAGAAATAAGCAAAAGGAACTCACAGTCTGGGATCCCAAGATTAGATGTCAAATGAGGAGGGAGGAAGCAGTGTAAGATAAGATGCTGATCAAAGCAATGTACCGCTCATGAGACTTGTAAACATTTCCCAATAGTTATCAACTCTCTTTATCCTGTCACCTTAGATTAAGCAGCTGTTTTTCTTAGCTGCTAAGGAGAGTTTGACTCCTCAGTAGCCATTGCTTGTAACACAACCAACAGGTAGCCTGAAGCAAGAAGAACATTTTGGCACAAAAGCCAATTGCTATAATTATGAATCACTGGCTTGTCTTCTTCAGGAGGCAGGGAAAGCTGGACAGAGAGGACTGCCCTCTGGAAAGCAGGACATGTGGACACCCTGGCTTTTCTCAGCATCCCCCCTGGCCTTCAGCGTCTGCTTCAGACATCTCTCTCCACTAAGAGATTACCTTTGAAGGTGTGTAAGTCGTATCTTTCACATTACAATACATGATTTGTTGCAATGCTTCACCATCCTTGTTTTGGCAAAACAAGGGCCACCCACTTCAGGCAGCAAGATCTCTTGGGCAAATTAGTTTATCTGAGAATCAGCTAGTTGCATTTGTTACAGGGTTGCACTGCTGAAAAGTTACTATCTCTGACTGTATACAAAGTTTGGCAAAGCAACTTGTAACTAAACCTTTGTTTGAATTCAGACCGTACTTTTAGAGGTGCTTCTCTGCAAGGGGAATGTTTGGTTCTTTAGCAATTCAGGCATGATAATAGAAATTGAACATTTACTAGCATTTTGTCTTAATTTCCGCTACTGGCTTCTCCAGCTGCCTAGTTGCTGATTAAGCAACTGGCTTTATTACACACTGGGAGCAAATTTAGAGAATTTCTCTTTACAGGACTCCCAGATGGTTTAAGCAGCGTATTTTAAAAGAGAGCTGTAGTACCAATAGCTCCAGTGAGGCAGGAACTTCAGGGGTAGTGTGCATGCTTTGAATAGAGCAGGTCCAAAGCACAATCCCTAGCATCTGCTGTAAACAGGAATAGACTCCTGCCCGAGAGCCTAAGAACCATGCTACACCAGGGCCATGGTCCATCAAGTTCCGCATTCAGGTCACCATGTGGGCAAGCCGCTGCCCAAAGAACCCAGCCATGCTGCCTCTGATGTGGGAGGTGTTATTACAGCAGCTAAACCAGAGGGAGCGATGATGGACCACAGAAAGGCATGCAGTTGTGTGTTAGCTATACCTGCAGGCTGGGATGGGTATGCATGTGTTTAAGGATACTTGGTAACAACCATGATACTGACTGTGGGTTGCATGTGTGGACACGACTCCCCACCAAACTCCTACCTGTTATTTGCTAAACGGCCTTGCCTACTTCCACTATAGAAGCTTGCATATTGTAGGATATTCTAAGGAGTACCTATCATGAAAGTAGTATGGGGCGAAGTCTGTTTTCCCTATTGCCCAATAATGACTAAGTGCCCACTATTCTCCTAAAGTTGCATGAGGGGTAAGAATGTTTTCCCCTCTTTGTTTTTTTATGCTTCCCTCAGTTGGACAAACTCAGTTAGCCAATAATTGGCTATGTTTTCTCTGCTGTTGTGCTTTGGAACGTGTGTGCAGTTGCGAAAGGAACAATTTCCCCTGCTACTATTTTGGCTGTTTCCTTTTTGTCAAGGGCACCCAACGTAGCCTTAAGAACCAAGTTGTGAATGGGGTAGGGTGGGGTAGGGTAGGGTATGGAGTTGCTTCAAGGCCCTTCTGACATTCCAGGTGACTCAAGAGTCTTGCCTTGATGACAGAACTGCATTGCAGTTACTAAGCAGATATGCAGAAGATCAGTATAGATACGCAGAGGATCAAGGTACAAGCAGTGCGCTCCTGTGCAAGTGAAGAGGCTATTTCACCTTAAAGTATTTTCATTTATAGAGATACACTCTTGAAATGAAGTTACATGTAATTGTCAAGACCATTTGACAAACTGCTTTTTACAGTGTAATGCAATCCCTAAAGTCCTACATTTCCAGTCAGAGACAAATACATATACATTGATAGCTTTTTTTTGCGCATTCCAGGAAAGTGCTGTAGAGTATGTACAGAGCATAATTCATAACAGGCTGGAAGAACAGATCACTGCAAACTGAGAATTTTCTAGTAAGCAGATCTCCAACGTTGCATTTACCTAAACATGGATATCCTTTCAAGTTTGTATTGGTAAGTGCCATTATGGAGTGACACTCCTGGCTCTTGAATCCGTTCTGCCTAGTTTCTTAAGACCTTCGTTTAAATGGGACATTATCACTATGCAGATGACTGCAACCATACCATACTTCTATTTTCCAGATTGCAATGTGTTGCCTAAAGTTTGATTGCTTTCTAGTTTAATAACATGTTCACCAAGCCTTTTCAGAAACACTTTGCTGTTTCTGTGTGCATCTTTTTCTTAGTCTTGGTTTGCTTAAGGAACCTAAGAATCTTGCTAGAGACCAGTTCAGTAACTCTAGATGTGCGAAGAAAACATTAAAGTCATTTCAGCCATCCTGGACAAGATATTTTCAAGAGTATCTGAAGATCCATTTAACTGTGTCGTCATTAGAGCTGTTCAGAACTTACCAAACACATTTGTATTTGCCCATTTTGTAATTCAGACATTCACCTTGACATTCTAGGTGGGAGGGAAATTGAGTGTTGGAACTTTGAAAAGCTTGCAGTAGGACTAGGAAGTATCTAAAGAGTACTTGACCGTTTTATGGTCTAGGTGACCCAGAGGTGAAAGTTCAGATCCTGGTCCTCTTTCCTTTGAGTGAAGGTGAATCAAACCTCGTGCAGTTTCATGTAGAAGGGTTTTAGTTTCTTGTTCATTTTACAGTTAAGTGCTTCCAAGCCTTGACAGGAGTGAGAGTGAAGGACTAGGAAACACCAGAGTGTTCAAATACTGAAATCTATATGAGGAGAAGTTCACTACCAGTTCCAGTTTGGTCTCTAGCAAATTCCTTCCTTGGCTTCAGGTAGCTGGAATCCAAGGACTTCCTGGAATAAACTGCAATCCAAATGTGGATGAAGAATGAGGCAGATAATGCAGAGTGAAGACAGGAATTTGTCATAGCAGTCCAGTAATTCCCTTGTTGATTACACTCACTTCTGGTCAAGAACAATGAGAGTGTCACCATCCCAGGACTGGCTACACAACACTGTTGTCTTGAAGTTCACTGTATGGACTATTGAAAACATGCAGACAAAGTGATGACTCAGATATCAAAGAGGAGGATCATGTAGCACTGATTCTCACTTTTGCACCTTTTGCATTATAAATATTATTGCAGAATGCAACACAATTCTGTGTTATCAGGATAAAGCCGTGTCCTGGCGCATGCTGCCTGAGAACTGGAGTTGCTGCAGTAACCCCAGACCTTCCCGTCCAGCCATGATTTGTATTTTATAGTGTAATATGCAGATCCAGGAACATGGGCTTGTTTCTCCCCTGGCAAGTCAGAAAAGTGACCCAAAACACTAATTGCAGTGGGAAGGTCCATGATTTGGTTTTAGGCACAACCAGTGGCCAGTGCGTGCTGTCCAATCATTTCCGCTACATGTGGCTTACTTCCTGGTTACTCAGAATCATGCCTTATTCCTGAGAACCCAGAATTCTGCTACATTCTGCATTATAGCTGCAGGCTAGCCAGGCCACCACTGAGATACAGAATCTAAAGGCTTGCCTCGGCACCTCTGTTTTGACCTTGAAGGCTGAAAGCTTAACTGGGCAGCTGATACTTAGTACACATAGAATTTCCCTATCCCAGGGATTTACCCAGTTCTTTAAATGAGGCTTCTTCCATTTTCATTGCCAGAGGCAAAAGGCATGCTTTACATGGGGATATTTCCTGGGATTTGTATTTCTCTGTTGTTCTGTGTATTCTGCTAAGAAACCACAAGGTGGAGGTAGGGGTCAGCTGTACTATAGCAGATCTGAGGTAACACAGAAAGGTTTTGCCTTGATTGGGACAATTTAGAATTTAATACGAGACTTCCCTTTCTAAAACGAAAGAAAAAAGAAAGGGTGGAAAACATAGGAAGGGCTCCAGATAGCCATAGCTTTGTGAAAGGACTCCACAAACTTTAAGGCAGGTTGAAGAATCATGAACACTCAATAAATAACTCCAGTAAAGAAACCCGTAATAATCAAACCATCTGCACAGTATCCCAGCTCAATCTTTTAAAAGGCGAACATTTGGCTTTCTGGCTGTGGAGTTTCCAGTTTAAGAGGAACAGAATCAGGACTGGCAGCCACTCTACTCAAAGCCACTCACCTATCAAGGCTATGCAAAGGGATTTCCAAAAGGGTCGCCAAATGGAGCAGAAGACAGCATTTGTGGAGCTGTAGTCTAGACAGGGGAGAGAATGAATTAGTCTTTATTTTAGCATGGCTTGAAACTGTGTGGGGCCTTCTTATATCACAGGGGTGTTGAACTTCTTAGAGCAGCTGTTTGGGGCTGCCTCCTAGATGTAATATGGAGCCAAAGGCAAATGAGGTGGGCCCCATAGAGTTACATTATTTAGCTTAAATTTCTTACTGTAACTTGACATATCCAAGTTACTTAAAATACCTGAGGCCCGAGAAAGGCATTTGAACCCATTCCAGCTGCTCAGCAGCTGTACACCTGCTCCTACCTCTGCTGAAGCCTGTGTACTGCTGCCCACCAGCCACCCCGCCATGTAGTCCCCCACCTCTTGTCCAAGATGAGGACCAGCCAAGACACCCTATTCCCTACCCTCTTTTTTACTTCTTAGACCATAAAGTATATAGCTTTCTAAGTCTGCACTCCAAGTGTGTACTTTTCCCATGAGCTAAAGCATGAAAATGCATTTTGGAGTGAAGAGGTGTGGAAGCATTCATTTGCAGAAGTGTGAAAGTAGTATGTTCTTTCAAATGCAAACCATTGTGAAAATTTCCTGAGGATTATGCTGCTGTTTGCAAATTGGACATGCTCATGTGTTTTGCAAACAGGAGCGACATTCTAGAACATCTCTTGCATCAGTGCTGAAGGAGCATCAGTGCTGTACACACAGATTGCCTGGCCCTGATTCATTGCTTGAGAATACCCTTCATTCTAATGACAGGCTCAGGACACATCTGCACACTTCTTTGTGACCTCCCAATTAAGGTGAGACCAGGAAACCCAAACCCAGCTCACGAGAATTGCTTCGAAGACCTTTCCATCACTGAATTTCTCTTCAAAAGCAATTTCTTTTCTATCAGACTGACAGAGAATGATCAAAAGGAATGTAAGAGACATTTTGGGCACCACTCTGCTTTTAAGAAGAATTTGCATACCATTGTTTCACCAATTGAAACAACATTTTATGGTCTGTCCGGCAAGGCTAGTCAGCACAGCTAGCCATATTCCCTTTGAAGATGCAAGCCAAGTTGGAAGAAAAAGGCCAAGACAGAAAACTGACAGATTGTGATGTCTGTCAGCACAGTATTTGGATAACTCTTAGGCTCTTTCACTTCACTAGGAATAGGGTTGTAGGACAGTATTGGCATATGGCTGACTGTAACAAGCTCACTGACAGCCCCGTAAGATGGAACCAGGCATGAGCAGAGCTCAGATACTTACTGAACTTTGTGAGGGAGCAGCAAAAGGGTCCATCTTAAAAGGATTCTCAAATCGGTCTCCAGCAGGTTTGGTAAACGGTCCTGCATTGTGCCTGGGAACAGGCTTTGGCAGTACTAGGTTGTACAAAATGACATGTATCAAGCTACCATTTCAAGGCCACTATAAGCAGCAAAAAGGCCACATTGTGCCAGTGAGCATACCCATACATCACACACGTTATGCCAGCAGCAGGCAACACAACAGCTGCAAGCATTCATGCATCCCTGGATACCTTTCTGGAGATCTGCTGAGGTGCCCTTCTCCACCCTCTTAAAGAAGTAGCTCTAGATCTGCTCTAAAGGTTTAGGAAACCCTCTGCAGAAGACTGGAGGGCTCACGGGGGTCTGCAGGATGGAACAGGATGCAGAATTCCAAATCCATACATTGTGTCCTTTAGATGGTAGAACAAAGGGTCTGGAACAAACCCAGTAGCTCTTCCACAGCAAATCTGCAGCTGAGCTGAGAGTTGACTGGGGCCGCCATGATTAAACTATCAAGAAGGTCAGCAAAGTATTCCCATCAAAAGGCATTAAGGAATATTCTCTTCCTTGAAAACTATGCCGGCTACTCATCATGTACACTCAGATATTTACCTTTAGTTCATCAAAATGGGTGAAGGAAAAGAGGCACCCATTTAAGATACCTCAGTGAGAACAGCCGTTTACCACCAATTTCTGTAGGCAGCCAACTAGCTTCAAAATTATCCTGGTCAGCCAAACCCCGGGGAACCCCCACTTGGTTATTGAAGGAACTATCAAAGGCTCCAGAACTGTTGAACAGACCTTGCTGCTGCTCTGCCCTCCTTGCAGGCACGGCAGGCGGCTTTGTCAGCTGGAAGTCCTTGAACATCTCTTTCACATCCTTTATCTCTCTATCACCAAGTGGATCCAGAGCAGTGAAGGCATCACTCTCTTTCCTGGTGAGCTCCTTTGGAGGCACAGTTCTGGGAGGGAGCTGAGGCGGCGGCGGACTTGCAGATGACATGGGGGACAGCACAGATGGAGGATGGGTGGCCAGTGTTGATGGGAACTGGTTGACCTGGAAGGGGTTGCCAGTGGAAGACGGCTGTGCCCAAGCGTTAGGAGGAGACACACTAGCAGGCTGACCCCAGAGATCAGGGGCTGGAGGCTGGGATGGTGCTCCCAAGGAAGCAGGCTGGTTCCAGCTTGGAACTTGCGGAGTGGCACCAAAACCAAGAGGTGGAGTAAAGCTTGCAGACCGGGCACCCAAAACAGAGCCAGGAAAGACTGAAGGTGACTGGCCGAAGACCGCAGGTTGGGAGCCCCAAGCTGGTGTTGGGGAAGGTGCAGTAGGCAAACCACCTGGAAAGGAATGGCAGGGAGACCACACGGACATTAAGCATTGTGCTGAAGTTATCCCTGGACTTTTTCAAGGCAAGGATTTAACTTGGCCTTGTAGATGCCAAGAATGGGTAGACAGAGTATGCTGTTTACCTGCATTTTAAACAAGAGATTTACCTGTGCATTTGCTTAATGAGTCTGTGACAAGCCTAGGGATTTGAAAGTCCGGATGGATGTGTACTCAGTCCCGATTCCCCCACCATTTTTGCTTTTTACATTTAAACACACCCCTGCTCCCACAACTTTTTTCCAGCTTGGGTTTTCTATAGTTTCATGACTCTAAGAAGGTCCAATATTATTGCCTGGAGGATTTGTATTTTAGTGTTTTCAGTGCTGGGGCAGGGGATCAAATTCATTTTTGTCTTGCTACATCTCAAATGCATCTAACAGTGCTCTTCAGCACC
Organism: Varanus komodoensis; assembly: GCF_004798865.1. NCBI lineage: Eukaryota > Metazoa > Chordata > Lepidosauria > Squamata > Varanidae > Varanus > Varanus komodoensis. Next base: position 16,679,070 of record NW_025335606.1, read on the forward strand.
ATGCTTAATCTGACTTGTAACATTCAGCATAACAGCAATCCTATGCATATACAGACATTTAGAGCGAGAGCGCCCTACAACTCCCAGAATTCCCCAGCCAGCCATGGTTGCAGAACTTGTTTTTCCTGACTAAATATGCATTAGGATTGCACCCTAAAAAGACAAATGTAATAGCTCTCCTTTAGCAACGTGGTTCTTGACAATGATGCACAAGTGAGTTGCTTCTGCACACCCTCTTCCTGCCTCTCGGCAAATTCTTTTTTTGGTGAGGTTGCTCAAGATCCATTCTCTGCAAACTTGAACAAGCATTCTACAGAAGAACAGCGGTGTGACAAACTGTTGAAATGAAACATGGACTGCTGCCTTCTCAATAGCTGCACACTCCTTATGTCTGAGATAGACAACCTGTGGCCCTTGGGAGGTTTTGGCTTACTCAGTTTTGTGTTCTTCTCCCTAAAGATATAGTCAATGACCTGGAGAGCCAGTATGTGTGGCCAGGTGTTGAATTTGGACATAGGAGATATGGAGCCTAGTCTTCCCAGACCATGAAGCTCACTGGGTGACTCTGGGCCAGCCACTAACTCTTAGCCTAAGGCTGTTGGGATAAGAATGAAAGAATAAATAAGATAACAACAGTAGCAGCAGGGGTTTGGTCCTTTCTTTCACTGTTTATTCTTCAGCCAAGCACTGGAGCTATCTGACTTAAAGTGACAAATTACTTTATATTGTTCAGCACCGAGGGCACTGATGTACTCCGTGCTAGGCATGTGTGTCTATGTTCATCAGGAAGCCTGCTCTATCTGCAATCATGCTTTCTCAAAATGCCATAGAAGTGTGCATTTACTTCACAGCACAATCCAGTTGGGTTGCTCATAGCCCTTCTGACTTGAAAGAGCACGGAAGGAAGGAAGGAGTGTAGAGGTGAGGCTTGCCTCTGTGCCAGACAGCCTTTCTGGATGTATAGGAATAGAGCCAGTTAAGCATCTTTCCCTAACCTGCCAAGACATTTTTTGTGGTGTAGCAGATCTGGGGTTTATTCATTTAAATGAATAAAGCAATTTATATAGACAGCCAGCCCTGTAACTCAGGTGATCCCCCAAAGTCACATTTCACATCAATGGCTTCAAAAGCCATCTTTACTAACCCAGTACAGGCATGGAAGCTGACGTGGGAACACTGGCCTTGAAAAGGTCTAGAGGACTGGTTTGTACAGGTGATGGCTGCTGTGCAGAAGTCAGTGTACCTGTTGCATTCTGTCCAGGAGCAAATATATCTGAGCCAAACAAATCATTACTTGTGCTCTGGAAAAGAGAGAGACAGAGAGAGAGAGATGATCAGAATGCTTGCTTTTGTTCAGGACATTCAACATTACCTGGGATCAAGGTGCTTACATGCCACTATCACCTGTCTGCAAACTGCTGTAGTGTTTGGACAACACAGATTCTAAAAAGCTGAGCTGGGATAAAAGAGCTAACTTTGCAGACTGACTAAAGATACTTCTGGTCAGGAGACAGATTCCAGAGCAGAAATTCAGACGGCTTTGGATGCAGTCATATTCCCCTTGAAGGATCTGGTATGCAGTTTGGGACACTTCTGGACCCCACGTTGCACCTGTATGCCTTTGCCCAGTTTAGGCAGGTGCAAGAGCTGCATCAGTTCTTGATGAGGTCTGATCTGACCATAGTGACACATGCCTCAAATTTATCTAGACTACATTAAAGCAGCACAATTGACTTGGGTCTATCTTTGAAGAGTCTTTGGGATGGTTTAGAACACAACAATGAGAATGCTACTGAGTGGTCCCTTAGATGAGCATATTAGACCTGCCTGCAATAAATGTATTAATGACCATTTTGGTTCTGCTGTGCGATGTGGTGTGATCTTCAGCTGGTGTGGTGGTGATTATTACTCTCTAAACGGCTCACTTTCAGGTTACCTTTGGAGCTCACCTTACCCTGTCTTATGACACTGAGCTGAAACAATTAGGCAGGCTTTTGCTTTCTCATATAGCTACATTTTTGTTTGATGTCTCTGCTATATCTATTATAAGCAATTTATTCTGGAAATGTCTAACATTTTATGCTTACAGACATTACCAGAAGGATGGAATATATATTTTTAATCCATTAAAAATCCCTTCAATTGCACTGAAGTCTATAGTTGAGTCTGTGCTCATGGAAAAAAATGCGTTTGTCTTGTGTTTGTGTTAGGCCTGTACAGCAATTACCAGGACAGGGTGTTGCTTTGGGGAACCATTACATGGGTTTGCACAGCAGGACCCCCAGTATGCCAATTGCTCCTTGATCTTATTTCCTAGCTTCTGAGGTCTACCATGCTGTGGAACGTTGCACAAGGAGATGACCCTTCCTGTTCTTTCATATGAAGTGCTCAAGTTAATCCCCCCTTTCTGGTTTTGGGTTCCTGAACTAGAATAAAACATTTGCTTCATGTTTGGGTTCTAGTCCCCACTCAGCCATGCATTCACTGTCCTTGACTCATAGCCTGACCTACCTCACAGGGTTGTGAGAATAAAATGGAGCTTTGCAAGCTGCCTTGAGTCCCTCACAAGAGGAAAAAAGGGTGGAACATAAATGCAATGTAATCGTATTCAGTACAGCATGACGAGTTAAAGCATCTTACTTACCAGAGTGACAGAGACATGGCAGCATTAGGAGAGAGAGAATTAAGGTTAGAAAGAATGACTATGGATGGACACAGAATGTGAAAGCCACAGAGAAAGGTTTACAGTAGCTGGAGCCTATCATTTTACAGGACAGGATGCAAGTATTTCTCTGCCAGCAGAGCTGTTGTTGAGCAGGGAGGGAAATCCCTTCACCTAGTCCAAGTAGAAAACATGCATGTCACCACTTCGTGCATGCACCAACGTTCACCTTAACAGTCCTTCTTCCTCTTCCTGGCTTGGTACTTTGTGGAGGTGGGCTAATCGTTATAGAGTCATGTGAGATGTTGCTCTCGGAGTCTAGCCGTAATCCATTTTGCACGGGAAGTCCTTTGGAAGAGCTCTCCATGAAGACATTGAGTGGGGATTTGGCAGCAAACCCATTCTGTTCTCTCTCTGGTACTCCATTTGGAGTCGTCCCTGCTAGTGGCACTGGCTTACTCTCAGGTGGCCACTGGCCGGTCTGCATTTCCTGCTTGCCAGTCCGGTTGGAAATCTGGTCAAACTGTTTCCCAAAGTAGTCTACATCCCCATTCACCCCGCTGTTCCCCATGGGGGGGCTAGTCACGCTTCCCATCTTCTGTTTGGCAGATGGGAGAGAAGAATCAAGTGGGGGCTGTGCCAATTGGTCAGGTTGCGTGAAAGGGTCATCACGGAAAGGGTCAGGATTGGGGGTAGGAAAGAAGCTGAGGTTTGCAGAGAAAGCATTTTCAGGCAAGAAAGGTGGCTGCGGCTTTGGCATTGGTAGGGAAGGTGTGATGTCATTCAAGAAAAGATCCTCCCCCTTGACAGAAGCCGGAAGGACCTCAATTTCAGAGTTTAAATCCACTAACAGGATCTCTTTATTCTCCTCCTATTAGGTTTGGGAAAGAAGAGAGATTAGTAGAAGCATCATTCAGACATGTGCAAGTAGTCTCATGTGCTGATTGATTGAAATCATGAGCAAGCAGGTTTGCAATGATATTTCCCCCCACTTTAAAATGGATATCTAGCATCTGGATGCATTTTGCCATTCCTGACTGCTGCAGTATACCAGCTATATTTGACCTCAGGCAAAATATGGCTCGCCAATTTGGCTGTCCAGGATTCTCTTGATGGCCAGAACCCATTTCCATGATCCCAATGCCTTTACTTTGTATTCTGACTGTTCGGAGGTTGGTGACCTCCGAACAGATTTTCCCTCATTCTGACAGGATGAAACATCTCCCTTAAGACTTAAGTTATTGACAGTATGGGAAACTTGCTGGCATGTTTGGTATTTTGGCCTCCCTGTTTATACCTGCGTCCCACAAGTCTGTGGCCTCCAAGAACTTCTCCAAAATTGGATTAAGCCCTTGGGTTGAAAGAGGGCCAACAACCCTATCCTACAGAAAAGTTTATTGTATAATCTGCATACTATTAATTGTGAGTTACACAGATTAGGGGCATTCATTTAGCAGGTCTAGAATAATGGTTATGTGCATAGCCTTTCTTGAAACAACTCTGGTGGCCTACTGGGGGCAACAGTGTTTGCCCAAGAATTGCAAGCTGGCTGGCAAATCAGGCCACCTTCCTATGGATCTGACTTGGGTTCTCCCTGTTGTCCACTACAAGCTGCCTTCTTCATCCTTACTAGTGGTGCTCTCCAGAAGCATGTTGAACTCCCACATCTACTTCCATACCAACTGCTGTTTGATTCAACCATGCATAAGATGTCTGGCACCAGCTCAGAAGTGCAGGGGTCCATCTGTACTGTAAAACTACTCTGGGACCTTTGATGACTGCCACCAGAAATGCCAGCTACAACCCCTCAATACTGAAAGCATATCATTGCCCACTAAACTAGGGATAAATGTTACTTCCAGAACCCACCACTGAGAACCTTATAATAGGTAGAAATGGAGCAAATTTATTTATTTAAGTTATTTGTATGCCATCCTTTGCAAGAGCCTCAGGACGGCTTACACAAATAAAATTCTGAAGTACATAAACAATATAATATAAATAGACAACCCACTCTGGCTGCAAATTAGAGTGCGGTAATAAAAATTCAGTATTAAAACTTGTTAAAATATTGATTAATAAAAAGGTCTTAACCTGGTGCCAAAAAACATGCTGGCGCTAGGCAAACCTCTCTGGAGAGCGCATTCCATAGATGGGGCGCCACCGCAGAGAAGGCCCTCCTCTGGGTACTCTGTCTCCTAATGAAATATGCAATTTCATGTGCATACAAGGGAAGCTTCCTCCATATGAGTACTCATCTGACTCTATCCTAGACACCATGTATGAACAAGTTCTTAAAGATTCCTGCTCTTGAAGTCATTTAACAGAAGGAAGACTAGGCCTTAAAGATGTCCTCTGCTGTTCACTAGAAGCCCAAGGTCCACCAGCTGAAGCCAAGTCTAGAATAGTGGCTCAGGAAGTCAGACACAAAACAGCAAAATAAGGTGCCTCCAGGCACATGCTCAGAGCATGACTTTGTTTTCAGCTCCAGAAACAGAGCTAGTAGGAAAAACACTCACATACACACTAACCTGCTCCTATTGCAGCCCCCAGGTCTTTTTTCCAGCAGCTTAAGTAAAGAAGAAAAATGTTGTTGTTGCCACACAGTTGGGAGTCAGTTGTGTCTTTGTACCACTCCCAATAGGGTACAAATCTCTCAGAGCTACCTGTAGACCCTGATTCAATTGATGCCAACTCTGAACACATCAAATAAGTTATTACTACTCACTGTGGGGCTGTTCAGGTCAGGAGGAGTGGACATGTCTCCAAACAGATCCATCTGCTCAACACCCTTTAAAAGTAAATTTGCAAGAATTATGATTGCAACAGACAAGGCCACCGGAGCTGCACTGTGCATGCAAAAGCGTCCAGCAGATCTTGGCGCGTGTGTGTAGCTGGATGTGCTCCAATCATGTGCTCTAAGTTTGGCTCCACTACTGTTCAGGAGCCTGCTAACTGGCTATTCCGGGCAGAGAGTTCCACGTACCAGCTTGATCTTGCCAGCTTGATCAGTAGTTGCTTCATCACCGCCATTCTGAAACAAAGCAAAGTCAAAGTCAGGATAGATGATCAAGTGCTGTGAACTTGTGTATGGAGATCTCACTTCATTTTGCTGGACAGCAGCAATTGCATGAGAAGTGCACCACTCACCCAGGCTTTTGGGTCTGAAGAAGTTCCTTACCTCACAGGTTTTACTGGCCTCTTCATTCTGAAAAAAACAAGTTACACTTTCAGTATGCAGATGCCGCTGTTTTGTACAACTTGCCTAGCAAGTTGCCTGACAGAAGGTCACTCCAGAGGACTTTTCCATCACCTGCTAACCTGGCTTCTCTTTTTAAAGAACTAGAGTGGCCTGGGACCTTCTTGGTGGTCCCTACCAGTGAGCTGTGGTACCTGCCATCAAGAAGAATGATACACGTCATCTTACATTTCTCCTTACTGAGAGGATTGCTTCAGAAATAATTGGTAGCATCAAGTTTCAACAGACTCCTGTCGGCCTTGTCTGATCTTTGGAAGCTCCAGCTGACACAAAATGCATCCTTGTGGAGATTAGATGGTCCAATTGCACTGCACCATTTCTGCACCAGCTGCACTGGAAGTCAGTGCATTCCTGACTGACCCAACTTAGAGTCGGTCCTCGAAGCCCCAAACTGTTGGGGTCCAGGTTACTCAAGCACCTCAGTTACAGGTGTATGGACTTGTCTTGGCTTTAAGACCATTTCACCAGGATCAGTAAGGCTGGGTGAACCATAACTTTAATCAATTCCTCGTCTACAACTATTGGGGAGCTTAAAATCTGAAGAGCTGCAACATTAAGTAGCATTACCTTTCTCTTGTCATCCTCTTCTTTTTTCTTGATGTTATAGATTACTTGGAACAGATCCTTAAGATCTACAACTAGTGGTTCAGCCTAGGAAGAAAGCAGGGTGGAGTTAGTTGTTGTTGTTGTTTTTAAGCAGGAATAGCCCAAACTGCTTGAACTGCTTGGGCCAACAAGCTTGCAATTCCTATCATTTAAATTAAGCAGTAAACAGAACAGCTGTTGTACTTTGGGCACATCATGAGAAGACAAGACCCACTGATGAAAACACTAATACTAAGGAAGGTTAAAGGCAGAAGGCCACCAACTATGTGATGGACCAATTCCCTAAAAGCAACCTTTAGTCTGCAAGAGAGCAAAACTGTCCAGGACAGGCCATCTTGGAAGGTATTCATTCATAAGGTCACCATAGGTTGGAGATAAATAGATGTCATGCAACTAAGTAAACAGATTAAATCCAAATGGTGGAATCTCCTTAGGGACAGGCTAGCCTGTGCAACCCAGTGGAATGGCTTGGGCATTTCCCAGCATTTCTCCCTTTCATGCTAATTGGCTAAAGCGGATAAGAGAGAAGCAGCCTTGTTCACTCTAGGATCCAGGGACAAAGTTCTTGTTCTATCTTAGATCCTTTTCAGGAAAGTCTGCCCACACATGATCTTGGAGGTGTCAGACACCCACCTCACCCGGCTGTATGTAGATATATACAGCTCTTATTCTCAAGCGTTGTGTTCTCTAAGCGCTGTGGAAATATATAGGACATGCATAAAAAGCACTACTGACCACTGGATCAGTAAGTTGAATCAGACCACATTAGTAGCAATCAATGGCTGAATGTGTCAAGCTTAGTTTTAGCAGGTATTCATTTTTCCACTACTGAATTTGTTACTTTTTTCTAAATCGGATTGTATTTGCTTAAAGTCTGCATAAACATTCATTAAATCATTTTAATATGCCTTTCTTAAAAATGCCCAGTTGTATGCATTTTTACATTTTTAAAATGCATGCATTTCTGCAGGCATTTGAGTGAGTTTTTCTAGATATACAGTTTTTGTATGTATTTTTATAGTATGCACGTTTGTTTCAGATGTTTGCATTTTATTATGAACTGTGCTGAAACTCTGAAAACCTGTCAGTTTTGATGGTTTCCTGAATCCTGGTTCCGTTTAGGTACAGAAATTGTGAATTCATGAAATCATACCGTGAAGACCGCTGGGTCCAAGCCGCTGCTCAAGTCTCCCATCCAGATTTTAACCAGGGCTTACCGAGCTTAGGTTCCAAGATTAGGCGATATCAGGCATTTCAGGCTATACGGAATCTATAAGGGTGATTAGGGGTGCCTTCCTGTGTCTGTTTAGACAGGAAATACCCTGCAAACTCCCATGCTTGCTGGGAAATTCTGGGAGTCATAGGACTTTGTATGAATACATAGATTTGTTCCCTAACTTATTTTGGATTCAACCAAATCAAACATACTGTAAATAAATTGAATGCAAGGGCATCTGCAAGTGCTAGATGTTAAGCAAACACAAAGCTGGAACCAACTGAGTTCCAGAAGATCCAGTCCTCATTTGTGGGCTTAAAAGGTGGGCAGACCCTTTGAAGGTCAGGAAATGTGTGAAGACAGACTCACTGATTTTGCAACACTGAGTATGTTTTTACACCAGTATCCTCTCCTCTGTGTAATACTGCACTTTTAAATCAACCTGGAAAATGCCGTTCTTGTTCACACAACTAGATGCAGGGCTAGATAGGCTGTGTTCTCTCTGCAGCAGTGCCCTGGAGCTCATTGTGCACTGAAGATGATCCCGCTGCTCTGACTTTAGAAAATCATTTCGGTAGCAGGGAAGGGGCCTTAACATTAATGCACCATTTCTAATCCCATGCCATGATTTAGGCCAGGCTGGTTTCTCTTTTAAACTTACATTGCTTTAGAGACCATGATTTTTAAGGCAAAGAATGCAATTTCAAGGGTTTTATTAGCACTTTCATGAGTGGGACTTGCTCTAAATTTCTGCAACCTGTTTAGTCCATTAGACATGTAGTGAATTCCATCCTGCCCCCTTCTACTTGTCTCTAACAGAACCCAGCCCATGAAGGGAACCAAATCAGGTAGACCAATGCTAAAACATCTATGTTTCATTTTTTTTTTTTTTTGCTCAGCACTGAGCTTGTATGATTTGGCTTCTATCAACCCAGAATGCTATAATTTTAGTTTATAGTACGTCAGCATCTCTGGTCCCAAGTAAGTTCCGTTGCAGAAGTTTACCTGCTGTGCTGTTTTGATGGCAAAGAACTGATGCTGCCCTTCTCCTCCACAAACATAGCCAAAGGCACGGTTGTCAGTCACATCCCGAGCAATAAAGGAGATTTTGTTGACTGGGTGTTCATGCTCAATAACCTAGAATCAGAATGGAGGGCACTTTTAGTTCTGCAAAAGTGTAATGTACAGAGAACACCTACACAATTCCCATCAGCCTTAGTCAGCACAGCTGATGGTGGAGAGTCCTGGACCAGCATCCAAGAAGCCACAAATTGCCTACTCCTTGACAGATTATCAAAACTCAGATCCAAGCAATTTGAACAGTTTGCAGATCACCTGTAATTGTTCACAGACTTTAGAATGCAATGAATTTTGACTTTCCTCATCTGGAAAACTGCTCACCTCGTTTGCTTTGGCATAGGTATTCACAGTGCATTATAGACAATGTGGGCTTTGGTGGTAAGGGCTACAGAATTTAGGTTTCCTGTGAAGGCACACAACTGATCATAAGGGTAAGGAATGGGTTTCCATGGGAGGTGGCTGAAGCCCCATCGGTGAGGGTGTTCAAGGATAGGCTGGACATGCACATGGTAGGCATGCCATGAGCAAAGCTGGCTGGACCAGGGGTCAGACTAGATGGCCTGGGAAACCCCTTCTGACTCACTCTGTTTCTATGTTTCTATCTTAAAACTTGAAAGATTTTACAGGCAATAAAAAGATTGCCAGAAGCATCGTGCAACAGGGTAATTTCTTCCTAGCTTATAGGGAATGCTAAGAGAGGGGTGTATGTGTGTGTGTACACACACACAAGAACATACTGATTAGAAGACTTTCAATTGCTTTGCTTTTTGAATCAACAACATTAATTTCTTCCTTGCCATTTGAAGGTATCGGCAATCTGCTTGAACACTTCCTCTGAGTGCCAACACGAAGGGAAATGTAGAGGGTGGCAACAAGAGGGAGGGCTTTCCTGGTGGTAGTTCCCCATCTATGGAATAAGCCACTTCATTCTGGCTGATGCTGAATCTGAGTTTTTCTTCAACACCAAGTTAAGACATTCCTCTTTCCAGGGGCGTTTTAAAGGCTTTCTTGGCCATCCAGGGGGTTGTGGAGGCTCACCAGACATTTCGTAGGGTCTCTTTCTCTTGTTATTCCTTGTTACTGTCTTTTTATTATCTGTTTTAGCTGTTTAAAGTGTTAATGTTTTTCCCAATTTTATTACATTTTTATTGTATGTTATCTTTTTATGTACTATGTTTTATCATGTTGCTATACTAACCAGAAAGCTTTGTCCACGGGGTGGTGTAGAATTCAAACAAGGACAGAGGCAATGCACAGGGCTGGAATGATCCACGAGGCATACCAAGAGGCACTAGAGCAACTGCAGCAGACTCCAAGTTTGGTTTGGGACTGCTTATAGATGATCCGTCACCTAGATGGATAATTAACTTGTTTGGACCAATGTAGTTGAGGCATTTCTTTGAAGTGACTCCAGTAGGAGGTGTTCCTTATTAGTTAAGTCCAAGTTTAGAAGGCTTATGTTATATATTGGCATTTCTCGTGTTCAGAGAGCGCTAGCGGTTTTCTAAGCAAGCTCTACTTGACCTAGATGAAAGAGCCTAACCTGAGAACTTACCCCCGTCTTCTCATCTATGATTTTGATCCCAGCAAGAGAGATATTCACCCATATCTTTTGCTTGTGTTGTCCTTGAGAGCGGGCTGCTACAGCCATTCCCTACAAATGGAAAGCCAATATGAATGCAGTCTTTCACTGCTGCAGCAAATATGTTCACCATAGTAAACTTCAGCTTGATCAGTTAAGGATTATCAATAGGCAATATTCTGAAACAAGAGACAGCCATGTGTTGCCTCCTAACACCCTCTCAATGATTGGGATCAGATAACACAATAACCCAAGTCAAGGTTTGCGTGTGGGTCAATGGTGAACCATGGCTTATTGTGTTTGCTTAAACCCAGCCAAGCCATCTTATTAACCACAAACAACCCACGGAGAGGGTTTGTTGGGCTGTGAACTGTGGATAGTTCACCATTGTTTGTTATCGCAGTAGGGTTTGTAAAAAAACGATAACCAGTGTTAGAACAACCACCCATGGTCCAGTGACAATCCATATTCAACCCATACTCAACTTCTGAGTGGAGGTTTTCATGTTTGTTTGTTTGAACCCAGCCAATTGTCCATTTAAGACAGATTACATGAGTGAGTGGCTCTTTTTTTACAAGAATTCAGCAGCATTCCACCTTGTGATGGCCAGGAAAACAGGTGAATGGTTTAGAAATTCAACCACCATGCTCCCAACAGGATCCTCATAACTGCATCCTAGTTTCTAGGAGGTCATTCACTTGCATTTAAGCATAATGCTTGACCTTGGAATTCTGATCCTGCAAGATAGCAGTGCGATGAACAGTCACTTCTCAGCTAAGGGGTTCTGGATGTGGTGATAACAAATATACACTTGGGGCCCATTAGTTAAATCAAGGGCAGGGAAGTCCTGGCGCAGAAGCCTACGTCTGGCTCATAAACGTTGGCAATGGGCATGTGGAGGGTTGGCATCCTCTCGTTTCTATTCCTCAAGCCCCACTCCTGACTTGCAAGCTTCTCGGGGCTTGGAGAGGAGGTAGGAAGAGGATTCCACATGATAGCTCCAGTTTGAAGCTGGTCCTGCGAGCAGCAACTGAATTGCATTGCTTGTGCCTCAATTGGGATGCAAGTGGTGTGGAAAGGAGGAGCCCAAATGTACACACTAGTTAAGTGCCTTTCTCCACCCAAAGAAGCCATAGAACTCCACACCTCTCCCTGCATGGAAAACGGAAACATGGGCAGGCTGAAGCCAGATGGAGAGGAGCTCCTACTTCTTGGAACCATCTGTCCCAAGTTGGTAGGGGCAGGCCGAAAGAGTTGCCTGCCCCTGAGCTGTGTGTGTGGCAAATAACTATACAGAATTCATACAAACATGCCTGAGCCTCAAGATAACCAGGAATGTTTAGCTTTCATTGTTCTGGCAATGCTTCCATGCCAGATTCTCCCACTATGCAGCTTCTAAACATTTTCCTGTTATTTGGATTTGCAATATAAGGTGCTTAAAGGGTATTGGGTTATTTTCCAGTTTAAGGGAAGTATAATGATCCTGAAGAACTCTGGGAACTAGTTTTGCAAGGATATCAGGACAGCCATTATCAGCCCCTAAGCCCCAATAGCTCTCTCATCCCACTTACTGCTTCTTTAAGGCCCAAGACAGACTCACCTTTAGTTTCATCATTGAGTCTTGGCTCATCTTATCTCCCCTTGCTTCTGGAACATCATCAATTCCAATCAGTTTGGCTTTGTATCTTACACCATCACCTTGAAATCTGGCCAAAAGGAATTCTTCTGTCTTCTCCACACCTGAAAAACCAGTTTAAGACATGCAACTTTTTCTGGGCTGTAAATATCACGGTCTGCATCTCTGTTCATTCCAAAGGGTGCATTTAATCACGTCCATTTCCCTGCATTTGGGTACTCCTCATTCAGGCATGTTTTCCATCTGCCACAGCGATCAAACATTCAGAAGCTTTCACCCACAGACTGCAGCACTCATGCAGAATTCTGTGTGGAAGAGCTCAAAGGGTGAATTCACCCACACAAGTTTTAGATGTGCACCATTAAAAGGTGCAGAGGCAGGATTTGCTGCCGATTCCTGCCCAGAATTTGCTCCACAGCAGATTCGTTTGCAACTGTGCAATCTATGGCAAGGCCCAGAGGTGGCAGCCTACTCCCAGTTTCAGGCTGGTCTGCTTTTCCTACTGGGATTGGCTTGATGGTATATTAACATAATTTTAAGCACCTAATTGGAAAGGTAGGAAAACATACATACTACATCTTTACATATTTTAATATCCCAAAAAGGAAAGAGGAATAACTGGTCAGATTTTCAGCCAGCAATTTTGGGACTAGTTTCAAACCTAGTTGCTTACTGGACCAACAGCAGGTGCTGTCCATTTTCAGCAACTTTTAGACCAGGAGTGGGGAACCTCAGGCCTGTGGACCACAGCTGGCCCTCCTGGGAGGTCAAGCTGACCCCACCATCTGTCTTCTCACCACCAACTGGTTGGCTGTTTTCCAGCTTCTGCAGTCCCCACCCCCTTTTAAAAAGGTTACAAGGTTTGTGAGGATTATTTACTGGAGGTAGCAGCTTTTAAACTAAGATAATGCTGGGTTTTGGTGTGTTTTGGCCTTGTCCCCTTCGCCTTCAGCCCTTCCCACCACTGGAATGAGGTCTTTGAGAGCTTCTCTAAAACTGAGTTTGGCCCTCAGACTGAAAGCAGTTCCTCGCACCTGTTTCAGGCTATGTGGCAAGTGTTTGAGCTGCATGGCTGGCCTGCCTCCTGATTCACTTATATCAGAGCTTACCTTTCTTCTTCTCCTTTTTGGAAGGTTGCACTTTTAGAGGTGTCTGTTGCTGGGCAGGCTGACTGTTGACACTCGCTGTTTCTGCTTCGCTCGACATAGTGAGAAGCCAGCCTCAACTCCAGGAGGAAATGCTTGCACTTGATAACACAACTGGAACCCAGTTAGCAATCCTCAGTGAACAAACATACTATGTTGGCCTTCAGGAGAGAAAGTTGGGATAATCTAAGTTCTCAGATATTCTGGCATTGCCTTAAACCCAGCCAGGCAACCTGCTGCCCTCCAGATATTTTAGACTACAACTTCCATCAGCCCCAACAAGCATGGCTGATGTCAAGGATCACAGGTGTTGTAGCCCAAAGCACTGGGAGCATGCAAAAGTTGCTTGCCCTTGCTTTAGGAATTCAAATGCAGAGCTTAACAGGAAGGGGTATAGAAAGCTATTTAATGCCAAGCCAGTCTGTCATATTTGCCTGGCACCAACTGGCACCTGTACTGCAATAGGGCACAATATGTTGTTGGGAAAATTTTTTCTCTAGCTACTGTGAGATCTACAGCCAAGCTCAATGGGGAATGGGAATCTAAGAGGTGACAGGTAACATCCCTAATAAATAACTAAATGGCTAACAAAAAGCACTGGCACAGCATCCCTGCAAACCTTTGCTCTGCAACATCACTGTTAGTCACAAATATCTTTGCATACTACCTAGCCAACTTCTCTGTGAAACTCTGCCTAGAATGCTGTTTGTATCCATTGAAACAATTATTCCCTGTGGACAATTAGATTTCATGGGCAGATTCAATCCATGGCTCCTAACTATGGAAGAATTTGGATTTGGTGGAAGGGGACAAGCAGGTGTCAGACTGGGATGAGTATGTTGAGTCTACCTCCCCACCCTGATCCCAGGAGGTTTTCTTAGACTCCCCACCCACAAGCCAGGCAATTTTGAGATCAAGTGAAGGCTTTTGCTCAAAATGAAGAACTTTCAGGCCAGATCTCTGCTACTTAGTCTATTTGCCCAAGCAGTCAGCGGCAGAGATGTTTAAGAAGAAAATTCCACAAAATATATGCTCGAATGTACCTTTAATTTGGCATTAGCTCACATAGGGATGTGTCAGCGGTATGGATCAAGCTAGTGCTGCTGTCTCTTCACCCCGCTGCCCCTACAGTCATACTCTCGATTAGCTTAATCCCCATACTGGCAACTGTCTGTTATGAATTGAAAACTATCATCTTCTTGGTTTACAGTAATTTAGAGGCTCTACTTTACAATAAGTTACTTGAGGTACAGGTACCTGCTACAGATTAGATATTAACCAGTTGGATGCCTTATGTGATAACTTTTGTATAAGTAGCTATGGCTTGTGCATGGCCCATTTGTATAGGGTTCTCATTCCAGCTTTGTCCCACTACATTTAAAAGCCTGAATTCAAGTTCTCTAGAACGTCATCTGTTCATTTACTCATGCTTTGTAAATTGCTTTACTCTCATGTCACAGGTACCATTACTCCAAAGTCTAGGCGTGTACACATATGCAGAACAAGACGGTACAGTCCTATGAGGCTACACCACTTCCAAAATCAAACCGGCATTTGCACTATGAGTGCTTTCATGTATAGCTTGCTTGACTGAGAAGCCAATGGACTTTTGTTGGCATTACGGGAGAGCATTAGAACAGTCAATGGGTTAGACTCCTACTGCTGCAGTCCCTGCAAAGCTACACCAGCCTTTAGAGATATTGGACTTCAACTCCCAGCATTCTCCAGGCAGCCATGCTGCAAATGTTTAGAACACCTTTTAGATGCCTACTCCTTGTGCACCAAACCCAGCCTTCATTCCACGTGCAGACATTTGTCAGGTCTTTAATGCTAATCGCTGAATCATGTTACCAGAGTTGCTTTTCCTGAGCTCCATCTGGAATTTCTAGTTGAGATAAGGCTGGATTTCTAAGTATTTTATCTACACTGTAGCATGCTGCTCCATTCAGCCAGTTGAATCCACCATCCAGTTTCATTTTTCCTATGTCATTAAATGTCTAGCCCAATATGACTATTCAGAAACTGCATCAGGCATAACAGGTCACTTAACAGTGCATAACACTTGTTGTTATTGATTCTTATTCTGTTCCATAACATTGAAAGAGCAAAGGCGGCAAGGCAACCGGTACCCTCTCATCCATGCCTACTGAGTAAGGGACATAATAGATGACAGAGGGCTTTGATCTGCTCTGCTGTTGTTCAGGTTCAAGACAGGTGGTGGCAGCAGAAATGCTAGTCTTCTGGTTTTTAGAAGATACTTCTGGGGTATGTTCTAAAGTTTTCACTTTACTTTTCTTCTTGCCTTATGCTACAGCAGCAGCACAGGGTTGGCTTATCACTAGTAACTTAGAGTCACCTAGAAACAGGCACAGTTCCACTGATGGTACTGGAATGCCGATCAAGAGGTTCAGGGTACAAAGGCTGCAGTCATACCAGGTTAATATTTTAGTGATTGGGATTCGAGGCTAAGAAACTCATTTTCTTCTACATGATCTCTTACTCAATTTCAGTTTATTCCAATCATTATAACTAGTACCTTGAGATTGGGGGAAATGTTACTAGATCCAGCATCTTGGGGACACAAATGAAGTTTACGCTTTTTTGCATTTTAGGTGTCAGGATGGCAGCTCCTGGATTTTATGTCCTCTCTTCATGTTTGCAGACAGAAGCTCTGCAAGGAGCTAGAAGCTGATAAGTTGGGACACTTTAATCCCCATCAGTTTCAACACCTTTCTAATATTACAGTTCCTATAGCATAATTGTGTTTAAGGTTGCTGTGGAAGGAGGTTCACCAACATGCTTGTTTTGTGGCCATAAGATACTACAGTGCAGTTTTTAAAAGGGCCTCTCTCCTGCTTTGTACCATGTGTTGACATGGGTCAAGAAGAATAAGAGGTACAGAAAATGTTTCAGCATGATGTAACCATCCCTTAGAATGTAGCAGCAACTAAGCAAGTTCCCAGTCCTGTTACTCTTCATTTTTTGTCAAGCACGAGTTTTGACACTTCTGTGCTAAGCTACCAGACAGACGCACTCTACTGCTTGGGACACACTCAGGACCAAACTACATCAGTCCTGTGTTTAAACTAAGTGGTTTAACCTGCTTTCCTTTATTTTGAAAGAGGAGCAGCTGAGGAGGAACAATCCAGATATGGTTTGGTGCTCCGTGTAGACCTCAGTGTAGATTGCGGCTTTAGGGGTCCCTAGCAGGTTCTTTCCTAAAACAAAGGTATCACCCTCTACTTGGATGATCCGCTTTGAGAGAAAACAAACATTGGTGTTCACTGTTAAGGAATTATGTTATTACACTGCATTTACGTCCTGCCTTTTATCTTTTTGGGAGGAGGGTGAGGTGGCTTCCACAGCTCCATATTATCTGCACAATAACCCTGTGAATTAGGCTGGACTAAGTGTCATTGGCTAGCCCAAAGTCACCCAGTGAGCTTCATAGCCAAGTGGGGACTAGAGCTCAGATCTTCTAGTCCCCAGTCCAACACTCTAACCACTATACGAATTCTCAGAAAAAGATATGGAATGCATCACAAATTTGCATGTTGTCCTTGCACAGGGGCCATGCTAATCTTCTCCATATCATTCCAGTTTTAGCTGTCAAAGCAAGCACTTCTCAGCAGAAAGCCTACATGGGTGGCTTGCAAGGTATGGTGGCCACGTGCCATTTACAGAGGCTCATTTTCTTTTGAATGGCTGTCCTGTTCAGTTCCCACTGAAAAATAAACAGCTAAAAGCAGTTGCCCCTCAGCAGTGAGCGCCTGGGCAATAGGCCAAGCAGGCAGGTACACACGTTTTACTGGTCACACCTTTGTAAGTATCGCAGTTCCCATAAGTCTCAACATCTTTGCAATTGCAATAATTCCTATAACATCATCTCATGGTTTGTAGGATGCTGTGGAAGAAGTCCACAAAAGTACTTAAATCCATGCCCTGTGAGCAGTTGTGTTGACAAATTCATTTAGTGAGATCACTGAAGTTCTACCATAATATTTCTAAATTGGCATCTATACATATAAATTAGCATATGCAAGTCAAGGTCTTATTTGGGTAACATGGTTCCCCCTTTTCTGGTGATGCAAAAGGGGCCATCATCCTCAAAGGTCTAGAAGCCTAGTTCTGGGCAACAGTTGTTTTTCCTCAAGCCACCACAAGAAGCCCTTTATGTTCTTAGGTCTCAAAGTTACTATGCATTAAAGATGAACAACATGATATTTTTGGACTATCCCAACAAACCTCTCGCACAGGTTATGAGTTGTACCAGAGCTGGTAAAGACACAACAAACAACCCAAGCTGCATTTGACTTGGCACTTCTAGCTGAAAGCAGATCCAACCAATACACTGGTGTTGACCAAAGAGCCTCAGGTATATTTTTCCAGCCCTAAAGTAGCAAGTCAGCCAGTTCCCAACCTAAAGCCATCAGGAGATGAACCAACCAGAGTCTCTTTTGCCTGTGACATAAGATGACCAGCAGGCTCCCAATATGCTTATGGATTTGCATGCATTCATGTACTCAGTGCTGGCATCAATTACAGGTATCCCATGGCTCATCAGAGGTCCCCTGAGAAGAGCCTTCTGGATTTACTTCTCCCTCTTATCATTGCACCTCGCTGTATCACCTTGCATGTCACTCTGACCCAGACAAAGGTGGTGGTGAGAAGGAATGTTTTAACAAAATCCCTCTCTGCAATTTTTTTTCTGAAATGCAGAATGCAGGGAGAAGGTACATATTTAACCAGGAGCGGGTTTTTGTGCAAAAGGACAATAAGCTCTGATCAGTTCTGGTACTTAAAAAACAATCAGGATTCCTGAACTGTATTTTTGAGGGCATCTGGCTCCAGTGGGCTGATCTTGGGGTTCTAAGGGGTTGAGAGCTACTGGTGCAGTGGTTAAGAGTGTTGGACTGGGGACTCTGCACCCTTTCCTAGCCTTGCCTACACTGAATCCAGGGACCTTTTGCATGCAAGAAGCCAACTCTACAACAGGCTTATGGCCATTACTGACGAGCAAGAGAAAAGGAGGGGCATGACTCATCTAAATCTGCCCCACTATCCACTGCCCTGAGCAAGCTTGGACTGCCAAGATTGTTTGACCCTTTAGAAGCCTTACTGAAGCTCACATTAGTTTGCATTGCTATAGGAAGGCTAGAATTGTCCATAGTTGTGGGAACTCTTATAAAAAGAGCACAACCTGTTCCCCTTTCATCTTGGGTGGTGGGGCAAGTTGTGGGGAGAACACCCTGCCTCTTTCAATAGCCATTTTAGAGGGAGTTGCCCAAGAGACCCTATCCACTGATATTCAACCTGTTTTGTTAAGCACCCAGCAAGGTAGCCAGCAAGGCCACTCCCATTGCTTGGTGCAGGTTGGCTAGACTCCTGCCCAGGAAACTTCCTTCAGCCAGTCATGCATTTTCTACCCCCACCACCCTGCCAACTCCTTGGTCCTTCTTGAAAGACATGCAGAATATTGGAAGAACAAGGATTTTTTCCCCTTGGAATCTGAAAAGATCTGGAATTTCAGCAGTGCTTTCAACATTCTAGAGCAGGGATCCTCAAACTTGTTCACCAGGGGACCAGCTGAAAGGTGCCGGTGGGGCGCGTGGGCCAGTGAGCGGGCGGGGGTGGCATGTGCGGGCACACGCACTGAGGCGGAGGAGGAGTGCGAGGCGAGGTGTGGGCGGGTGTGCACGTGCTGCAAGGGGAGGAAAGGCGGACGCACGAGGCAGAGCTTGCTCGCTTGGAGATCGTTTTCCCCAAGCAAGCAAACCACTGCCTCCCCATGCGCGGGACGAGGTGAGCGGCAGGTGTGGGCGCATGTGCGGCGGGTCCAACTGAGCATTGCAGGTCAGATAAATGGGCATGGCGGGCCAGCTCCAGTTCCCGGGCCGTAGTTTGAGGACCCATGTTCTAGAGCCTTGAAAGTGTTTTGAGAGAAGGGGATTGGGGAAGCCAGAAAATTTATCAAAATTCACAAGCAGGGGGTGGGAGGTGGGAAGGGAACCAACTACCTCCTTTTTTTCCTGGAATTAATATCATGGGATTTTATCAGTATAGTGGTAATACTGTTGGACTGGGGATCTAGGTTCTAATCCTCACTCAGCCATGAAGGTCACTGGGTGGATTCAGGCCAGGCAGTCACTTTCAGCCTAACCTACCTCACAGGATTGTTATAATATTATACATTGGATAACATTTATTTATTTTATTTATTTATTAAAACATTTCTATGCCGCCCCTTGCCAAGGCATGTTATACATTGCAAGGAACTCATAGTATAATAATTTTTATGCTTGAGATTTGGAAGGGCAGCAATGAAGGAACTAGGAAAGAGCATGAAGAACATTGCACTGGACAGCAAGGCCAAAATCATCCTCAGTATTGCAGCCCTGATCACTGCATAGAGCTGTGAAAGGTGGACAGTGTATAAAGTAGACAGGAGAAAAATTGATGCATTTGAAACACGGTGCTGGAGGGGAGCTTTGTGAATTCTCTGGACTGACAGAAAGATGAACAAATGGGTCCAAGGTCAAATCAAGCCGGAACTTGCCCCGAAAGCAAAAACAACAAAACTGAAGCTGGTGTCCTTTGGATACATCATGAGAAGGCAAAACCCACTGGAGATAACAATAATATTAGGAAAAGTTGAAGGCAGAAAAGGAAGACCAAATATGAGATGGATCAATTCTATAAAAAAGCCACAGCCTTGAGTTTGCAAGAGATTATGCAGGATGGTCATTTTGGGAGGCACTCATTCATACAGTCTCCATAAGTGGGAGAAGACTTGATGGCCCATAACAACAGGTGACTTCCTACCCACTTCCTCAGCCTTTACTCAAAAAGCTTTTACTCCTGGTCTACACCACTCCATGAACAACCCTTAAAACAGCTTAAGGGTCTCTGTACAGGCCAACTAGGATTACTAGATAAATGAAAGCCCCCTACTTATGAATGAACAAACTTCGGAATTAATCCCTCCCCCTGAAGACAGAAGAGATCAGTTTGCATTTGCCAGTTTATATATACTTGAACTATGAATCACATTACAGTTTAAATAGAATTATAGCAGAACTCACCAAAGTGCAGAAGACTGTGAATGGCTGATGTATGTGGCTTGCTCACAGGTATGTGGATTATTATTGCCATTCTTATTCTTATAGCCCTCTAGGTGGCTTATAACAGCAACTTCCTTCTGAAGGTCCAGCTCTTCCTTCTGATGGTTCTTTAACTTTAAACTAGACAGCTCTTTGAAGAGCAGGCACCCACAAAGCAGAAGGCAGTCCTCTGACAGGCTTTCAAGTAGAGCACTGACCACTGTGGACAGCACAGACATATCCCACCTAGCCACACTGCTCCGAGTCTCCTACTTATGGCACCAGACATTTTGGGACCTTTCACTTCAAAAGCTGTATGGGTCGTGGATCAAAAGTCACACACCACATTACTGCACGGAAGGCATAAACAGCCCCCCATCGGTGCATGCAAGGCCCTGGTTGCATGGGGTGCAACAGCATATTGATGCCTGTCTACAAGCCTTGACCTACCATGATGCTTATGCATATAAATTTTGACGCAAGCCCTGCTCAAGCCTGGGGCACAGTCTTGCATTGACAGTTCCTTCGAAGGCTTCGGAGAGCACTGTGCTAGCATTAATAGATGTGAGAAGGGCACAAGCTGCATGTGCCACAAAACAGCAAAATCATGAGACTGGGAAGCTGAGTAATATATATTCAGAACTGTATGTGTTTTGCAGAAAATTGGACTGAACACAGAACGTAGCTTTCAAGGGAATTTTCTAATTCCCAGAACTGCAACTACAAGCATAATACCTGCTGAAGTCTTAAAAGCAGACCTTTGGGGTCATCCACCCCTTTCCTCTTTGGAGGGTGAGCAAAACCCAGATTGATACAGCAGAATGAGGACCAGGACTTAAGTCAACTGACTGGTTAGATTTAAAAAAACCCCTTCTTCGTCTCAGGTCAGGAATAAGCAAAAACTCTTCTCTCAAGAGGCTCTGGACTGTCAAGATTCCTTATCACTGACCATGTAGGCAAAGATTCCTAGGAACTGATCTGGAAAGCCACGTCTTGCCCATCCCACCTTATGTAACTCAGACTGAAGGGCAGGAGAAAGGACATAAATTCTTCAGACCCTCAGATAGGGATACTATTCAAAGTACCACCTTTTACAACAGTGACAAACCATTGTTTTTAGGGGCGGGGGTTCACTTGGGCAAGATCTCTTCTGTGGGTCTACCTGCTTCTCACTGTACCCCATTCCCTCTAGGCCAGTCTGCATGTCATGAGTGGAGCCAGCGGGGGGGTCAGACTAGATGGCCCAGGAGACCCCTTCTGACTCTGTTTCTATGCTTCTATGGTTACTCAGGAGGAGAGCATTAGGGCAAAATGCTGCCCTACCTGCTCACTCTCTTCTCCATTTGTAGGAGTACACTAACATGTATCATAGCAACTGGACAAAATTCTCATATTTCTAAAACAAAGTTCTGTCAGTGAGGAGACACTGGAAAGAAAGACTCCCAACAATCCACAGAATGCAGACAAAACGAGATTAACAAATTCCCTGTATTCCTAACTGATCTGGGAGGAAGAAATGCATTGATGTTAGTTTCCCCTCCTTTGCTCAGCCATGCACAAAGATGAAGCATTGGACTTGGTTGCATGCCACTGCACTAGAATCAGTAATATAGGACTAGCAATTATGCCAAGAATTTGCAAGACCAGCATATCTATTGTGCTCCTACTACCAAGTGTGGCGGCATACATAGGTCTAGGGCAACTCAAAAGAAGGGTCATTCATGAAGCATTATGTACTTCAAGGGGGAAGAGAGGAAGTTAATGAACTACAGAATTCCAGCTTAAGGGCTATGACACATTTGCTAACACAGCATATTTCGGCATCAATGAGTACATTTCCTTTGAAGAGCGGGTAATGGTAGGGCAACCTCTTACAGATGCCAAAAGAGAGCAAAATGATAGAATAGAATTGTCCAGGAACTGGTGGGCTTCTTTGGTAAGTAGACATCGCCCTTAAGCGCAATATATACTTAAGGCACTGGTTCATCGCCATTCCAATACTGACTGTTAAGTAGAGTGGCTAGGCATCTCCTCTTTACTAGGGATTTTGAGATTTGATTCAATATTTATGATTCCTAGACTGTTTCCTAGTCTTACAACCACCCTGTTAAGTCAGTAATATCCACATATTATAGAGGGGGGAAATTGAAAGCGAGTTCCATGGGGGTGGGGGGAGAATACACTCATTTGAGATTAGCTAGTGAGTTTCTGCCAAGAGAGGAGATTCAAAATAAGTTCATCTAGATTCCTATCTCAGTTTTAGCCATTGCACTGGATGAATTCATGCGCTATTTTAATTGTTTTATTATGTGACTTTGAATGTGTCTGAAGAGCAGGATATAAATATTTATTTAAGTGTGAAATTCTTTCCTCTGACAACATGATAACCCAGGCTTGGCATGTACTGTATCAGGCTGATAAATTGCATAATCAGATGCTCTTCTGCCTAAGCAGCAGTGGTACAGCCTTGACACAAGTTTACTCGCTTGGCAGCTGTCCTAGGAAACCAACTTCCAATTTCAAGATTTCAAGATTCAGTGCTCAGCTCACATCTGTCAAGTCCTTAGGGTAGTCACGATCAGGTTCCCCCTCTTGAAAGGGGGATGCATCCTTCTCCAGGATACCTGTGCGCCCACTTTCAGCCTGCTTCTGCCCACAGAGAACAACATAAGTATGATGATATAAAAAGATCTTTAGGAAACAAGTGATTATCCTCTGTGGTGATATTCAGTGTGTTGAAGGGAGATATCTATGCGCTTAATATATTAAGATGAAAGCCTCCAATGACTCAAACTTTGACTGAAGTAGCATTCCTGGATTGCAATGAAAATAGTCCTGCAAGAGAATTTAAGAAGTCTGTCAGTCAACCTTGTAGATAAGGTATTGCTTCAGGATAAGGGTCCACAGCTTGTCCATCCCTACTTTATGTGGATCGGAAGCCCAAGATAGTTTTATGTTGCGCCACCATCCAGATAAATCAATACAGTTTTGGGTGGTTCATCACATATTTACAAGAATTGGCTGCTATGTCCTCCTACACTATATTCCATGCCAAAGCAGCCAGAAACTTTCCAGCAGTCAGAAGTCTGAGCCAAGACTTTTCTAAAAACGGTTTTTGAACAGGAACCTCCAAATTAGGTTGTGTTTACCATTATGGACCAAATGCAGCTACCCTCTGGATCATTACCACGGCAGAAACAGGTTTTATATTCATTTGACCGCTATAACATCTGAGGAATTCTTAGCTCCTCAATGAATAATTTCCAGAGATCAATTCATAGGATTCACTTGGACAAAATAAAGTTA
Organism: Varanus komodoensis; assembly: GCF_004798865.1. Lineage (NCBI taxonomy): Eukaryota > Metazoa > Chordata > Lepidosauria > Squamata > Varanidae > Varanus > Varanus komodoensis. The sequence goes on from NW_025335606.1 coordinate 16,702,662, forward strand.
TACTGAAGCTAGGGTAAAGATCCTAATGTTTCTTTCCCATCAACTGCACACTTTAAAGAAGCATTATTTCCCTGCTTTGCCATGTGGTGGAACATCAGGAATGGTGGAAAATTTTTCTATACTGCAGATAGTTCTTAAGTAGTACACATATGTACCTTTACAGATAAGACTTGGTTTGCAGGTTCCCATCCATTCATTCTCCCAAAATCTTCCTTACCAAATTCAGCAGTATTTCCCAAGGTGTAGCTTCTCTGGTATCTGCAACCAGACTCATGAATTTAGGCTCACTTTGGCATTTTCTACAGATTCCTGAAGCAGGACAGCCTATTGCTGAAGGAACATAGAGCAGAATATACAAAGAAAGCTGGTTGTGGAAGTTGGATGGTGAAGGAAACTGACAGGAAAAAACTAATGCATTTGAAACATGGTGCTGGAGGAGAGCTTTGCAAATATGCTGAACTAACAGAAAGACAAGCAAGCGGGTCCTGGATCAACTCAAGCCAGAGTTTACCTTAGAAGTAAAAATGACAAAACTGAGACTGTCATATTTTGGACGCATCACAAGAAGGCAAGACTCTCCAGAGAAGACAATTGTGCTGGGGAAAGTCAAGGGCAGAAGAAAAGGAAGACCAAATACAAGATGGATTGATTCCACAAAGGAAGACACAGCACTGAATTTACAAGAGCTGAGCAGGGCTGTCATGGATCTTTTAGCTTTGATTCATAGGGTTGCTGTAAGTCAGAGATGACTTGATAGTACAAAACAATTGCAAGGAGACTACCAGTAGAGTGCTCTGGGTATCAAAGCACAATGAATACTGTTTGGTGCATTTTACTACTAGAGTTATAATGGAGAAATCATACTTAATGTGAGGTGCATTTGATTATCCCTTTCAGATGCTGGAACCTTACATTCCTAAATATTACAGTAAGATATTTGTCACCTGGTAACTAATGAAGCATCATCACTGGAGGTTAATTGAGCAAAGACAGGTCAGCTCATCTGTCTTGGTTCCATCTCTGACTAGATGACTTGAAGGTCACTTCCAACTCCATTATAATGATTTTAGCCCCTCCCAGGTCTATGATAATGTCACCAGGGAAACACGGTTGAAGTGCACGTCACAGGTAGGGAATGATCTCCCTCTCATATCCTAGATGAAACTCAAGTAAGGGTTGAACTTTATATTGTGTACAAACTAGAAGCCTGGTGACCACTTGTTCTAGTTTGCTCCACATTCTCAGTGTGGTACAGTGGTTTAAAGTGCTGGACTAGGACCTGGGAGATCTGGGTTCTAGTTCTCATTTAGCCATGAAGCCCACTGGCTGCCTCCGAGTCAGTCAGTGCTTCTCAGCCTAACCTACCTCAGAGTGTTGTTTGAGGATAAAACCAAGAGGACCATTCTGAAAAAATTTCTGATTCTCTATGAAGCTTTGTACAAGAGGGGGCTGGAGCTGCTGCCATGGGAAAGACAAGGCAGAGAAGTCCACTTCTGCCAGCATAGTTGATCCAGCTCAAATCTGGACTGAGTGCACTGCTTGGTTAGTCAATGCCAACTGCTCTAGATTAGCTCATGTAAACTATCCAGTCACAGTTGGATAGTTGTGACCAGCACATGTAAACTCTACTTGCATTGGATTTTTTGCACTCAATTGCAATGGCCTTCTTTCAGGAGGCTGCCTGAAAGAATTCCAGTCAACTGAGCACCTCCAAGGCATAGCAAAGTGATTAAAAGACAGCCCTAGCCAACTGAAAGTTGCGGTTGCTAATAGCTCATTGCTGGACACCAATCTGGATATCAATGACAAGAAAGTTGAGGGGAAAAAATTCCTGGAAGTAAAGCTACTTAAGATATCTTTACATGTTGACAATGAACTCCAGTAGAAGAGAGTCAATTTGTTTTAAAGGAATTTTGTTGCACAAGGAAAGGCCAAACCTTTGTGACAGTTTTGGCGGAAGTTGCAAAGCGGTCCTGACATAGGGAGACCTGATGTATTATAAAAGCAACAAGGCCAGGTCAACGGTGCCATATTCATGTCATCACCCATTTCCTGCTCTCTTCCTTGGCCATGCTGGGTGGGAATTACAGGCATTGCAGTCCAACACATCTGGAAGGCTCCAGGCTAAAAAAGCAGCCCTGGCATTTGCTACAGGGCCCAGTTGTCCTCTCAACATGTTACAGTTTTAAGCTGTTGCAGTCAGGGCTCTCATTGCACTGAATGAACAGTCGACCAGCTTACAGATGATAAAAAACTGCATACCCAGCCAGAAGTTACAGCCACATTTTTACTTTCACACCCCACACCCAGTGTAGCTCCTAGCATGTACATCCTAGCTTGTTATTTCCTACCAAAACATGCTTATAGCAGAAGGAAGGAGAAAGCAATGCAGTGACTCTTGTTATATAACCCTAAGTAGGCCTTCAAGTCACAATTGGTTTTACCACTGGATAAGGCAGCAAGGTAGAGGGGAAAATGGCAAGGTTGAAGCAGATGTAGAGCAAAAGAATTCAAGACCTTCCTGGCTTGTATTTGAGTTCCTAGGTTGATTTAGTATTATGAATGAGGGATACCATTCAGTTATATTCAGGCAATTGTCCAGTCACCATTTCATCATGTTGAGTGGAAGAAAGGTAGAGGAAACTATTGGCCTGGTCACAACTACTGGGTGCTTTCTCAGCCTTCCACATGTTGGGAAGGTAGCTGGTGAGTGTGGAACTTGCAATATATGTGGAGACTGCCTATGTGAGATCAAAAACCTCTGATCTTCCGACATTTATTTTTTGATTTATATCCTGCCTTTTTCCTACAAAGGGCTCAAGGCAGCTAACATCATTCTCCTCCTCCATCTTATCCCCATAACAAGCCTGTGAAGTAGGTTGGGCTGAGAGTCTGTGACCGGCCCAAAGTCACCCAGCTGGCTCCATGGCTGAGTGGGGACTAGAACCCAGGTCTTCTGAGTCCCAGTCCCGTGCTCTTAACCACTACACCACACTAGCTCTCAGTGACATAGGAAGAGAAAGGAATTTGTGATGGGAACATAAATACCATGACAATGGGCTTGCAATCATATGGGCAAAGTGCCTAAACAAGGCTTTTCCTTTTAAGAGCCCAGTATTAAATTTAGTAGGCTGGTAATTTCCTTATTAGCATCCACGTCTGATGATAGCAGATGTCTGATAGAATGCTTTGGACTTCCAGCTCCAAGGTTGGAAGAGAGCTGCACATTTGGATCACCTCACAATGCAGAAAGAACCAGAGCAGCTTTGCCTCTGAGGTTGTAAGGCCCACTTAAAGAAGGGACACAGTATTCTGGGGCCAGGCAGGAGAAGAAACTGGGTCCACCGGGCTTTGATATACCTTGGTGGTACTCCAGGCTCCTTCCTCTCACTGAAGCATCACAGCTAGAAGGCCAAAAGTCACCCACCTAGCTGGAGCAACTTGCTCCTTCAAGCTCAGAGGTTTGTAGGCATCTCTGCTGGATTTAAGACAGAGAATTCTTCCATATTTTATTTAATTCCCAGTTCAGCAAAACATTGCAACTATATTGTTTCTGACTTGACTGCAGGAGAGCCAATAAATGATGCTTGTTTTCTCTTACCTATCAGCATGTGTGAACCACACATTTCTCAAGGACTGGAGATCTAAAGAACAGCTTCAGCGGCTTTCTACGCATTGCTCTTTTCCTGTCCAGGCATTTCCTTTAGCACAACTGGGGAAGCTTCATCTTCCTTTCCCATATTTTCCTCTTCATGTCAATATTCACACTGGGCTATTAGCCACAGATTGACATTGCCAATCATGGGAAAGAACAGCAGGTGGGGATGCAGTGGGGAAGACACCATCCAAGATAGACAAGGCAAGAGTGGCTCTTAACACATCACCAAAACAACAGACAGATCCGTATCAAGTTAGCATTGCTAATTCATAGAGATGCAAATACAGAAGGAAATACTATATTTTAAATAGCAACACCACATATCTCACCATAGTAGGGGAAGATTGGGGTCAGGGTAAGCTGTGTACCTGCCCAGTCTGCTTTCTAGGTGATGTCAGTGGCCTGCCCTCCCCTCCTTACAGTTCTTTAACACTGGACTAATGAAGGACACCAATGGAGAACTGTTCTTGGAAAGCCCCCCTAACAGAAAACTGCCTCTGTATAATAGAACACACAGCCAGGGCTTATTATGGTATTCTGGAGTGTGAATCAGGGCTACCTACTTTATTAATCCCAGTGCAAGGCACAAGTCCCCAGTAGCTTCAGAAGTCCAGTTATGCCAAACGTACATGGAAGAATTATTCAGCGAATCCCTTGGACCCTAGATGTCTCTAGGCTGAAACAGGGAGGGAAGTGAAATCCAGAAGGTCATTGCATGACATTTAGCAGCAGCAGCAACCTTCAATGGTTCTGAAGGAATGCACAAAAGCGATTACAGGGCATTTGTTGCAAGGGCTACATTACTGATGCCAGAGAGTTCCTAGCTTTAGCCTTCCATCAAATAATGTATCACCTCCTCCAAGCCAACATGTGTGTCCCAGATTTAAGATATCGTGCTGTGTAATAAACTATGTTCAGTATGAAGAATTTGTGATTTACATCAACTTCACCTTGCCAGTGGCAACCAAGCAATCGTTTCAGCAACATACATGCAATAACTATATTATTGCTTCTATTACAGCAGGCTTTGCCTGCTCAATAGCCACCATTTTGTGTTTTGATCTGTGGTTTCTATTTCATGGCTTTGTGATTTCAGGTTGGTAGAAGCCACTCTGAGCAGGGCATAGGTACTAGCAGTCTGGATAAAAAAAAATGCAACCCTCAAAATAGCACTTATAGGTGGTGGGGCTTGTTGTCCCGTTCTTGAATACTTGGCCTTAACGAATGGCTTGACACTGACGAAAATGACAGGAAAGCAGACCTAGCGGCACTACCCTCATCTTCCTTCTATGACTACTGTCTCCTCCACAAACTCAAGAGCATCCAGAGTTAGCAGCTGGAGTGTCCTGGAACATGTGGCTCAACACACCCCCATTGGAAGGATGCTCCTCACTCTCCATGAATAAGCCCTGCATTCCACTCATCCTTCCTCTCCTATTACTCGATTGCACTATTAACTGCTGAGCTAACAGAAAAATTAACACTCAGTGCCAGTACATTGTCTTTAGCTGGCCCTGCCGTGTAGAATGTTTAGTAGTAGGTCAATTTCTAGACATTTCAGAGTGTTAAACACTACAAAAAGAGACCAGCTGTGCACTGTATACCATCCCCCCTATAAAATATCAATAATTATTTGATATAATATTGCTGAAAAGCCATCAGGGTGGTGTATAGCAGTTTAATATGCACTAAAAAGACAATGCAAAAGGAATAAAACAGCGAGCATATGAATAGGAAGAATGGCTAGTCAACCAAGGCAGGCCTCCTGGGAAAAACAATGTTTTCAGGAGGTGGCAGAAACACAATGTTGCCAGTCCCTTCATCTACGGAGGCAGGAAGTTAGTTCCACAGAGATGGAGCCACCACACTTAAGGCTCTTCTATAGGGAGGCTTTAATCAGGCCATGGGTCAGTGTGGGACCAACCTGTCTGGTGATCTCTGACTGGGTCGGCTGTTAGAGAAGGCACTCTCTGAAGTGCTCGGAACCCAAGTTGCTTAGGAATTTACACACTCCTGTAAAAACTTTAAGCCTGGCATGGAAAGGCAGGTTTCTACCATAATTTTTTAGGTTTCTACTATCATGTTTTACAGTTTATTCATTGTTAGTAAAAAACAAAAAGTTGACATAATAAACATTCTAAAATCTGTATTAGTGTAATACTTTTATTAGGTCAACAAGGGCAAATATTGTGCAAGATCTTCAGATCTTTTAATCAGCCAAAATGCTACAAAAAGCAGCTTTTGAGGAAGAAGAATAGGGAAGGAAAAGAGCTGATTGATGGTGAAGCCATTGTTAGTGTCTCGTCTCGAAACAGTGTGGTAAGCAGGGGGTGGCAGGAAAAGGTCCCTGCAAACATTTAAATTAGGCCATGCAGGCCATGTGATGGAAGGACCTGCAGCTCCTCCAAAGACTGATGGGAATCAGAAAAGGGGAAAATGTTGTATCCCTCATTTTGAAAGTGCAGGGAAATTAGTGTCAAACTGTTTGCTACTTGTAGTAATCTATGGCCTGCACTCTCATCCAAACCCACCTGTTCAGCTGCTACCTACTTCAAACATTTATTTCCAACTGAGGGACCTTTCACAACGTACATTTCCAGGGATTGCCTTACTTTAATAAAGGACATTTCTGCCAGACATCATTTTCTTCAATGCTTTGGAATAATGATCAGTATTTCTGAAGAGTGGCATGACCCTCTATGGATAAGCAAACTTAACTAACGTTCATGTATGAGCATGACGAAATAAGCTTTATTTCCCTGCTGAGGAGCACTTCCTGGGCAGCTGAGACAACCAATCATCAAGACATCAAGTAGCTGGTGTTAATTACCAACAATTAAGGGCAAGGATACTACTAGACCTGCTTTAGTGGTCACTTGTTAATACATGCATGTTCTCAACCATAAACACATGCAGGAGTTAAAACAGTCTTCCAGAGGTGTTGACCTACAAGTCCCAAGAATTCTAGTTCAGCACATCTGGAAAGCACCAGGTCTGGTAACATGGGTAGAGGTTGCTGGGAGTGGCAGTTCTTAACATCTGCAGATCTACCTTCCGCCCAGCCCCGAGCTGGACTAATCTTACCGAAGAATTCACTTGCTGGGTGCATCACAGCTGCACAGAACTGGACAAGCTTGTTATCTTAGCATACCTATGGGTTATTGCAGCCCCTTGCTGTGACCAGAGGGATGGCTTTCCTTTTACATGACAAATGATGCTGAAGATGAAACTCAAATACTTTGGCCACCTAATGAGAAGGAAGGACTCCCTGGAGAAGAGCCTAATACTGGGAACAATAGATGGTAAAAGAAGAAGGGGATGGCTGAGAATGAGGTGGCTAGATGGAGTCACTGAAGCAGTCGGTGCGAGCTTAGGTGGACTCCGGGGGATGGTGGAGGACAGGAGAGCATGGAGGAATGTTCCCCATGGGGTTACGATGGGTCGGACACGACTTCACTAAACCACAGCAGCATGCTGAGGCAACTTCAAGGCCTTCTGTAAAGGGCCAGTTGATTTAGATCACTTGGTTTAACTGCAAAAACATTGCAGGTTCTCACAATGTAGTACAGCTGTACCATGACTATTTTTAAAAGGTGAGTTGGACTCCTAGGTGATCAACTTGCTGCCAAATTCTATGGCCCTATTAATATAAGCATTCCATTTCTAGCATTAATATATAAACATTGTTTTATAATATGCTTTATTAATATATAAAGCATATATAAAACACTTTCCACATTTTCTACTCCTTCTTCGCTTGTCAGACAATTTGCATATGGTTCCAGGCCAGAATTCTAACTTTTGTACCAGAACGCAGATCATAAACTTTGCCCCAAACATTTCTCCCAATGTTGCAAACCAACTCGGTTGCATCAAGTTTATCCTTTATTCAGCCTGAGAAAAGTATAGGCAAGGATGTTAGTTAAGTTGCAAAAGCACAACGTGCAGCTAATGTCCTTTTTAGATCCTCTTTCACCGATGAAAATCATGGCTTAATTCCTTGGCAAATAGCTTCCCTTAACTTTCCTCATTACACCTGTGAGGGAGAGGTCACCTGCCTCTTATCTTCCTCTGGTTCTTTTTCACATGGTTGCAATAGCAATTATTTCTATTTTAAGGCAACAATGGCTTGGCTCCACTCCTCTGTGCTTAGCCTTTGAGAGCCAAAACAGACATGATAAATATGTGTCTAGCAGCTACAACTTCTCTTAGATTTGGATCAGGAATAGGCACAGCTCCCTCTTAATCCAGAAGGGAAGCTTTTGAGATCTGAACTGGAGTCCCTGCATCTTCTCTAGAGTAAAATACACACTTAAGAAATGTACTAGATACAAATTTAAGGTAATGTCTGTTGGTGCCCCAAGATGAATCCCAAGGTGTCCACTGGCCCATTAAACCACCTTTGAGAATGCACTGGTAGCTTCCCCCATGGCCATAGTACTAGAGGTTGCAATGCAGGCCTCTAGGGTTCCCATGGCCTACTAACTTTGTAACTAACAGGTGAGCCCCACCCCATTTCTACTTGGCAGATGAAGTCCTTCCTGCCACGGGGCAACATTTTACGTACACAGCTACTCTAAAAATTGCTGGAGCTAAACCAGCCCAGGAAATGGGAAATCTACATTCTTCATCAGCAATCAATGACCTTGTATTCCATGGAGAGGTTTTAGGGCCACCCTCCATGAAGCCAGCTGGACTGCAAGTATTGTGGCCAAAATAAATGGGCTTTTAGTAGCTAAAACTTTGTTTGCTCTTGAGTAGGCACAGGGTATCCATCCAAATTGGGAGACTGGCGTTGTGTACAGCACATGTTAAGATCTTAGCTCACCCAAGGAAACAAAAGACATCACTGCTGAATGCACATTTGAAGCAAAGGCTGTTTGGGACCTTATCTTGTATAACTGACCAGGGTGTCATACACAGAGATAACACCCACTCTATAGATGCTTGCTTCCAGATGCAGGTACATTAACTTTGACATTCTGTCCTGCTGGAATTATTTTTCCTTCCTCATTTGGCACTGGTAAAGAGGAGAAAAGGAACACAAGCCCCAGTTCTCTAGGGGCTTTAAGAAGTTAACTGTGCCTTCCAAGCCACCCTGTGAGCAAGAAACCCCAGAGATGATCCCAGTCCCCTTGGCTAGCCATGCAGTCATATGCCAAACCGGACCCAACCAGGAGTTTGGGAAGAAGAATTTGCCCCCCCCCCCCGCTTGCCTGAGTGTGCAATTGCTTTGTTTTCCTTGGAGCAAGGAAGAGGTTACAGGAAGGATTTTACACCTGGAAGAACACTCTGCTCCGGGCGAAACTATTAGGCATAGGACTCTAGGCAGAAACTGAAAGGCCATGTGCTTGGCAATCACCAGGGTCCAGTTCAAGCCTACCCATGCCTCAGCAAATACTGCGGGGGTTAATTTTGCAGCACTGCAGCGAATCTACACAACTTGTGATGCATTCTCGATCTGGCCTTCTATAACTTCCTTGCTGCCTTTAAAAATACACTCAGACCAAGGGGGTGGGGTATATACAGTTGCCTGCTCTTAACCAGACTCTTCCAATACTTCATTTTCTTTTAAGCTTCCCCGCACCCTGCTGCCAACGTCCCAGTCTCTTCGGGTGGTCCTTTCCATCCAGCTTCTGCGAGGACATTTTCCCAAAGCCAAGTTTCCTACGCTTACCCTACACAAACACCATATTTACAGCTAACTCGGCCTCTTCCCCCGCCCCACCATTCATTCTGCTACTCCTCCTCCGCTACTCAAGGTTGGCAAAAATTGCGGAATTCCTTTAAAAAGCTCTCCCTACCACTCTTTTAGGCATTGAGGGATTGCGCACATGCACTGAAACACAAATTCTTAAAAGCACCTAATCTAACCAGGCAAAAGGAGCCGAGGGACTGTTTGCAGCCCGCACAAACCCTTCAAGGGGGCTACTCGGCATCCGAGGGCGAAAACCAGCCCTCCTCTTTGGTCCAGGCAGACACCGAGCGGGGCGGGCGAGACGTGCAGTCCTCCCCGGCAGGCAGGTTCAGCTGCGAAAGCAGCTCGGGACACGCGCTTGCCCGCGGACGGCTGCCAGGTCCGTCCTGGGGGCGGCGGGTTGGCCGAACCGGGGCTCGAGGGGGCGGACCAGCGCTGCGCCAAGCGGGTGCCGCCAAGCCCAAGGCGCCGCGGCGCCTTCCCGGCCGCTCTTCCGTCCCATCCCGGAGCTTAGTCAGTGCCCTTCCCGGCGACCCTGCGGACTGGAGCCCGGCCCTGGAAGCAAGACCACCCCCGGGAGGTCTCGAGGCTCCGGGACGCGGAGCTACCCGCTGGAAACAGCCGGGGAAAGCGGCCTCTCCCGCCCCGCGCCCCGGCGATACTTACAAGACTAGATCGAAGCCGCTCTGTGCATGATCCGCGCACCGCAGCCGGCAAACGGACTGACCCTCTCGGCCCGCTTAAATATCCAGCCGTTTTGTAGCCTCTGTTTAGTTAGCCACTCACAGCGAGAGAGATGGTTTTAATCAGATGTTGGCAGCTGAGCGCTGCCCAGGAATGCGCTGTGATGGTTTTGCTGCCTCGGCTTTGGCGACTCCCCCTCAACGTGCCTTGTGCTCCCAAACTTAACTCTTTCTGCGCCGGGGAGGAGGAAAGGGAGGAGGAAGAGGAGGAGGAAGCGGCGGCGGTGAGAGGAGGGTGTCCACAAACCGCATTCCCTGGCCAGAGCCCGGGCTGGGGACTGCGAGGTTCGGGATCGGAGAAGAAAGGGCTCTGGGCATGTCTTTCCACTTCGTGGACAGCTATAGGAACGGGGAAGGCTGCAAGCAGACACTGAGGAAGGCTGGGGTGGGTGGTTCTGTGCACTTCTGGTGGCCCATACATCTCACTGAGCTCAATGGGGCTCCCATCCAGAGCAACGTACATGGGATGGCAGCCCCAGAGATTCGTGGGGCCTAATCCCTTCTCCCTTCTGGCAGCCCCAGAGATTCGTGGGGTCTAATCCCTTCTGGCACCCCTCAGCTCTCCCAGCGAGTCAGAGGCCCTCTGGTTGAACCTCATGTGACTTATGAAAGGGACTTCTGCAGAGGAAGGTGTCAGAGAATTGTGGCCACAGGGGCCTGCATAAATGGCAATGCACACATCAGCATGGGCAGTTTGGGGGTCTCTTGTTTCTGCTTTTGCAAATGATACTATCATCATCATCATCATCATCATCATCACATTTGTCTTCCGTGTGCACACGCCATCTGGACAGCCCTGCCTTGTTTAGAATGTATGTTTGATGCAGGAATGCCTCCTTTTTATTTTCTGTCCCGCAGTAACCACATTCACATGGGAAGTAAGCACAAAATCTGTCGGAAGGTGCTTCTTTTAAACCTTATTCTATCTGTGTTGCTTTCCAAGTAAGTCCTGTTGAGTTCAGGACTAGGCATGAGATGTTTGGGAACAGAGGAAAGGCAGGGGACCTAAGGAAAAGGGTGCTGTCACGCTAAGGTCCTGCCTGTAGGCTTCCCAAAAGCCACTGTGTGAAGAAAATGCTGGATTAGGCCACCTTTTGCCCTGACCCGAGAGGCTTTTCTTATGTGCTTAATGCACTGTCAGCATGGAACTCAGTGGAAATCTGGATTTGCAGTAAAAATTATAAGGTCAAGCTACTAGGGTGAAAACTTCCATAGCTTCCTCCTGCTAACCTATGGAGCTGGGGCAAAGTCTTTGTTTACTCAGAAGTCCCACTGACTTCAATAGGCTGCTCTCCTAAGTATGTGTGCCTTGGATGACATGTGGCCTTGGGTCAGGAGGAAGGGAAACAAACTCCACGAATGCTCAGGCAGGCTCCTTTTACTAGCTCTGCCCCCCCCTTCCCACCCCTTGTGAGAGCTAGTATTGCATAGTTGCTGAGCTATAAATCAGAAAGCTTCCTGTTCAAATGTTGTCTCCATCACACTATTATTTTATTAGCTTAATCTTACTATATTAACATCCCATCTTTTTCCTCCAAGAAACCTGAGGCAGAGAACATATAAGTCCTGCTCCCTATTTTATCCTCACAACAGCCCTGCAAGCTAGGTTAGGCAGAGAGTCAGTGCCTGGCCTAAAGTCATGCAGTGAGGTTCATGGCTGAGTGGAGACTAGAACCCAGATCGCCTGAGTCGCAGTCCTATACTCTCACCAGCACAGCACACGGTTTCCATTAGATAGCCTTCTGAAAGGCAGTTTAAGCCTCAGTCCAGCCCCGCTCCCATCTGCAACATGGGTTATATTAATACTGACCAACTTTCACAGGGCTGTTGCAAGAATTCTAAGTAGAAAATGTGTGTGCCTTCTGAACACTTAACGGCACTGTAAAAGCATTGTTCTTGCATCCTTGCCATGTCTCCAAGCAGTGAGAAGTTCCAAGAGCAGCATGAGAAGTTTTAGTTTCCTTTGGATATGAGGAAGCCTAAGACTGAATGGTATTTTAGTAATATTTGTGGAACTGGAACATAAGTGGAAGTGACTGCCATTTTCTTCAAGGTCAAAGTTCCAAGACTGCACCCTCATTTCTAGCTAACTCTAGCTAGAGATTCTCAGCTGTCTTTTTCTCTCTGCACCTGACTGCTGGCTCAGTTTCTGAATTGCCAGCTCCTAATTCCCAGAACCTATCTCTTAGTTGTCCCAGCTGGAATAGCTTCACCTTCTTCAAACTCTGGTGGGGCTGTCATTCCCAGATCTCAGGAAACCCTCTCCTCCTTATTAGCTCCCATCAATGAAACATCAACTAAATTTTCCTGACTCATCAATAGTCAATCATGATCATTATTTCTAGACTGTCTTTAAGGCTAGAATCCCCTCTTGCTTGCTGCTGGCTACTGTTAGAAACCAGATGGTGGGCTATTGAGCTGTTCAGCCTCTCCAATGTTCCTGTGTAACAGTATCAAGTAAATGCATGTGTTGTCCTCCCTTGTAAGCAGGGCTGGACCTTCCACGAGGCCTGCATCATCCGGAGGAGTGGTGGGCTCTCCCATCCACCCAAGGAAGGCCCACTGGCATGTACTCTGGAAAGCCCTCCAGCCATAGCATTTCCTGCAACAAGAGATGCTTAAGATGGATGCATTTCAAACAATGATAAAGCATTTCAAGTAGATGAATTTAAGACGATAGAAAATTAATGTACAAGGGATTTTTCCCCCAAGAAAAAGGCATGTTTCAGAAGAAAGAAAAATAAGATCCAGTCAACTTGTGATCCATGGGAGAAGTTGGAGAGAGAGAAGTAAGCAATGAGATGCCTGCTTGGCCATTTCTCTCCTCAGGTGAGTCATCTCAGTTCCTAACAGTGTTTAGGTATATTAAAATATTTAGCAAAGTATTAAGTTGTAAGTCTGCCATTCCCTTGCAATTAAGTCATAGAGGCCATGAGAATCTGACCAGAGGTGTTTGATCCTGCCAACACTGCTACTCGGGTTCTTCGGAGTGCAATTGAGGTAGGTACAGGTACCCTGACCCTGTGTGCCTAGCCTCTTCCAGGATGCAGTGGGCTCATGGGCCGGGGGACAGGGGATACCTGTTGTAGCACTCATCAGATGGCGCAGTGGATCCCAGGCTTTCAGGAAGGCCGCTTTGGCACTTCTTGACAAGCAGGGAGGCAAATAACATCTGCTTTCTTCTGCAGTATTTCTTGTTTCTCCTCTGCTTACCTGCAATTTTGAACTCTCCGTGGAGGGGGGATCAATTTTTCCCAGTAGCAATATGCTGCTCCTTCCTGTAATGCAAAGTATTTTGAGGTGGCTTAGTCCTACATGGCCAATTAAAACCCTCCCGTTCCACACAAGACCTCCTTCTGGTGGAGATGAAGACCACTAGAACTGGTTTGCTGATATGGATCGATGCAGCTGCCTGCATTTTGGACTCACTTTGGACTCACTTTGGAGGGTAGCTTTGGGCAGTCTCACGGCAGGGTTCACATGTTCACAGGGGAATATGCAGGGACTGGGTGGGCAGGCAGGCTGTAGCTTCAACTGATCCCAGAACCCTACAACAAGCCACAGTTTTTGGGGTGGTTTGGAAGCCACCCCTACTGTGCACCTCAATAGGTTCAGGCAACAAGGGAAGCTGTACGCCATGAGGGTAATTAGGTAAGTCACATGCAGTGCAATTGGCACATGCGAGGCGGGCAGAGAAGCCACCACGGCTTCTTTTCTGGAGTGACTGCACAAACCTGGGGATGATTGGTGTCTGCCCTTCAGCTCATACTACTGCACTGTGACACTTGTCATTTGAGACAGGAAACTCTTTCGAATGCCTTGGCTCAGCTTTTCACATGTAACAACATAGCAAAGAGATGATTTCATTTCAGCTTTCAAGAGGCTACTAGGCTCATGGAAGTCTTTTTCCACTAAGGACTGTGGAGATTAAACTATAACTCCATGATCCCCAGCTGAAAAATGCAAGCATCACTTGAGTACACTGCTTCCGCACTGCTCCCTAACTTGCATAGAGGTCTATATGACCTTGGTCCTCAGGGTGGCTTGCAGAACAAACCGTGGAAGAGGGCCAAAACATGGAATTGCTGAGTAGGACACCCAACCAACAGCCAAGAGATGGATTGCGGTAGTGAAAGAAAGACCCTCTTCCCATGCTCTCGGGCAGTATAATGTGGACTGAGGAATGTGTGCATGTATGCGTACTGGCTGGGGATAAGGGGAGCTGTAGCCACTGAATCTCAGGGGCAACATGTCGGGGAACTCTGCCTTACAGAAACCTGTGAGTGGGCAGCTCTTTACGGACTTTATCATGATGTCCTTCCTGCATCCAGTGCTAGCACCAGGAGTCTGAAGGAACAAGACACCACCTGGGGGCCCTAAACCTTCTCACCACCGTTGTCTTCACCCTCTTTCTCATCCCTGTTAGCAATGGCTTGCTTGATAAGCAGGGAGCCGGAGAGGAAAGAGGCAGTGGCATCTCTGCCTTCTCCTCCTTACCACCTCCAGTCCCCTCGAGGCTGCCTCCCTTGTCCCCGACACACACAGAACCACTGCAATTGCCGCAACGAACTCTCCTCTCTGTAATGCCTTGACATGTAAAGAGCCAAGCCCAGGCAAGGGACACAGCTTCCCTGTCTCAAATGAAGCTCTAGCAGAAAGCAACTATAAAAAGCAACTGGAGAAAAGGAAGTGATACAAGCAAATCCTAAGAACAGGCAGGCGCTGTAATCCAGGATGTCTAGAGATTACTCATGGTTGTATGGTCATCACCCTTTCCTGTGGATATGAATGGAGAAACTTGCATGTTCTAACAAACCCTACCAAGGTCCCAGCAACTTGGCTGCGAATGCAAGCTTTCAATACCATCTTAAAATGTTGCTTTTACAGTAGACTGCAAGCTCTTGGTGGGGGAGGAAAACAAAACCACCTGGAATTAGCTGCTGTGTTGTGTTGCTCCAAGCAGATCTTTGGTTTTTTAGTTTTGTTTTTGCAAACAACCACGGCTGTTACTCCAAAACAAGCAGTGCTGCCATAGGAAGTGCTCCGGGTGCCAACAAGTGCTTAAAGGTAATCCTCTCCTGCCCTGCCCACCCATGTCTAATCTTCATTCAAAATGAAATCCTGATGAGTCGAATAATCACTGGTTTAGACAGTATTAACATTCAGAAAGTAACAAAGAGATTTACCAGTGGTGCCACTTGCCAGCCGCAAGTAAGATTGACACGCTGAGAAATAATTTCACAGGAGTGAGTTTGTCTCCTCCAAGTACGTAGATTTCAAGTCAACAATGGAAGAGGGGCTCAGAGGACTCTCTGCTCAGCTTTGAGAAATGCACCTGTGAGAGTCATGGGGCTTCATAGAATTAACATGACTTCATTGCTTTCTGCTGTGCATTGGAGAGGTTGAAAAGGGGCCCTTTGCATGCACCAAAATGCTCACACAGGACTCTTCCATGAAGGGGAACGCTGATCTTCCCAGCATCCCTCCTCTGTGTGGAAGAGCTCTAGATGCAGAGATTGGCATCCTTGTAGGTGCAGCATAGTTGGGCACCTACCAAGGGCCTCACCCCAGCAGAGGTCAACTGGCAAGCACTCCTCGGACTTATTGCTCCTCTTCACCACTGCGACCTGGCAATGGTGGTGGTGAGATGGAGGAATGGTGGAGATCATGACCTACTTCCTCTGCCTGCCAGGCAAGCGAGTGGTAGCACTGACGAGGCACAAAAGCAATGGATGGCAAGGGTGGGTGACTCCCTGAGGAAGGGGGAAGGGTCATTGAGGGCGTCTTGCCTAGGCGCCCTCAGAAACATGGAGCCAGCCCTGTCAAATGGTGGCTGAATGAGCAGCCAGTGGGGTGTGTGTCCATCCAGTAGATGTATGAGTGCAGTGGGTGGGGCTAGCTCTTGCAGTCCCAGCACTCCTCAGGTGCATGTTTAATGTGTGTGGAGTTCACGTGAGCCCCCTAACATGACACCAAATACATGCTTTCAAGGGAGAAAAAAGACCTCAAGGCAAGGTCAAAAAGTGGAAATCATGCATGGGCCATTACGGGGTGCTTAAAATGATGTGTATGTTCGATCATGCTGAGAGTAGGCAACCAACTGCCCCAACCCCAGAATGGTACCTATTGGCCACCTTCTGGGCAGAAGAGGATGCTCGCCAGCAGGGGGTTGGGCCCAATGGCCTTCATGGTCAGTTCCAACTAGGCATGTCATGAGTGGAGTTGGCTGGAGCCGGAGGTCAGACTAGATGGCCCAGGAGACCCCTTCTGACTCACTCTGTTTTTATGTCCTATGTTAACTCTACTGTTCTATGATTCTGTCAGCCCCCAGAATGCCAGTGTGGGAGTCTGTAGGGCACAATTCTCATCTTTTCTTTAGCCAAGCAGCCTGTCAGAGTGTACCATTGCAAACTTCTGGGAAAGACTTGAAGATACATATTTCCTTATGTATGGATGTGTTTGTTTATATAAAATACCCAAGTGGTTCTTGGGTCTTACATGTTTTGGATCCTCGTACTGTTTGGGCTGGAAGTTCAAAATGTTCAAAACAAAATTAAGTTTTGCTGTGCTATCGTCAAGTAGGATTTTTTTTCATATGGGATTTTATTCTTAAAGCCGGTCATCAGGTCTATGAGCCCCAGAGGAGGCTGTAATCCACCCCATTGCAGCCTGCTCTGCAAGGACAAGGCTGGCTCCCAGCATGCTCTCTGATGGGAGATCCTCTGTTACATGCGGTGTGCTTCCCCTGCAGAGGTGTTGCTCAGGATGAGCCTTCAGCTCAGTACTCCTCCACATGGGGGTGGCAAGGAAGTGACCCATTTATCTGGCACTTGGAGAAGCTGCTGAGTCCCTTGGCTTTGCCTGCCCCATGTCCTCCCCGGTGTGGAGATGTGGGGCAGACAAAGTTGAAGCACCAGGTGGATCTTCCACTTGGAATTTTGGCCAGAGTGTCTTCCCTGGCTGGGTATCTTCCTGAAAGGGGAAGTGGCCCTGATGCCATTCATCAGGGAGGGCTGGGTAGGTGGGGTCATCAGGCCCCTTAGCCTACAAAGTGCAAAATATTCCGACAGACAGACAGACAGACAGACAGACAGACAGACAGAAAAGAGACTATCCTCCATCCAGTCAGGGCCAGCTGAGTGAGAGGGCTGCTTCAAGCAGCGGTTGGGGGATGCCAGCAAGGTGTTGGAGGAGAGAGCATGTATGCCATGCAACCTGTTCTTCCTCAGTTAGCCTGATGCCCTCAGGAGCAAGGGCACATGCTGTTGCACACCCTCTCAGGAAGGAGGAATGAACTGCCTGTCCATTTGGCGTTCATACTTGGAAGGGAAGGAGTACCGGCTTGTTCTTTGCCTCAGGGAGCAAATGTCTTGGGCTGACCCTGTCCAGAGAACCCCTGAGGCTTCTATGGCAGCGCCCTTTGATTGTGAGAAGGAACCATCATCCAGTGCCTTGCTCATCTGACAATTCAAGATCACTATAGTAAATTTTATTGTATTTTATTGTGTTGTAAGCTGCCCCGAGGCTTTGGCAAGGGGCGGCATAGAAATGTTTTAATTAATAAATAAAAATAAATAAATCACACTTTTGTTCTTTTTGATGACTCCTTTCACCATTAGGCCACTCCTTTCCCCCGCTTCCTCCTGCTTCTCCTTAATGATGTGGTATAAATAATCTTTTTGCTCTTAGAGATGGCTGTTCCAGATTTCAATTATAGTGAATACAGGAGGAAGGTATATATCAAGTGAAAACATTGATCTAATCCATGGGGAATCAGACCAATGCAACCTCTAGGGCATTTTGGGAAAAGCAAAATTGTGGCTGCCAGATATTGTTATGCAATACTGCTCCTAAGGGGAGGGGTGCTGCCCTCCTGCATTTATAAATAACACTCCTGACCTCACATCTAGAGATTTGTGCTGCGTGCCTGAATATAAACTGAAAACCAGCGCTTCAGGCTGTAGCTCATCTGGTCAATGCAATAGTGATCATGAAATTTTTTAGGCCATCATTTGAGGTCATAAGCTTTGCCTTCTTCCATAGATTCACTTTTTAACCAGTGAAGTTCTGTTTATTCTTCTGTGGCTAACACTTCCAAAAATTCAAACTGGATTACCTTAGTTTTGGGTTCTCAAGTCATAAACCTCACCCTGCATTACAAAAAGCTAGCACTAGTATTATTTGGGGTGATTTTTGACCCCAGAAGAAAGAGCTTCAAGCAAGAGAAATGCTGCATATTAAATGTTTTTGTACCAGCTGAAATTTCCCCCAGGAGGTTTCAATCAATGTTAAGAATAGTTTTCAGCTTTTGGAGAGTACATGTTTGGGTTAGGGTTTGATACTTCCTGAGGCTATGCAGAACAAGAAAATCTACATAACCATGCTTGGTTCATTCAACTTTTCTCAGCATAACAATATTTTGGCCTATTTACTTAATATATAGCAAACATTCCCTTAGTTTTGGTTCTATTTTGGAAAGTTTTTGCTAAGAATATTACCACTAAAAGGGAACCAAGATGATCTGTACTGAACCTTCTTTTGTTTGCTTGTTTGAACCTATTGCTTGAGGCATAAAAGTATCCTATAAAACTTTTATATGCCCTGGGAATGTTTTGGTTTGAAGGGGAGACAGGAAAGTAAAAGCCAGGAGGCTGAAATTTGGGAAAGTTTTGGATTAGGCACTTTGTGGCAATGTCATAGAAAGATAAGGTGGTAGGCCAATACAGAATGTGATTGGAAGATGCCAGTTAACGCAATAATACTTTATTAAATGTGTTTGAACATCTAGAATTTCCCCTCATGCATATTTACTACTTCTCCAATGTAGCAAGTAACCTTCGTCAAGCAGATAGCCTACCTGCCTTGATCTCTGTGTTACTTCCACCATCTGTTGTTCATCTCCAGCCTTCTAAACACAATGGGATGGATCTAGTATGATATTAAATGTAGAGACTACCACTTGCAGAACAGGATGTCTGCCTTTGTACTCTCAAAATCTGCTCTGGAGGATCTCCTCCAAAGAAAATATCAGAAACCCTGAGGACATTGATGGAGCTCAGACAATCCCCAGGACAATACTCCAAGACTGAATGTGGATTGTTACTGAACTGCGGTTATTCTCGAAACATGGGTTATTGTGTTGTCTGAACCCAACTGAAATAATAAACCATGGTACCTGTACTTCCCAACCTAACAGCAAACTAAAGATTCTTTTCATAAGCTGGTACTGATCAACCAGGCCATGGCTTGTTAGCTTAACTGGGTTCAGACAATACAATGAGCCACATTTCAACAACTCACATTCAACCTGTACACCTTTGACTGTGGGTTATTATGTTGTCTGAACCCAGTCACTGAGATAAGGGACTGTGAGGATTATAAAAAATGCAATGACTAACATAATGAACATGAGACCTAACCACAAAGTATGCCAATCGTTTTGCGTGGGCTTCAAAATCAGCTCAATGCTGCCTAATGTTAGGGAACTACGTTACAGTCATAAAATAATTCCAGTAATATTATCCTAAACTCTTCATGCATTAGTAACTTTCATTGTGCAACTCTACCTTTAAAATGCAAGTCTCTCTTTCTCTCCACCCACACTCTCTGTGTGTTTCATGTGGTAAGAATACATTTATTGAGTTAATTCTCCAAGTTCAGATTTGGATATGCTGATAAATGTGGACAAATGTGAAAGGCTAACTGGTTTTAATGAGGCTGATGCTTCCATTATTAGGGGTGTGTTGTACCCTAATTAATCTTAATCTTATCTGAGATGAAGTATTGGCTGGGGGTCGGATAGAGCTTTCTCAACATTGCAAAGCATGGCAGTAAATATGGCAAGCATACAGATGAAATGATGTGGTCCCTATCTTTCTTGGCATTGAAGGAAGTTAACTACTGTGCTTACAGCCACCTTATCCCTCTCTCTCATACTCCACCACTCCCATACTTGGCAATAAACATTTTTAGGCATTCCTTTCAGCCTTTCTTAGGGTGCTTCCAGATGCAGATTTTATGGTGCAATCACTTTACTTCAAAAGGAAAGATCTCATCTTCCTGTCTACTTGTTACCCTCCCATGCTTTCCCATTCTTTCTTCAGTATTTTTCCTTACCACATCCCATCAAAAAACCCAAAAATATAAAACAAACCAAGACACCACCTTCAAGGAGAAAAATACAGCAGTGCTGTACAATGCCTTTGGATTAGTAGTGCTAAATTGCTTTTGTTGGATGAGCCCTTTTACTGAAGTTAAATTTCTTAACACAGAGACCTGTTCAAGTCCTATTGACTTCTGTTACTTAACAGTGTAGAAAATGGATGTGCTGCTGTGGATGATGGGAGCTGTAGTCCAAACCATCTGAAGGGCTCCAGGTTGGGGGATACCATAGTATTTAAGCAAGATACTTGTTTTCCCCAGGGGAGTTCTAAACAAACAAGCAAAAACTGAATCCAGCTTGCCCTCTCTGTGACAATATCCATGGCTGTGGTGGTACGGGGAGAATTGTAAAGATTTATTTTCCTTCCAATCTGGTATTTTGGAGGAATGTGCCTTTAAGGGTTACTATAGCAATCCAAACTGCTATTGAAACTGTAAACACCCATGATGACTTGGAAGCTGACCCCGCAAAAACATTTCTCTCCTTTGGAGCCAGCCGTGCAACAACACTGGCTTCATAGGCGACCCCCACTGAGAGAACACCAGGAGTCAGAGGGGGGTTTTCTAAAAAGGAAAAAGCCAAAGAAAGAAAATGAATTCCTTGACATCCTAGATAGATACTTCAATCCCAGGGAAGGGAAAATAATACATTCTAATTTTATAAGAAACCAAAGTTCCTGTTTCAGCATATTCTGAGCATTCGCCATGTATTTTGGGAGTCTGCAAAGCTGCATTTAACACACACACACCCCCTTGCCAAATGCAGAGCCTTCCTCCTTTCCCTTCTGCTTCAGAAACATGAATGAGAAAGTTGAGACTCGAAGAATCAAAGACTTGTTTTTCAATGTTGGTATGGCCTTCTGCTGACCATTTTGTCAGGCAGCTCAATCCATCTGGTATTACTTTGGGATATAGGAAGGGGACTCCTGAGGATTGGGTTCTCTCCTGTGTTTTTGAATGAGAGGTTCCTTGGTATAGGGAGGAAGGACCTGAAATTGGCCAAAATTGGAGGTGCAGCTGTGGGACGGTGACCCAGTCGCTCTTGGGGGAGAGACTTGCATCTACTTGTGCTCTGCTTGAATATTTGCAAGCATGAAACATCTGTCACAAAGACCTCCTAAGTTTCAATTCTGAAGGAAACTAAAACTAATAGTGCTGCTGCTGCTGCTGTCACTACTTAGATGGTTATATTTATATTTTATTTTAATTCCATTATGTTTTATGGTTTGTTTGTTATTCTTATTTATTTTTATTTATTTGTGTGTGTGTGTGTATTGCCCTGTGATCTGCCCAGAGAGCGTCTGGCTGTGGGTCAGCATACAAATGTGCTAAATAAAGTTTCCAAAGAAAAAGCATGTTCTATAGTAAGAACATTTCTGGCAGAGGTGTCAAGCCTCTCTCAGCCTGAGGCTGCAGTCCATTTCAGAGACGCTGCCAGGGATGGACAGGGCCAAAAGCAAAGGAGACAAGGCCAAAAATGCCAGCATCTATTAGCTTAATGCTCTTACTGCCAATAACTAAGTAATAAGAGATGGATTTCCATTTATGTTCTGTTTGTCTTACTTGAAAAAGGACATGACTGAGTTGAAAAAAGTGCGGAGAAGGGCCACAGAATGATCAGGGGGCGGGAACAGGTCCCCTATGAAGAACGGCCATGACCACTGGGACTGTTTAGCTTAGAAGTAGGGTGACAAGGGAAGGCATGATAGAGGTATTTAAAAGAATGCATAGTGTAGAGAAAGTAGAGGGAGACATTTTTCTCCCTCTCCCATAACACTTGAACCCAGGGTCAACTCATTAAGCTGATCAGTGGAAGGCTTAGGACAGATACATGGAAGGACTTCTCCAGCCAGTGTATAGTTAAGTTGTAGACTTTGCTGCCATGGGCAGTGGTGATGGCTGCCAATCTGGATGGTTTTGAAAAGGAGGGACAAATTCAGGAGGGAGGAGGCTATCAGTGGCTACTAGCCTTGCTGGCCAGCTGCTTCCTCCTCCACCAGAGCTGGTCTGCCTTCATACCCCCATTGCTGAGGAGTTTGGACAGGAGGAAGCCTTGAGGGATCCCGTGAGGAGCTTTTTTTCATTGTGTGTATGGAGGCTGGACTAGATGGACCTTTGGTCTGATCCAGCAGGGCTTTCCTTATGTACTTTTATTCATATTTTCGAATGGTGAGATAACACACAAAAGCTCAGAAATCACCTAATGACTGGTGGTTGCAGGGAAAGGGCTGGATCCAGGAGGAGGGTGCGTGGCAACTTGGGTAATCCCTGAAAGGCAAAATATGGGCTGAACTTCTGCACCCCTGAGTTATGGGCTGCAAAGAACTCTGTATCCCAAAATAGACTAGCAGCACCACCCAGAGTGTCTGGGACTTTGAATCCCTGCTGAGAACCCGTGCATGGTTTTAGGCCCAATACATTTGACCCTTCAAAATCATTTTTCACAACAGCAGTGGCCCTGAACTATTTTGTCATGGAAATCCAACCCTCTTAGGAAGGTTGGCTCATTTTAATTTTTTTTTGAAAAAAAATAGGAACACAAGAGCATAAGAAAAGCCATGCTGGATCAATCTAAGGGTCTAACAGTCAAGGAGCTGCTCACAAGAAACTCACAAGAGAACATGTGATCGCATTTTCCTGCATGTGTTTCCCAGCAACTGTCCCTGATCATGTATAGCCATCTGGATCCATAGCCAATGATAGCCTTCACCTCCCTGAATTAGACCCTTTTTATAGTGGCCATCACTTTTTCTCCTGTGCTGTATGAGTAATACTTTTTTTCATCAGTCCTGAATCTCCTACCAATCAGCCTCATGGGGTGAACAGTTACTGGCTAATCACCTATCATAACTCCTGATATCAGGGATGGGTCTTGTTTTGGCATTGGTCCAAATTACACTGCATCTTGGGTTGGAAGCCAACTATTGCTGCTCTTGAATTCCTATAAATATGTGGAACCTTCAGGTCAACTCAGTCGCTCATCTTATTTGGAACTACAAACAGCTGAACAGAGATGGTGATGCTCTCAGGCCTTCTTTTCTGCAAGCAGCTTTGCATATAACCGAAAATCCATGATTACACTTTAGAAGGGAAAATGAAAGAGTGCCATTTTATGGATCCCCAGCTTTCCAGGAGACCCTACCAAGCCCTGCATCTGATGATGATGATAGTTTTATTTTAAGAACAGTAAAATTTAGAAAGAAGAGAGGGAAAAAGAAAAAGTAAGAATAAATGTAAAAGATACAAAGAAACAGGAAGAACTAATGTTTCCTAGAATATAAAATATTTAAGGAAAATTGCTGTAAGACAACAATTACTATCCTTTCTACACAATCACATTTTGCACATAATTAAAATTCATATAAAAATTCACATAAAAAATGTAGATTCTTCTAATCTCATACAATTTTCTCAAAACTTCTATTCCATTTTCACTTATATTTTTCCATAGTTATTATCCCTATTAAAAGAGGTTGTGTATAATACAATTTTTGCTTATCATTTTCTTTGGCTGGTTGTCTTTCTAGATAGTTAGTTATTCTTAACATTGCCACATAATCAACTGACTTACTATTCCAATCTTCAGTAATTAAACTTCTGCTTTCCAGCAATCCCTGCATCCTTGAAGCTGTTGAGGAAAGTCTTGCTCAGGCTGTCCTCCTCCAATTTCTCAGCTGGGTCTCAGAGGTGGTGTGTGTGGGGTGAGGAGGGAAAGGGGGCTGGGGCTGCAGAATGGCACCAGCTCCAGTCAGCAGCCCGGCCTCCCTGCCTCTCCCTTCCTGGCACTACATCTGGAAGGCTGCAGATGGCAGAGGCGTGGCCACGGAGGTGGTGGACTTGGTCCCTTGCCTGCAAAGTTCAGAGGCTTACAAGCATCTGCTGCAGGGGTGATAGGACTGCATCCTAAATTAGATCGACTGAGGACACAATCCTATGCATGCTTAGTCAGAGGAAAAGTTTACATCTCTCAGCACTCTCTAAAATGGCTGGTGTAGTTGCCAGTTGTCAACCCTTTTCCTGCCTAAACACACACAGGATCGTGTCCTTAATGCTTTATTTTGCTTTTGTCACTTTATCTTGTCTCCCTCTTTTTTTCTGTGTCAAACCTATTTCCAAACTAAATTTTCTTGATATATCTTAATGATTAACTACATGGGTTTACAGAGTATATTTCCCTGGAATTTTTCCACCCTACACTTCCCGTATGCTGGACTGCCCTTTGTAATCCAAGGACATTTTACAGAGTTTCCTCTCCTATGGCTATCTGTCTTTATCATTTATGCTGATCCCCCAGCCTTTTAAATACTGGCATTTCAGACATCCATTTACCCAAAGAGGGAAAAGCTGCACAATACAACACAATTCAATTTGCAATTCTAACATACCAATCTGATTTCAAATGATGAAGTGAATTTACCATCTGTTCCCTAATATTACAGGCCAGAATGTTCCACACACCTGACAAAGAAAGCAAATGTGTCAGTTCTGCCTGGAATGTTTTTTTAATAGGAATAAGATAAGAATCTTTATAATATATATGATATAGTAACACATGAATAATTGCTTCAGCCTCCCTGAATGATGTGGCAAAAATGCTAACAATAAGGGATGCTGGTTATTTTTTTTAGGTGTAATGAGCAAAACGGTACACAGACTGCCAAGTGCGGTTGCATCCTAGCTTTCTATGAGGGAGCCCTTTGTGCTTCAGAATTGTCAGTAAAAATAATTGTGGCATTCTTTATTTCTGAATTTTAGGTATTTACAATACTGCTTTTCCAAGGACTTTTTCCCACTGAATCTGCATGTTTTGAAATGATGCAATATCATTGAAGATTCATATGGGAACCAGAGGAGAAGCTTTGCTGCAGCAGAACAGATCTGGAGCAAGTCTATGGAGGAAATAGACTGAAATATATCATGTTATTCAGAAATAGACTAAGGAGAAAATGGAGAGGGAGATATTTTTCTCCATCTCCCATAACACTTGAACCCGGGGTCATCCCATGAAGCTGCTTGGTGGAAGGTTTTATTTGTTTAGTTGCAAAGTCATGCCCAACCCATCAGGACCCCATGGACAGCATTCTTCCAGGCTCTCCTGTACTCTACCATCCCTTGGAGGCCACCCAAGCCCATACCCACTGCCCAGTGACTCCATCTAGCCACCTCATCCTCTGCTGTCACCTTCTTCCTTTGCCATTTATTGTTCCCAGCATTAGGTTCTTCTCCAGTGAGTCCTTCCTTCTCATTAGGTGGCCAAAGCATTTGAGTTTCATCTTCAGTATCTGGCCTTCTAAAGAGCAGTCAGGGTTGATTTGCTTTAAAATTGACTGGTTTGATCTCCTTGCAGTCCAAGGGACTTGCAGGAGTCTCCTCCAGCACCACAATTCAGAGGCCTCAATTCTTTGGCACTCAGTCTTCCTCATGGTCCAATTTACACAGCCATACATTACAACTGGGAAAACCATAGCCCTGACTATATGCACTTTTGTTGGCAGGGCTTTGTCTCTGCTTTTTAGTATGCTGTCTATATTTTCCATAGCTTTCCTCCCAAGGAGCAAGCGTCTTTTAATTTCTTGGCTACAGGCCCCGCCTGCAGTGATCTTAGAGCCCAAGAAAATAAAATCTGTCACTACCTCCATTTCTTCCCCATCTCTTTGCCAGGAAGTGATAGGGCAAGATGCCATGATCTTAGGTGGAAGGCTTAGGGCAGACCAAAGGAAGTACTTTTTCAGACAATGTGTAGTTGAACTATGGAATTCATTGCCAAGGGAAGTCATAATGGCCACCAATCTGGATGGCTTTTACAGGGGAATTGGACACATTCATGGAAGAGTATTTGCATACTCCAGTTGCTGAGCAGCTTGGGCAGGAGGAGGCCTTGCACCCATGCTGCTGGAGGGATCCTGTGTGCAGCTGGTTTGCCACTGTGTTCAGAGGCTTGACTAGATGGCCCCCTGGTCTGATCCAGCAGGGCTCATCCTGTGTTCTTGGGAACGCTTTAAACTTTTCCAGAAATTGTTCCAAGCAGCAGCACAAAATCATCTATCAAAAGACCAATGGCCATGACATGGAACAGGTAAAGATTTGTAAATATTTTGGGGTGGTATTTCAGGTATCTGGTCTGTAGGGAGCCCAAATAGCACATCTTACTGAGAAAATTCAATGATTTGTGTCCGCCATCCTCAGATTCTTTTTTTTCTTGGAAGGGTGCTCTTTGATTCCCTTGGCAATTAAATGTTTTCAGGGTAAGGCAATGACTCAATTAATTTATGGCTTTGAGCAATGCATATATAAACACTTCCATCCCTTGGAGGTAATTCAGTTTACGTTTTTGGCTATCTAACCTTGGTGTCCCTAAAGTAAGCTTAATGCTTTGCTCAGATTAGAAGTTGGATTGTTTCTTCTGGACATGTGCGTGTGCATAAATATAATTAGCTTTTGGCTTAAGTTCAGTTTTACTCCCTAAGGACTAGCTTCCTTGATTTTAATAGATAATCTGACCTCAGGATGGGCTGATATGGTGGAAGAGAAACCATGTTATTATGGGATTTCTTCCTCAGCCTTGCTACAATTGGGGTTTACAAAAGCCAATGAAACAATGAATAGATGGATTAAGGAGGGTGCCATGGAAGGAGTCAGAGCCAAGGCATCACCTTATCTGTTATCAGTAAATGTGAGCTTTATGCTCTGGCGATCTTTAAAAATCACTGAGCCTTTATTTGGCCTGTTGAAATTCTGTACCATCAGATACAGGTTGGGTGTATTCCTGCATGATGAATGCATTGGACCGGGCCATTCAGGGGAGGCTAAAGCACTCACTCGCGTGTTACTATATTGTATATATTATAAAGATTCCTATCTTACACTGATTTTTAAAAACCCAGGCAGAACTGACCCATTCTATGTTTGCTTTCTTCAATCAGGTGTGTGGAATGTTCTGGTCTGTAATATTAGGGACCAGATGGTGAGTTCACTTTAGTATTTGATTTATTTTATTGATTATTAATAAATAGTGAACAGTCATCTAAATGGGATGATATAACTTGGTGTTCTGCAATAGCAGGGGGTTGAACCCATGGGCTTTCTGGACCATTCCAACTCTATGATTCTATTTATTAAATGTATTTAATGTATCATGTAAATGTATCATTGGTTTTATAGTAATTGCAGGTTTTATTATATTGTTATATTGATTATGTTTTAAACTTCCCAGAGAGCTGTATGGCTAATGGGGTAGCATATAATTCAAATAAATGAATGTATCATATTAGTATTTTGTTATATGTTATAGAATTGTGGTGTGTAACTTTTTCCTTCTCAGTATGAATGGATATTTTCAGTGTCTGTATCTGCAAGGCGGGCGACAACTTTAAATGAGAAAGGGAAAAAAACAGCTATGGGATAGGCCTGGGTCTGACTGCTGACCTTGGAAATATGTCTGAAGGCCAGAGCTGGGCCTCCCAGTGTGGAATGCCGTCCCTCCACCCTTGAAGCCGTGTGGTTCTTTCTCAGCCAGCTGCAGCTCTGAAGTCAGTGCCAGTTTGCAGCCATGGTGTGCTGGGAAGGGCAGAATTAAGGCTCTACCAGGATACAGGGAATCCCAGGAGGGCCTCAGCCCTCCTCTTTGCGAGCAGCAGCAAAAGATGCTGACAGATGCAATTGGCTATCTATATCTTTGTCCGGGTGGGAAAAGCACGGAGATGACCCTTGCCTCTGTGCTTCTCCTGCCCTTGATTGAATGCCTGCACAAGTCCAAGTTTGGGTGGTTATAGGCAGCCATGTTGGATGTTGCCCTGAAAAAGCCAGTATCAGATAATCCTATGAACTTTCGTGGACACAGTCTACCCCATCAGATGCACAAAGTGGACCCTGAAAGAGTTAGATGGTGAAAGGTATGAAAATTCACCTTACTTAATGGTTCTTGGGAGGCATTAAGGAAGCTGGGGTGGTGTATCACTTAAGAGTGCTGGATGAGAGTCAGGAGATTCAAGTTGTAGTCCCACCTGGCCATGAAGCTGCCAAGGTAACTTTGAACTGTCATTGACTCTCGGCTGAACCTAATTCACAGGTCTGTTGTGAGGATGAGATGGAGAGGAGAAGTCTATGGCAGCTGCTGTGGACTCTTTGAAAATGAAAACGGTAGGACAAAGATATAATAAATGTAATAATACTTTAAAGCCAACATTCATTTTAATATTTATGTATAATATTACAGTATATTTAGAAGGAATAATTAGAACTTGGAAATGATGGTCAAGTGATGCTCATGCCAATAAATAATGAACGCAAGAATGAACCCTGGTATTGTTACTTAATATTGCTTCTGTTATTGTTAGCTGTACTGTCTGTATTTCCATAGAAAATCTCTAGATGGTTTACTACAGTAAAAACATCAGAACAATTAATAGTAGTTGGTTAAAATAGAATTAAGTGAAATATATAAAAATATTAACCATTAAAATACTGGTTAAATAGAAAGGTCTTGGTGTGGCACCAGAAAGAATCTCAGCACCAGACTAATCTCTCTGGGGAACATATTCCACATTCAAGGTACCACCATTAATAAGGCCCTTCTTGTAACAGCCCTCCCCACCTCCTTCAAGAGGTGGGAAGGCGCCTGGAAAGGACCTCTGTAGAAGATGTAGGAGGAGATGTAAGTTGCCTTGAGCCCTTCGCAGGAAAAAGGCAGGATATAAATCGAAATCGAAGATCTTAAGGTCATACTTGTTTAGAAGCAAGGTGCCACTTAGCACTGCCCTGTATCCTCAAGGCAGCAATACTGGCCCACCAATAGGAATAAAACAAAATTTGTTCAGTTCACCTACTTCCCAAATGTTGCACGTTAGGCCCAGTACTTGAACCAAAACTCAATTATTCTTCAAAAATCATGCAACTTGCAATGGATTTCTCCAATAAATAAATCTACAAAAGTGTACATATAAGGGACTGTGCAAGCAAAACTGTGTGAATTACTGAAAATAGCATGCGTTTTATTAGGTGAATTGCTTTCAAAATGTGTATATTAGACCAAATTGTATGTACTAGGAAAAACATTCACACAAAAGTGTATGAATGCACATGTTCATTGAAAAAAAATGTTCACATTACTAAAAATGAGGTGCGGGGAGAAGGGGAGAAATTCAGTGTTTGGAATGAAGTTAAATTAATGTCAGAAAAATTCTCCAAATTTAGGATGAAGCAAAGCTAAAGTATGAAATACCAGAACTGAGTGATGCATCCATCCCTACCCATACAGGCTATTTTTTGCTGTAGCTTCTCTCTTTCCATCCACCGCTAAGAATGTTCCTTAGTGAGCAACATCATAGTATACGGCATGTTAATGATGCACCATCCATTTCTTGATAATCCCGGGATTTATGCCAAGGGACTCTCTTGAATGAATGAACCTTTGAATTACTTCCAGAAGGATAGGCACAGACAAATTTGATTGGAGTTTGGGGGTGAGGTGGGGTAGAGTTGCCATTTTCATCATAACAGAATTTCTATTAGTCTTGCTGAAACATTAAATTTGGCATATGGAAACAGGATACGTCTTAAGAAGGAAGCAAAAAAGAGCAGTTTGCATAAGTAGCTGTAAAATGATGCAAGGAATTGTACATCATGAATTAGAGATGAATTAATTGAGAAACCAAAAAGTAAAAGAGGAGGAGGAAGGATAAGAGCTGTATTCTTTCAGGAGCAGGGAGAGTTAAATAAAGACCAAGGATCTAAAAATAGGAACATTCCACTTACATATTGGCAAAATCTTGCTTCAGAAATGAAGCCAGCTTTTGAAAAGAGATGTCAAAGAGGGGAATCCAGTGAATCATGCATATTAGAGACCCAGACAAGTCAGAACCAACCCTGTTTCACTTGAAGTTCCATTTGTTGCTAGATTTACGCATTTAATTTGGCTGTGCAGACTCAACTATTAGTTAAAAGTGATAATCTAGGCTCATGAGTTCTCCTGGGATGAACTTTTCATTTGTATGCTAATGAATGTTTAATCAGAGCTTGCTTAGTTGCACAAAAGAGAAGGTAATTGAAATTCTCCAAGGGGATTTGGAAACCAACAGTGTGCAATCCTTTCTTAAGAAAACATAAATGATGGGTTAATTATATATTAATGGAGTTGCAATTAAGAGACAGAAAGAGATGACATCTATTAAGGCCCTTGCTTATGCCACCCACCTTGCAAACTGGGTAAGTGGAAAGCTAGTGTTAGAGTGCTGAACTGAAATTTGGGAGACCTAATCTGCCTCACAGGGTTGGTGTAAGGCATGGGTCCTCAATCTATGACCCGCGGGACGGATCCGGCCCACCATGCCCATTCATCTGGCCTGTGTTGCTGCCCGCGCACTCGCCCGCCATGCGGGTGGGAGACGGTGGCTTGCTCACTTGAAGATGGTTTTGGACTCGTTGGGAGATCTCCCAGCAAGTTCAAAACAATCTCTGAGCGAGCGAGCCGCCACCTGCCTCCCCCACACACGCGCGCTCACGGGCTGGAGGTGCTGGCTTGCTCGCTTGGAGATGGCTTTGGACTTGCTGCGAGATCTCTGACCGAGTGAGCTGCCACTGTGCGCACCCAATGCCACCTCGCGCACACCCGACGACACCTCACTGGCCCGCACGCCCAGCTCCCCCCCCCCCTCAGCAGCCTGTGCATGTAGCCGCCGCCTTTCAACTGGCCCCCTATTGAAAAAGTTTGAGGACCCCTGGTGTGAGGTTAAGACAAAAGCGAGGAGAACCTTGCAAGGTGATGGGCAAGAGGAAAGCTGGATGATGATGAAGAATCCTCTAAAGTGAAGGGCTATTGAGATATGAAGTGACTGGGGTCACTTTTTGGAAAATGCAGCATTCCAAGCAGCAGATATCAGCTTATAAGGTTCCGAAGCTGAACTGGAAGAAGAGGGGAGCTCAGAATGCTTAGCTGAAATGCCAGGAGCTTTGAGATAAGCCAAGTGGCTGATGAGAACTGGGCTGCTTTTGGTTTGGGGTTGAGGAAGACACTATGGAAGAAAGAGAGAGAGTAGAGGGAGTGTGGCTTTATCAGCCTCATGGTCTGATGCCAAGGCAGATCAACAGATCTATTGAGTGACATCTGGTGTTTCCACAAGCCTGGTGAACCTCCGTACAGGTGAAGCCAACTCTGGTAGGGAAGGGAAAGGAAGGGAATATGGTTGGAATAAACTCCTGGTATGAGTAGAGCATCTTACCTTAATGGATGCCTTTTCCTAACAACTTTATATTGTTTCCTGTGTATCATAAAGCCATTCTTGACTGGCCAGCTTTAACCTAATCAAGAGTATAGTTAGAAGCCTCTCACCCTGCTGAGAAGGGGAAAAGAAAGAGGTTGAGGGAGAGAGATACCGGTTCACAACATGACAACTGAAATCTTGGCTGTGCGCCATATCACTTTTCAAAGATGTTTGAATACAATCTATGCTGGCTGGGGCATTCTGTGAGCTGCAGGATGCTGCCCCCCCTCCCCACCAGGCATCTAAACACGCATCATACACGCTCGCCCGCCCCCTGAGATCTGCGGGAGAGGCCCTTCTCCAGGAACCCTCCATGAAAGAAATTAGGAGGGTGGGTACTCGGAGGAGGGCTTTCTCTGCGGTGGCGCCCAATCTATGGAATGCGCTCCCCAGAGAGGTCTGCCTGGTGCCGTTGTTATTTGTTTTTCGGCGCCAGGCGAAGACCTTTTTATTTAAGCGTCATTTTAATTGTTAATATTATTTGCTTATTTTATCTGGCCAGGGCGACTTATTTTATATTGTTAATTTGTTGTATATTTGGATGTATTATATTTTAATTTTATGTTGTGAGCCGCCCCGAGGCTTCGGCGAATGGGGAGGCATAGAAAAGTTTTAAATAAATAAATAATAAATAAAATAACTAAATTGTACCTGTCCTATTCTAAGAGCTGTCACCTCAGGTACTTCACTTGCAGGTCTTTGCTGTTTGCATCAGTCACATGCAAGCAGGCGGGTCAGTGGGCTTTTTTCAAGATGTGCCTGCCTTGGTCTTGCCTTCCTTCACACATCAAGGGGGCTGCCTCCTCCTCATTATTGTTGCTACCGCTTCTGCTACTACTATGAATACCAGCAGCAGCAGCAGCAGCAGCAGCAGCAGCAGCAGCAGCAGCAGCAGCAGAAAAACCTCTCTTTTTCCTGCTTAAAGTGACACAATAATTCTTATAATTATTTCTAAATTTACATCTCTGCATACACTTTAGCCTATGCAGGGATTATGCAAATCGACACTCCCTTTTATCCTCACTCTTGCTGATTTCTAAACGGTTCCCTTCCAACTCCTCCTTCCGCGCCTGCCAACTGGGGAGCGCTGCAAATGGCTTGGGGGTGGCAGTGGATCTTCTCTCTGCCATATTGGGCAGAGGGTTTCACCCATGGGACCCCCCCCCCCGAAGTATCTGAAAGCCCTTGACCCGGTGTCAGGGGAGCAAGGCGTGTTCCTTTAATCTAGTCCCTTTATTTGCTGGTGATTTTTATTTGATTGTGGTATCTGATCTCTTGATATGGTGCTGTTATTTTCCTTATTTTAAAGCTGCTGCTGTTTGGAATTAGCTTGTTACTGACTAGAACCAGTGTGGTTCCAGTAGAGCCACTGACTAGAGATCCAGGGTGGTGTAGTGGTTAAGGGTGCGGGACTGGGACTCAGACGATCTGGGTTCTAGTCCCCGCTCGGCCATGGAGCCAGCTGGGTGACTTTGGGCCACTCACAGCCCAACCTACCTCACAGGGTTGTTGTTGTGGGGGTAAGATGGAGGAGGAGAATGATGTAAGCTGCCTTGAGCCCTTAGTAGGAAAAAAGCAGGCTATAAATCGAAAAACAAATAAATAAATAAAGACAATTCTGAAACATATTGAGAAGCATATGAATCCTGTAAGCAGTTAGCTATCCATTAATAGCACAGTCCTACCTGTTGCCTCCTTTGAAGGCTTTGAAGCCCCTGAATGAGGAGGGTTCAGCGTTTCCTGCTGAGACCAGCATGGTAGGAGGAGCAGGAAGGGTGACCGTGGATTCCTTGCTCTTCATGTTGCTGACTTGAGCTACAGGGCCTTTCCAGCCCTCCTAGCCAGCATGCTCTGGAGGCTGAAGGAGACATAGGGCAACTTCTATCTTGGCATCTCCACTTCCCTCCTCTTCTTGCCCCCCCTCCAAACACCCTCTTTCCTGTGGCTCTGAAAGGGTTTCTGCAAGCTTGAACAGGCAATCAGAATGTTCTTCCTGCAAGATGGATCTCCTCCCACTTCTTCCAAGGTTGGAGGGTTTTTACAACCACCCAATGATCCCTTAGGATCATTCTCTCTCTCTCTCTCTCTCTCTCTCTCTCTCTCTCTCTCTCACACCCACCCACCCACCCACCCACCCACCTAAAACAACCTAGGAAGTCAGAAAAATAACTGCCTGTGAAATAGCACCAGATGACACAAGCAAAGCTGCAAACAAGCTAAGCTGTATGATACCAGAAAGCAAAATAAAGCAGCCCCCCTTCCATTCCCAGCTTCTCATATCCACACCTATCTAAGGTGACTAATCCTGGAAAGCTGGTGACACCTAAGCCAGTGGGGCTCCTCATCCGTTGCAGATTTTCTTTTGAGCTGTATAGGAGCTGTCCACACTGTTGAATGCTATCCCCCCAGTAGGTTCACTACCACAGAGGAAATGCATGACCAAAACAGAACCCTGCCAAAAATGCATAGGCTAATTTATCTTTACAGATGCAGATGCAGATGCATAAATAAATACTATAACTTATAATTAGTATATTTTAACAAGCTGGCCTCATGCTTGCAGGTTCACTCTGTTTTGCAGGGGCTATTGATGGGCAACAGTTCTTACTTTCTTTAAACTGGAATTGGACAGGACAGCCGTTCCAGCTGCAGACAGGGAACGGCCCTCCGTTGGCCTTTCAAAGCAGACACATGAGCATTGTGCAAGCACTAAAACAGAAATAGAAGGGAAACTACAGAATCTCTCCTTGTTCTTTTCCTTTGACCTGTTTCTGCTGGGGTCTACCTGGAAAAGTTACTAGCCCTGGACATTTTTAATAGCCCTCCTTCAGACAATTCCCTACACTAGTCACATTTAAAACAAAGTATTTTAGCAGACCTACCTTGCCCTATTACCTGGGGGCAACTTTTATGCACTGGAGTCATTCAGGCCTCTTTGCAAGTAAGCCATATGTCAACTGTCTATAAGCTGTCAAATTCTGTTGCTCTAGGGAAAGTTTCCCTCTCTTGTTTCCTAGCATTTGGGTGGCTCACACTGACTTAAAGTTTGGGTGGCTCACACTGACTTAAACAGTGAGTCACTGTTCCATGCCAGGATGGTTGTTCTCTTTCACATGGAAATATTTTTAGCCAGATATTCTATAATAATCTTATGGGATTGTTTTGTTATTGCATTCCAGATCTAAATAAGAAGCAGATTTCTACATTTTCCTGCAGTTGGCATAAAGACAGAAACGAGGCAGTAACAATCACAGTGGCTTTGGAGACCACAGTGGAGATGTTTACAGCCAGTGCAGGATGAGTGAACACTGACAAGTCACCTCTCTTGCTGCCTTCGGTGCTATTATGGGATTTAGAGAAAGCGGCCCCAAGGCAGCCTCAAGGAGTTACCAAGCATTTCCATGGGAGTCCAGAATATTTTGAATTTAATCTGGAATGTTTCCCTAGTCAAATATTTTGTGAAACAATATCTCTTCTTTTCTTAAACTAGTAAATCCCGTGTCCTCGGCAAACCAAATTCACTGGAGGCTGACGCTGAAGATCTGTGATTGCTCGATAAAGTTTACAGAAGCAGCACTTGATGTTTTCATTTTTCTCTTAGAAAGGGAACAAGAGAGAGTCTTTTCATTTTGTTTTGACTCGCCAATAGAAGTGGCATCCCACATTTTCCTTTTTCAATATCTTCACTTTCCAAAGCAGCACAATCTGCCCACCAGAAACCGAGAAAATGGATCAGTTTGTACTTTCAGTGAGGGTGCGGAATTCCTTTTGGATGAAGAACTCATTCCTTTTCAGTCCAAGGGCTGTGAGTAAGAGAGGCCTGTTTTTGTCCCCTTTCCCAGGTTTGGGGTTAGGGTTTGCAAGCCCTGCTGGTCTCATGGGGAAGATCAATCCTTTGGGAACCCAACTTCAGAAAAGCACTTCAAAGCAAAGTAGAAATGCCCAACTGCCACCAGGGAACAAGGACCTAGAACTGCTTCTGGACAAATGTATCATCATCAGCTGCACATGGGATCATTAATGACTTTCCGTAAGAGAGTGAGGAACTCGTGGCATTCCAGACATGACTGTAAATATTACCCCCATCTATTTATGACTCAGTGGCCTGAAATCGCATTATATGGACTACCGAAGGTCAAAGGGACTTCTAGTAACTTGTTAACTATTTGTTTTTCATTCATCTCCAGTAAAACAATAACTTCTTTAGGCTTTCTGCATAAAGTCACATGATGTCAGAAGCTGATAGGCCAGAAATGACCACCAGCCAGTTGCAAAATGCTCCGGAGGGATTGCAAAATCTGCATTGAGGTAGCCGCTTGCACAGGGGACAGGTCAGGCAGCAAAGATCAAGTGGCAACGTATCTTTCCCATTCAGCTGCCTCTTAGCCTGTAGTTGGGGTAACACAAATGTGAATACCTTCCCAAACAGAGAAAATTATCCAGGAGATCAACTCTGAGATGGTATTCTTTGTGCAGGAGGAGGACTCTTTTTTCTCCCATAGGAACAGCAAGGTCATTTTGAACCCTGGACTTAACAGTCTTATGTGAGGGGAAGCCGCTTAACTGTCCATATGTATTAGCTCAGCTGTGACACACACAACTAGCATCTCCCCTCCATCCCTGCTCTCATCCATGCTTTACAACTGAGAATACATTTCTGACGGGTTACAGCAAGAACAAGAAGTCTGTTTAAAAAAAAATCTCATGTAAGTCTATCTTAAACTCACTTAAATCACAATATCATTGTGGGTCCCCAGCTGTTCAAGTGGCAACGTTCCCTAGCAGCTACAGCTGCCCAAAGAGCAGCTGCAGGATGCCAAAGAGGGGCACTGTGAGTGGGTGCAGCAGGGAACATTCCTGGTGACCAAACTTCTCCCCTACTTGGGGTCACCAGGGGTGGTGGGGGTAGGCACAGAAGAGGGCAGTGCTTGTGCAGTGCCTGGAACTCAATTCCTGGCGTTTGCCCTTTGAATCCTGGGAATGCTCGCCTGGATGTCGGGCTCAGAGCTGCTGGAAAAGCGGACCAGAGTCTGGGAAGTCAAGCTCAGGGAATCTGACAAATTCTCAGCCCCAAATGGTTTCCTCGCACATCCCTGCACTATATGCTGCTAGAACGGGTTGGGAACAACCGCAGTTCAACTAAGAAAAAAAGTTTCAGGGCAAAGCAGTTGTTCAGGAACTGGGTGCTAGTGACAGAGAGGAAACAGGCCTCATGGCTCCTATTCCTCAGACTGGGAGTGGACAGGAAAAGCTTTCAAACTGAGCACTACCCCCCGCAAAAGAGGACACCTGGCCTTTTTAGCTTGGGGCCCTCTGTAAGGATCTATGTAAGCCAAGTGGTGAGGCCTCACAGGCCAAATCCAGGCCATGGGCCAGGGTTTCTCCTTGAATTTTCTAAGGCTGGAAATTTTTGTAGCATCAATAGCCATCTTGCATCCCTTCCCAAAATGCTCTCTTGAAACCTGGCATATTTCCTCCCTGCTTCACAACACATACCAAATCCAGTGATGTTCTTTGTTTCCAACTGTTCTGATCACAGGTATCACATGATATTAAGATCACAAGATTACTGGATCCAGCAGGTCCTCCTGCCATGCCATGTCATTGCTGCGTGAAATCACATAACTCTAGAGAATGAATACCATTTAAGAAACAGAATGGCTTTGTGTATGAATCAGACTAGATGGAGGTCAGACTAGATGGCCTGGGAGACCCCTTCTGACTTGCTCTGTTTCTATGCTTCTATGAATGGATGATGTGATGACATCGGGAGGATCAATGTAGGATTTTGCCATTCAACTGCTTTGAAAAATGGATGAAAACGGACAGAAAATTGTTGTAAGCCTAGAGATCCCTGTCGGGATAGTTGGCCACACACAAGTGTGATAGACAGACAGACAGAGGTGTCTGGCACAAAACCCTACAAAGGGACTGTATATTTGTGGGAACAAAGAACTGTGAAACAGAATTGGATCCTGTTTATCCCTAAGTGAATCCACCTGATTTAGTACAATCCAAGATTCTGGCTCTTCAGTGCTTCTATCTCAAGACAAGAAAAGTTGGCTTGTCTCCCTTGCCATCGTGGAGATAAAGTCATTCATGCAGAATGTGGGCTTGGGATAGCTGCCTCCTGCTTTGAAATAATCAGCTTGTCAGCTTTGCTTCCAGAATCATATTCTATAAATGTTTCAACTCCAGCTGACTGGAATTCTTACAGCAGCAGGAACCAATCCTGGAGACTATAATAATGTCAACCCACCCCATTTTCCCTTTGCAGTGCTCAAATATTTTGGTGGCCTTTTTGAACTAACAAAGCATATAACCAAATTCCTAAAGAACAGTAGAGAATGAATAATTACATCTGCATTCATAGGAATTTTGCCTATTATACATATCCGTTAACGTCTTGCGCAGGCCATGAAGAAAGTTTGAGGAGTGTTCTAATGCAAAACAGTGCGACATGTGGGAAAAGTAATTTTTCAGAGGTTCTCTAAGTGCTGTTCTCAGCATTTGCTGTGTTGGTGAGTCTCTGCACACACGATCAAGATGTGTCCGATTTTACTTCTCTGCCTAACAGAACTGTTTCCAAATGTCCTCTCAAAATTCCTCACCCTGTTTGTGGGCAGAGAAACTGGGCAGGCAGTTTCATCAAAGAGAAATTATCTAGTGGTTTCCACAGATAGAACTCAATATTGGCAGGTTGCAGCACCCCCGTTTTTCCCCTAAGGGTTTCCATGTGTATGTAAAGCACCACTGGCAACATCAACTGTGTTGGCAACCTGAGTGCCACTTTGCATCTTTCCTGGTGCTTCACACCTAGTGTCATTCCAGGGCACTGTTGCACACTTGGGTGTGTTTGGGGGAAACAAGAAGGCATCTTACAAATGTGAGAGTTGGTGTAGTGTAGTGTAATGGTTAGAGTGCTAGACTGGGATCTGAGAGATCCCAGTTCTAGTCTGAAGGAGCACCTCCTTCCATGCATACCTGCCCGCCCCCTAAGAACTGGATCGGAGGTCCTTCTTTGGGAGCCCTCTTTCAAGGAGATCAGGAGAGTGGCTACCTGGAGCAGGGCCTCCTCTGTGGTGGCTCCCTGGATATGGGATTGGCTTCCCAGAGAGGGGTGCCTGGCGCCAACACTTTATTCATTTCACTGCCAATCCAAATCTTCATATTTGATAATTTAACTGTTGATACTGTTTTAAAGATGGGTTTTATTTGTGTCAATTCAGTTAATGCTGTGCTTTTACTGTATCACTGTCCTGAGATGCAAGGTGAAGGACGGTAGAGAAAAGCTTTTAAATAAATAAATAAAAGTCCCCACTCAGCCAAAAGGAAATAAAAAACCTTTACTGGGTGACTTTGGAACAGTCACTGACTCTCAGCGTAACCTACCTTGCAGGGTTGTTTTGATGATAAAATTGAGAGAAGGAAGAGGAGGATTATGTAGGCTGCTCTGATTTCCTTGAAGAAAATAAAAGGGGATATAAATATAAAAAATAAAATAAAAATAACAGGGTGGCCTTTCAGCTCAGGGTAGGGGAAGCAAAAAGAGATCTCAAACTTCTCTGAGCAAAATGTCTTCTGAGAAATTTGGCTAAGATTTAGTTGTCATTCCTCCAAGTTCAGCACCTTCCCCAGACCATTCAAAGATTCAATTTGCATACTAGGGATTCATCTTGCCTCTAGTGCCAGTGGTATTTCCTGCCAGGCCCTGCCACCAGCACGCGCGAGGCAAGAGGAAAGCCTGCGTTGTACCAAAACATGCCCCCCAGTGTCCAACAAATTTCCTTCCCCAATTCGGCTTCTATTTTTCTGCCTCACATTGAGTACATTTTATGGTTTAGTCTTAATTTCTTTTGTGATGATTTTGATCTTTCCAAATCACTCTGAGCTGGCTGCTGGTGTTGTGTGCAGTTTTTACTCTGTAGCCCCCAGTGCTACTCATGCTTCTGGATCTGGAAAAGCCCTACGGGACACATCCCATGAGGTCTTCCCTGAGCTTTGCTTTAACTCTGGGGAGCCCACGAAGTGACGAGCTTGCAGAAAGAGGATGGTGCGAGGAAAGACAGGACTCATATACGCACTCTTTAGTGAACTCATAAGCACAGTCAGCATAAAAACCTCAAACCCAATTCATGAGAATTTCCCTGAAATCTTATTCTTCTTCGAATTTCTTTTCAAAAACTATTTTCCAACAGATCGAAGAAGGTTAGCTGAACAAAATGGCAGATGCTCCCATATCATGCCTGCCCTTATATCGTCTACACTGGCTGCCAGTTGAAGTCCAGGCCCAAATTAAGGTGCTGGTAATGATGTATAAGGCCTTAAATGGCTTGGGTCCTGGATACCTGAAGGAGCCCCTTCTTACTTATGTGCCTGCCCATCCCTTGAGATCTGGGGCAGAGGTCCTTCTCCGGGAGCCCTCCTTGAAGGAGATTAGAAGGGTAGCTACTTGGAGAAGGGCCTTTTCAGCAGTAGCACCCCGACTGTGGAACTCACTCCCCAGGGAGGTTCAGCTGGTGCCGTCACTTTCTTCCTTTTGGCATCAGGTGAAAACTTTTTAATTTTCCCCATATTTTAACAGTTAATTGGTTTTATCCTTGATTTTATCATCATCATTTATTGGATGCAGTGTATTTTGTGTTGTTTGTTGTATATGGTTGCTTTGTTTGTTGGTTTGTTTTCTCTAAGCTGTCCAGAGACTTTTTAGTACTGGAGGGCATATAAAAACTTTAAACAAACAAACAAAAAGTGAAAGGAATTTCCAGCACAGTATTATGGTGCAATGTGGTCACATCTGTGGGTCTCTTCAGCATGCACATTTGGCAGAAGCTGATCTGCCCAGATGACGTCTGAGGATTATACTCCAAGGTCAAGCCAAAGAGGTGATGAGATGTGGCACGTATGCCTTCCTTCCTTCTTATACATGTGGCAACAAACGGCATTGCCAAGTGGAGCTTTGAAGAAATCACATCAGACTTGGAAGCTTTGGGAAGGATAATCAAGAACTTTGTGTCTCAGACAGTTTTCTCTTCAATCCTACCAGTTTTTGGAAGAGGAACAGACAAGGAAAGAAAAAGACTGCAGGTGGAAGCCTGCCCATGAAGGTAGTGCTGGTGTGAGAGGTTTGGATTCGGGGACCGTGGACGACTTCCTGGAAGCTGGACTGCTGGCAAGGGATGTGTCATGCGCATGCACAAAGGATGGGCTGCACCTTACAAGAACTGGAAAGAAGGTGTTTGGCCACAGCACGGGGAAGTTTATCAGGAGGACTTTAAACTGAATCCTGCAGAGGAGGCAGAAGTGCACTTGGGGGCAACAACGGGCAAAGGCTTATGCACCACAACAGAGAGAGCAGCTCTAACGGTGCCCGATAATAGACTCTCCCCCCCAAAAAAAGCCGGAAGAAAGCACACGGTCTTCACTGCCTATAACTAATGCCTGGAGTATGGGACACTAACAGCATGAAGTTGAACTCGTAATATAGGAGGGTGAATATGACCTTATAAGTATAACTGAAATGTGGTGGGAAGACTCCCATGACTGGAATCCAACAATGGAAGGATATAACCTGTTTCAGTAGCACAGAAAGGGAGGCAGAGTGTCCTTTATGTTAAAGATACTTATCGCTGCATAGAAATACAAGAGGATGGGCTTAGCATCCCCACTGAGAGCATCTGGATTCATATAAATGGAGCAAGGAATAAAAGGAACACAGTGGTTGGAGTCTATTGCTGATCACCCGATCAGGGAGAAGATGAGGATGAAACTTTTGAAAAGCAAATTGCCAGTGTTTCAAGGAGTCATTATGTCATTGTTATGGGGGACCTAAATTTCCTTGATATCTGCTGGGAAACAAATTCTGGTAAACATGCCTCCTCCACAAATTCCTAACATGTATTGTTGTTAACTTTCTCTGACAGAGGTTAGGATTAACTTTCTCCAACTAGTGGTTTGGATTCCTGGTTTCTAAGGGGAGGAAGGAATTAGAGAAACGGCTATTCTTAATGTGATGCTAAACAACAGAGAAGACCCAGTGGACAAAGTGGCAGCTCCGGGAAATTTTGGGGGAAAGTGATCATGCCATACTTGAATTTTTTAATTCTAAAGGAAGCAAAAGTCAAGTGTAGCCCAACACTACCCGGGATTTTAGGAAAGCAAGATTTAATACACTTAAAACAATGATAAACAAAATCTCATGGGAAGTGACTTTAATGAAAAAGGAGTCCAAGATGGCTGGGAATTTAAAAAAAAAAAAAAAGGAAATTCTAAAGGCACAACTGCAAACAATTCCAACAAGGAAAATGGGTAGAAGACAACAGAAGAAGCCCTTGTGGCTTCACAAAAGGCTTAGAGATGATCTGAAAACCAAAAGGGACATGTAGAAGGAGTGGAAGGAAGACTAGGCTACAAAGGAAGATTATAGGCAGCGAGCACGGAATTGCAGGGATTCCTAAAGCTAGGCATGAACTAAACTTAGTGAGGCTAAAGCAGCAAAAAGCCTTCTTCAGATATGTCCATAGTAAAAGACAGAGGAAGGAAATGGGGTTCGACTGATGAGTATGGATGGAAAAATGAGAACAGATGACAAAGAAAAGGCAGAAGTGCTCAATTCCTACTTTGACTCAGTCTTCTCTGAAAAGATCTGTGACCTTCTTGGTGAAGTACAAGCTGAAGGAACAGGATGGCAGCTCAAGAGTGACAAGCAAATGGTCAAGTATCATCTTATAGGATTAAATGAGTTCAAATCTCCAGGGCCCAATGAACTCCATCCTAGAGTCATAATGAAGCTGGTGGAAGAACTCTCAGAACCACTGTCTATTATCTCTGAGAAATCATGGAGGATGGGGCGTGCCAGATAACTAGAGAAGGCCTAATGTTGTCCCCATCTTCAAGAAAAGGAAAAAAGAAGCACATGGGAACAGCAGACCAGTCAGTTTGACATCAATCCCTGGGAAAATTCTGGAGCAGAGTATAAACAGTGCATCTCAAACATCTAGAAAACAGTGCAGTGCTTACTAGAAACTAACATGGATTTCTCAAGAACAAATCCTGCCAGACTAGTCTGAATTCAGACTTTGATTGGGTAACTTCCCTGATGGACTGTGGGAATGCTGTGGACATGATCTATCTTGACTTCCACAAAGCTTTTGACAAAGTGCCTCATGATACTCTGATTAGCAAACCTGTAAAAAGTGGCCTAGATGGAACAACAGTCAGATGGATCCACAGTTGGTTACAGAATCGGACTCACAGTGTGCTCATCAATGGCACCTTCTCCAACTGGAGAGAGGTAACATGTGGGATACCACAGGGTTTAGTCCTGAGCCCACTGCTCTTCAACGTTTTCATGAAAGACTTGGATGAGGAAGTGCAGGGAATGATTATGAGATTTGCAGATGACAGAAAACTGGGTGGGATCAATAATATCCTGGAAGACAGAAAGAACATTCAAGGTTATGTTGACAGGTTGAAGTGCTGGGCTAAAAACAACAGAATAACATTCAGTCAGGACAAATGCCAAGTTCTGCACCTAGGAAAGGGAAATGAAATGCATTGTTACAAAATGGGGAATACTTGACTCAGCAATACTGCCAATGAGAAGGATCCTGGAATTGTAAATCACAAGTTGAACATGAGTCAACAATGTGATCTGGCTGCAAAATGGACAAAAGCTATTTTAGGCTGCATTGACAGAAGTATCTCTTCCAAATCACGTAAAGTGCTAGTTCTTCTCTATTCAGCACTGGTTAGGCTTCATCTGGAGTACCGTGTCCAGTTCTAGGCACCACAGCTGAAGAAAGATGCAGACAAGCTGGAAAGAGTTCAGAGAAGAACAACAAGGATGATCCAGGGACTGGAAACAAAGCCCTGTGAGGAGAGATTGAAAGAACTGGGCATGTTTAGTCCCAGCAAGAGAAGAAATGTGATAGTGCTCTACAAGTACTTGAGGGGCTGTCGGACTTGGTTTATACTGCTGCATGCAATGGAGAAGGTTGCCAGTTGGGCAGCCTTGCTCCACAAGTGTTTGTGGATGTCTTCTCAGCTTGGCTCACTTTCCAAGACAGGGCCCCTCGCGAGAGGAAGTCTACAAATACCAGACAGATGGATTCCATGGAGCTTTGATGCATCCTTAGGTGAGTTTTTCCCAACATGTTTGGCTTATCTCATTGTCCCCCCACTACTCTCATCACTGCTCTGAGGTGACGTGAAAGACAGTAAGGGGGGAGGCAGAGGTGGGTCCTGTATTCATGCTCTCTTTTTGAAAGTGCTGCAAGCAAAGTAGCTTTCCAGCTGAAAGCTAGACAGTTGTGCTAAGAGCTTCCCACAGGAGACTGTTAAGAACTGTATCTACTTCTGGGTTTGTTACAAACTGTGTTCAGAGCTATGTCCAAAGAGCTTTCCCTTTCCTGATTTTCCACTTCATAAACTCTAGGGAGAGGTGTGCTGTAATAGATTACCACAAATATGCAAGTAGAAGTAGCACTTTCAGAAATAATAGCCCATTTTCCCCTTTAAAAATAAAAAGGAGAGAAAAGATGAAGCAAACAACCAGGAAAGTCTCTTGAAAAAACAGGAGCAAAACTGGAGAATCTCAACATTGACGAAATCGCCGATACCTTATGCTGGGTCAGAGTAATTGTTCATCTCACTCAATGTGGTTCTTCTTGAAGTTTGGGACTAGAACTCCCATCAGGTCTACTCATGTGAACAATTGTCAGGGATGATGAGAGTTGTAATTTCAAGCTCCTGGAGGATCCCAGGCTAGTGAAGGCTGAAATTTTATACCTTTCTCCCTTTCTGCTTCGCTTGCTAGTGTGTACTGTTTGGCCATGGCTTTGCAAGGTCTGATTGGGACATGTGACATAATTCGTTTCCCCTCACCTCACCCACAAAGACGATTCTTAACTAGAGCATGATTTATTGACGTTGGGCCCGATCCAATAATTCTCAACTGAGCCTTAGTCCCAGTGATTTGGCCGCTTTGCATCTTCCACTTGGACTATTCCACTTCCATTGTTCTTTTATAGGAAGCTGGTGCAGTCATTTAAGGTTTCAGACCTCTCTTTGCCAAATGCTGCTGTCCCTTATTAGTGAGAGATACCCTTTCCCAAGACTTCAAAATGCTCCAATTTCTCTGAGTACCATTTGCCATCT
The DNA here is from genome assembly GCF_004798865.1 of Varanus komodoensis. Lineage (NCBI taxonomy): Eukaryota > Metazoa > Chordata > Lepidosauria > Squamata > Varanidae > Varanus > Varanus komodoensis. The sequence goes on from NW_025335606.1 coordinate 16,747,338, forward strand.
CAAACATGTGTGTGCCGGAGTGATTTGCTCCTGATTCAGCAAAAGAAACTGCTAAATCAGACAGGGGAAGTGGTGTTGTTGGGGAAATGCACCCATCTAATTTCCATCAGGCTGTTTGTGCTTGCACAGAAGGCTTTAAGGGAATACATCCAAGAAGAGCGCTAGAGAAAATGTATTCTGCAAGGAAAGGGAAGCAGCAGAAGCATCCTGTATTTCTCTGCTGTTCAGCAGTAGCCACTGCCAATGTCAACATGATATGCTTTCAGAGTAATATTTTTCTTGCTTTTAGATTATGCATTCAGGATTGCCTTCAGCAAATCTCTACTGCCTTGCCATCCTGTGGTGATGTTGATTATATGAATTTGCACAGCAGTCCTGCACATCCAACATTTCACTGGGGGAAAGCAAAAAGCAAAGCAAAGCAAGATCATGTGCATGTTTACTTGGGAGTGAGCCTTACTGAATTCAGTGAGACTTCTAGGGACATTGTGCCAAAGTTCCAGCCATAGTACATTTGACACTAAAATTGCAATCCTGGGTGCCTTTCCTTGGGAGTAAGCCAAAGGGCTTACTTTAGAGCAGACACGCAGAGTGTTGCAATATAAGCCATGTGAAGATTTTTCTATTTTTTTCTTTGCTACACAAAGCAACGGAAGCTGCATTCTGCATACCGTGACAATGCATCCTAGTTTTACAGAGAGCAGGGTCCTGTTTGATGGAGTCCCTGAGGACAGACTTCTGTTTTAACGTATCCAACACTGAAGGGCTAACCAGTCCAGGCCCTGTTCCATGAACCATAAGAAGCGACAGCAGGGACCTGAAGTTGCCAATGCACTTGGACGGCAGACTGAACAAGGCACATGGTATGCCTGGGCCTGTCTTTGCCACTCCAGCTAGATTTTTTCCTGCTTATAGCAATTACTTGCAAATTTTGCAGTTTTTACATACATTAACATATCCATAGTCATTCATTCATTCATTCATTGCAAATACATGTCCTGCTTTCTGGCAATTCATATTGTCTTTTTTGGCAATTCATAAAGGACCACCTAATCCTGCAGCAGAACACCACCATGCAAAAGACCTACACAAAACTAGCTGGAATAGCTATCACCCTGGAAGACAGAAGGAAGGTCTAAGCTTGGATACTAGATTGAAAGCAAAAGAATGAAATTCAGTAGAGACAAATGCCAAGTCCCCTAGGCAAAAGAAACCAAATGCATGGATACGATGGGGAATACTTGGTTCGACAATTCTGCAAAAGAGAAAGACCTTGGAGTATTGTGGACAACAGGCTAACTATGAGTGAACAATGCAATGTAGCTTCAAAAAGGCCCAAAGGTATTTTGGGATGCATTAATAGAAGTATCACAAGAAGCAGTAGTTCCCCTATATGCCGCACTGGTCAGGCCTCATCTAGAATACTGCGTCCCGTTCTGAGCACCAAGATTTAAGAAATATGCAAAAAAATGGGAAAGGGTTCAGAGGAGGGCAGCAAAGTTAATCCTGGGTCTGGAAACACTGCCCCATGAGGAGAGACTGAGAGAACTGGCCATGTTCAGCCTTGAGAAGACTGAGAGGGGATATGATAGCACTCTTCAAATTCCTGAAAGCCTGTCACAGAAAGGAAGGAGGAGATCAATTCTCACTGATGCCAGAGTGTTGGACACAGAATAATGAACTCAATTTACAGCAAACCAGATTCAGGTTAGATATCAGGAAACATTTCCTAACTGTCAGAGCAATATGGCAGTGGAACCAGTTGCTTAGAGAGGTTGAAGGTTCTCCCACACTAGAGGCGTTCAGGAAGAAACTAGACAGTCAGCTGAGTGCGATGGTGTAACCTGGTGTCCTGCATCAGCAGAGAGTTGGACCCAATGGCCTTCTTGGCCCCTTCCAACTCTGCTGTTCTATGATTCTATAATTCTACCTGTGGCTGAATAGCAGATGTAGATTGTTTCCTGAGGTGTACTTATATTTTTTTTTCCCTCCCAGGACCCTCCTCTCCATTTGTATCTCACAACAGCCCTGTGAGGCAGGCTGCTGATTGACCCAAAGCCACCCAATGAACTTTATCATCCAGTGGGTGCTAGAACCCAGATCTTCCTAGTCCCAGCCAGACACTTTATCCATGCATACCACACCAACTCCGGTTCAAATTGGACTGCTGTGTTTGGTTCACCAGGTTCAACCAAGAGGTTTTCTTTCACTATTTCTTGGCGCTGAGAAAGAGGAGGAACCAACTGGGTCATGAATTGTTACTATTATCAATTTGATTTCTATACCACCTGATAGCTGAAGTTTTCTTGCCAGTCTGCATCAATTCATAAACATAAGTACAGGACTGAAAATGGGTAACAATACAAACACAATAAAATATAGGATGAAGACCTTGGTGGGAAGAGCCCAGATGCTAAACCCAGAATCAGCCACTGATAAAAGAATGAGATGCCAGGAGCTGATTGCACCAGAGGTTCCGGCTAAGTGACCTCTGCCCAATTATCCTTCTTATCACCAATTCTGCAACCCATTAGAGGTATGCAACTCTGCCTGGGGCATATATTTTTCTACCTGCTGATTGCCATGCCTAATCTAATTGTGAGGTCAATTTAATGTGGCTGATTAAATCACACTGCTAACCTGTGACCTGAGAATCTGGCCAGAAATTTCTGACCTCGGGGCACTATCCTTACTTGGCCTGCACAACAATTCCAGCTAGGGATGCACTCTTTTCCGGACAGACTTCTTAAAGTGACAGGGCATAATACCAGGTGCCAGGGCAGTGCATCTCTCAGGCTTTTTGGCCAAGCAGCTGCCGACATAGCAAAGTGATTCAAGGGTGGGGAGCACGACTGCCCATGCACGCACATAGATTAATATGAACTATAATAGCCCCAACTGGGTTTGTCCACAAAGAAGGGGAGGGTTTTTTGTTGGTGGGGTGGGCAGAGTTGTTGGTCATCCTTTCTTAAATGTGGCCACTTATGAATTACTCAAAAGGGCAAAGGTACCTCTGAAAAACTGAGAAGTGATTCCTGCTAATCTATGTGTACAGATGCATTCATAAGTAATATTAATATTATAACAATAGAGAGAGTGACCAGGTGCCTGGTGGGCCTGCCTTTTTGGTCAGATGTCCAAATGCTAAATGTGGATGGGCAATCGTTCTGTTGATTTACTATTTTTATATGAGAATTAGACTTTCAAAGAAAGGATGGTTCCCCATTAGCCTTTCAAATGGAAGACTGCCCTCCATAAAAGAGGGCCAATGGCTAATGTATTTATCTGTTTGCTTTTTAAAAATATTTCTATACTGCCATTTTGGAAACAGCTATCCAGACAGTTTATAAAGTTTGATAAGACTTTTTCTGGCCATTTCAGGAGCTGGGGTAGTAACCTTGACACTTGGCTGAGGGTGTGTCCATTTTCAGACTAACATGCCATTTATGGCATGTGGATCCTTAACTAACGGTCACAAATTGCTTTGTTCCTCCCTAAGTGTGATGATGCTTGTTCATGACCTATTATGAAATACATTTCAAAACAGCAAGGACAAATTCTGATTTGGCCAGACAGCTCCATGGTTGCTCTTTGCTCTTGAACCTGCTACAGAATCTGTGACTTTCATTTCTGGGAAAGTGTGAAGAACAAACAGAACTTTTGTACAAGTTGTATTTTTGGAGGGATATGAGCAAAGGAAGGCTGCTGTTCTTGCTCAACACAGAAATTGAATGAGGGTAGGAATGCCTCAAAGAAAGGAAGGATCTGTGCATTTTGTTTAGTAATGATTTTTCATCTACTTCATTGCTAAGTTGAGGAGGGTGGCAGCAAGGCTCAAAGTAAAAAGGAATTTAGGCATATATTTTCCAGACTTCGACTCTGGGTGGCTATTACAATTACAATGTATTTAAGCTGGCTGGGGAGGGGGGCAGGGGGGGTTGAGTAGAGTAACCACTTCTGCATTGCCAAATTAATGGGAAAACATCACCCAAGGCAGAGGAAAGAAGACTGTTAGTTGTGAAGTCGCACCTGACCCATCGCAACCCCATGGACAACATTCCTCCAGGCCTTTCTGTTCCGCACCATCCCCCGGAGTCCACCCAAGCTCACACCAACTGCCTCAGTGACTCCATCCAGCCACCTCATTCTCTGCTGTCCCCTTCTTCTTTTGCCATCTATTGTCCCCAGCATTAGGGTCTTCTCCAGTGAGCCCTTCTTTGTCATTAGGGGGCCAAAGTATTTGAGTTTCATCTTCAGCATCAGGCCTTCTAAAGAGCAGTTGATCTCCTCTAGGACTGACCGGTTTGATCGCCTTGTGGTCCAAGGGACTCGCAGGAGTCTCCTCCAGCACCACAATTCAAAGGCCTCAATCCTTTTATGGTCCAGCTTTCACAGCCATACATTGCAAGGAAAGAAATACTGATTTGGAAATGCAAATTTGATTTGGAGTTATAGAAGACAGTATAACTTAAAGAGAAATACTTTTCACCAAGGAAGACTATGACCAGGTGACCTGCATGCTTACTCAGTCTGTTGCTATCTAGGAGCTTTTCTAAATGAGGTTTCTGAACTGGGTTGTTGCAGAAAGAAGACTGGATCTCTATGCAAAGAGCTTTTCCTTTCCTGTTTTTCTGCCTCAAAAATTCTAGATGGTTCTATAGAACTGCAGAATAATGCAATTATGCTAGTGGAGACTTGAACTTTGTTTCAGAGTGAAAAAATACTGCTTTTTCCTATTCCAAAACTGGGCTTCCAAAAGCAGAAGCAACCCTGGAAGAGTGCAGTGTTATCTGTACCACCCCCAAGCAACTGTGAGTAATAAAAGAAGAGTGTTCAATAAAAGCCTTGCTTAGAAAAGCTCTAGGTACTAGTTGTTGGGCGATTTCAAGGCTCCATCCTGCCTTTTCTGGTGCTTTTACTTTAAATCAGACCTTGACTGCACAGCTCTTCAAATAGAGGATGGTTTTGGAAAGAGAATGAACTTCTGGCAGTTCTCCAAAATAGAGCATCCTAGGCCGTCCACCATTGATATGTTGCTCTGAAATACTGAAGAAAATTGAAACTGATGTCCAAGGGCCCACCAAGGTAGGAAGTGCCATGATTTGACAAGATCTTCTCCAACCTGGGCCCAGCCATCATGAGGCGTGCATCAGGATATGCCCCGCTCCTTCCTCTTGACTGGCTGGAACCAAGGCAGGGCTTGATCAGCAAAGAGGGTGAGCCATCCTTGAGCCCCGAGCTTCATGCAACAGCCAAGACAAGCAGCATATTTGCAAATTGACTTCTGCCACAAAGCTGTGCCAGATGAAGGCAAGTTTTGGGCCAGGCAGTTGTCTTGCTTCACCATAGTTCCACCCAGGCCTTATTAAGAAAGACTTGTATCCAAAATGTAGAGAAAGCCTCTTGCTGTCAAGACCAGCTGGGTGGCAGCCCTGTGGTTTTGCAAGCAGCAGCTGACATCACAGAACACCCGTGAAGAATTCCGCTTCTCCAGACAAAGCTCCTGAGATAGCAACCAGGATTGCTGCAAAATGTCAGATGTGAACATGATCCAGGGATAATAAAGGCAACGTCGGGAGAAATGTTACCTCCAACCCTGGCCAATGTAGACATCAGTGCACAGGTTATGCTGAAGTGTAGATGCTCATCATAACGATCCCCATGGCCAAGCCCCCAGCTTGTTTGTGCCACCAAGTCATCTCTGATTTATGGCCAGCTAATGAATGAAAGCCCCCCACCCCCTGTGCTGTCCATGGCAGTTCCATGCAGCTCACCCATGTTCAAGACCGTCTGAAGTATGGTAGCCCCGGTTTTGTCATTTTTGCTTCTAGGGGAAGCTCTGCCTTGCCTTGATCCAGGACCCACTTGTTCTTCCTGTTGATTCAGGATATTTGCAAAGCTCTCCTCCAGCACCATGTTTTGAATGCATCGATTTTCTTCTTGTCATTTTTCTTTACTGTCCAGGTTTCACACCCATACATTATGATATGAAATGCAATAATGTGGATGATCTTGGCCTTGGCCTGCAGTGAAACCTTCTTAACGCTTGATGATCATTTCTAGTTCCTTCCAAGTCCCGGTCTTCTCTGAATTTCTTGGCTGTACTCTCCCTTTGAATTGATGACTGTGGACTGGATTTAATATTCACTTTCATCAGGAGTTTTTTCCAGTCATTGCTGCTTTCTGCCAGTAGTACAGTATCATCTGCATATCTTAAATTAGCTATGGTTCTTCTCAATGCTTTTTTTGTAAACAAAAAAGTTGCCGGAACTCATGTCTTGGAGTCACACTTTTACACTAAAAAAGATTTTCAATTCACCAACTTTTTTTTGAAATAAAGAACGTATTTACCTTTTGCACTTAGCCAGTCACTCTACACACACATAAAAATAATGGTTGCCGCCGGCAGAAAGCACTCAGTGTGCGACCACACACACCATTCCCAAGACGAGCAGTGTCCCAAGCCGAGCAGCACCCTCACAATCAGCACGGACACACAAGCAGCCTGCAGGCGATTCAAAATCACTCCATTGGAAAAATCCGTCAAAAAACGGTGCCGGAACGCTGGTCCGGTGCATTCTATGACAAAAAAAGTCCTGGTTCTGCTGCTAATTTTCATTCCAGTAAAATCCAGCTTTTCTTATGTTATGTTCTTCACTGATATTGAACAAAAAGGGAGATAAAATATATCCTCGTCTGGCACCTTTGCCATTCTTTTTCTCTGCATTTTGTCCTAACTGTAGCTTCTTGTTTGTGATACAGGTTGTGCATCAGGATAATCAAGCGTGGAAGCACACCCACTTCTTTCAGGACCATCCATAGCTTCTTGAGAGTCAGAGGCTTTGCTGTAATATATACACCATAGACCGATCTTTTACTGAAATGCTTTGGTGTGCTCTAGTAGCCAACATATATTTGCAATATGATCTCTAGTGCCTCTTCCTTTTTGTAATCCCACTTGGACATCTGGCATTTCTTGCTCCATACAGGGTAGCCTTCTTTTTTGCAACACTTTGAGCATCACTTTGCTTGTTTGGGAGATTAATGCAATGGTCCCATGGTTGCCGCATCTTTTGCATCTCCTTTCTTGGGGATTGGAATATAGTTTGAACGTTTCTAGTCTGTGGGCCATTGTTTTGTTTTCCATAGTTGCTGACATATATTTGTTTGGATTTGGACTGATTGAAATTCTGCAGCTTGGAATCGTTCTATTGCTATCCTTCTACTCCAAGTGCTTTGTTCTTTGCAAGTCTCTTTGCTCTCTAATATTTCAGTCTCTTCTTCCCAGGATTCCTCTTCAAAGAAGTTGGTCATCTGTTCATCTCTGCTATGCAGATACTCTGAATATTCTTTCCACCTTCTCTTTATTTTCTCCAGGTCCAATAGTTTTCTTTTAGCATACCTAATCTAGTTTTGAATTTCCCTTTGATTTCTTGGATCTTCTGGAAGAGGTCTCTTGTGTTGTATTTCTTTGCACTGATCTTCTGTTTCTTTGCTGCCATGGGAAGGGGTGATGGTTGCCAATCTGGATGGCTTTAAAAGGGGATTGGACTGATTCATGAGGGAGGAGCTGATCCATGGCTACTGGTCTGCTGGCTGTGTACTTCCCCCTTTACCAGAGTTGCCAAGGAGCGTGCACAGGAGGAGGCCCTGCGCCCTTCATGCTTGAGGGATCCTGTGGGCAGCTGGTTTGCCACTCTGTGTACACAGCACTGGACTTAATGGACCTTTGGTCTGATCCAGCACAGCTTTTCTTATATTCTTCTGAGATCTGAGTTCAAGCATCCACTCACCCATGAAGCTTACTAATCTGGGGACAGTCACATACTCTCAGTCCAACCTACCTTACAGGGTTGCTGTTGTGCGGATGAAACGCAGCTGTACAACTTACCTTGGGTTCCTCATAAGAGGGAAAATGTGGAATGTGATTCAATGTAATCATAATTCATCCTTATCCACCAGGAGCATTCTAGACATTTTGAAAAGCCCAGCATTCCTGTCCATTCATGCAGTCGGGGGCTGCTGGGACTTGAAGTCTAAAACATCTGGAGAACACCAGGAAAGGTTGATCTTCAGCTCAGTTTTAGATCTGGGCATGCCTCAAGACTCCTCACCACTGCCTGAATGAATGTGTAGGCAAGGAAAGACAGATTTGCAATGCAGATCAGCGACAGGACAGGATAAAACATTTTGAGCCATTTTGAGCTGGTTTAGACCTGCTTGGCAGAGGACTTGGGGAAAGAATTACACCCAGACATCCCCCCCCCCCCCGCCTTTGCAACTGAATTTGTCCCCAACCCTTAGACAATTGCTAATGGTTAGGTTATAAGCTGGAAGTTGAAGCCTATAATTGTGTTTATAATAGTAATGGTCATGTACCTTGTGACCAGGTATTACCATTCTTGACTGCTCTCTGATCCTTAGCTTGCTGAAAATATTCCACATTTTGGACAGGTAATTGAAGTTGTTTCCCATTTCTTCTTTTAAGCAGACCTAACTGCCAATCTTAAAATCCTGTTAGAATACTTGCAAGCAGCAAAGAATTCCTCTTGCTTTTCTGTGGTTCATCTCTAGATAAACTCCAGGCTATATTTGAAAGAAGAGCTGTTCCTTTTTGGAATTTGGAAGGGTGCATGAAGAACTGTTGTCATTTGAGGTCAAGATAATAACAGGAGGTTAAAAATATGGACTATGTCACACTTTTGAAACAGGCTCTGTAGGCTGTGGTCATGCAAATAATCTTGGCACTAATGCTCCATTTTTAGTCTCCTTCCAGCCAAAGCAAGTGCTCAAGTCACCAGCTGAAGCTTTGTCAATGGAGAATGAATGCACACTGGCTTCTCAGGACTTGTCCTTGTGACTTATTGTGGAAAAAAGCATTGTATTGTTTCCAACACATGCATATCAGATTTTGTTCTGTATCCTTAAATGATCAAACACAGGAATGAATGAAACCTTCATGCGTCAAGTCAGCAGCGGGAAACAATGGAGTGTTTTAACAACATAGGGAAAACAGTACTCTGAGAGCCAATTCAAATGCTCTGAAAAGGCACATGGGGGAATGTTCAAATGGTGTGCCACATCAAAAATATCCATGCATGTGGAAAGCTAGCACAGGATTTCAGCTTAACTGCTCCACATTTGCTAATGCTGCTCATGGACTGAACCTGGGATCTTTCTGCCTGCCAGACATATGCTCTACCACTGAGCTATGGCACTGCAGAGCAGTAAAACATGAGCACCATCTGCATCTTTAAGGCAATCCATCAGTCTGCTAAACCAGAAGCAGAAATCCTCAGCCCATGAGCTGGATGTGGTCTGGGAGTCTCCTCCATCCATTCTGCAGAGGGTGCTGTTCCTCCCAGAAGCTCCCTGCCTGGAAGCATCACCTGGCAGGAAAGGTAAGGCTGCACAGGCTTCTGTGTGCTGCTTCAAGCCACTTCAAGCAGCTTGAAGGGATGGTTCCAAGCAGTTTCACTTTGGAGGCTCCTGCCCTTCCTGAGCAACAAAGATGCTTCGTGTGTGTGTGTGTGTGTGTGTGTGTGTGTGTGTGTGTGTGTGGATAGGGATGCATGTACATATGTGCATGGCATGTGCACATATCCCTGCTGTTTGGGGGTGCAGCTCTGCCCACTGCTAACGTGAGGGAAAAGGTCATAGCTCTGTGCTCAGTTTTCGTTCAGAAGATGCGTGCTATTCAATCCCCGACATTTCCCAGCACAGCAAGAAAGAATCCTGCCTGACAACTTGGAAAGCTGGTCCTGGGCAGTGTCAACAAATCTGGGCTGGATGGACAAAGGGTATGAGGCTGTTTCTTATGTGCCTGACGTGCTTGCCCTGAACCAGTGTAGCCCTCAGGCACAAAAATATCCCTCACGAATGCCTAGAAAACAGCCTCTTGTGAATAGCTCCTAAACAGCTTGAACCTAGTCACACGGGAAGTCTTCTTCCTCTAGGGTTTACTGGTGAACCAAGGGTAAAAGGCCTAACTATCACCACCTACTCAGGACAAAAACAAAACAGTACAAAACAAAATCCCCAACTCAAAAACATCCAGGTAGATCACTACACGCAGGAAATTCCAGAGAGCAGACTGGATGGAATATTGAACATCACTATTGCACCAAAGAGAACCTGAATTACAAGGAGCCAGAAAACCTAAAGAGGAGAGTGCCCCCTGTTTCCTCGTACCACCAATAATGCTACATTAATCGATCTACTGTCCCTTGTACCCCACCCTTTGAAAAGTCGGAAACTTCTTGACCAAGGCCAACAAGATTGGCATGAGCAACACAGTGGCCTGAAAGTGGCCACAACGAACAAGCCTGGCGAAAGGCATGGAAATTGTGCAAAAGAGGCAAACAGAAGCCACCATATGCAGGGCTTGTATGCAGCGTTTGTAGGGTTCTATCCGTTGAATGGATCAACCTTATCAGGATCTTTGCCTCCAAGCATCCGTGGGCTTCTTCGTATGCGCACCCTGGTCTTCCAAAGCGAGCTGGACCAAGAGGAACCTGGTTGTGCAACTGGCAGCCTTCTGTGTCGGCTGCAGCAGCCCAGATGGCAGCTTCAGGTGGTACTGAAGAAGGATATTGCTTGCACAGCACTTGGGGCTCGATGCCTGGCAAGCACCCCCAGAATGCTGGGCTTGCTCACCAGGAACTCAAACTCGAGGCTGCTACAAAGTGGACCAGAATCCAAGGAGCTGAGCCCAGGGAATGTGACGCATTCCTAGCTCTGAGCAGATTCCACATACAGTCCCACTCGGATGGGTCTTAACCATGGAACTGGCACTCAGCCACGAGGAGGTGGCCAGTTTCACAAAAGCAGTGTATTCAGCTAGAATCCGGACACCAGGCTGGGGCAATCACTGCTGCTTCAGCTGCAGGAAAGGCTGGGCCAGCCCCCCCATTGCACACAGTGAAGGAGCCACCTTGGGCGGCAGCTGCCGAGGGGTAGGAGTGGCAGTGAACGTTCGGAAGCAAGGTCTGTTTGCCAGGAAGCCTGCTCTCCTCCAGCATGGAGGTCAGGGAAGATTCAGCTGCCACTCCGCCCACCTTCTGTGCGTGGACTGGTTGCAGGCTCCATCTTCTGCTTTCCCTCAAGTGTCCGGCACCAGTTGGAGCCATTCATGGAAAATCTGGTTCCATATATATTGTTGCTATTGTTAGGTACCATCAAGTCATCTTCAATTTATGACAACCCTATGAAGGAGAGCCCTCCAGATATCCTGTCCGTGGCAGACCTGCTCAGCCGTTGAAAACGCTGGGCTGCGGCTTCCTTCATGGAAATGATCCATCTCATGATTGGTCTTCCTCTTCTTTTTCTGCCTTTGACTTTCCCTAGGTCATGCATCATTCGGTTAGCATTTAAAAGGCTTCACGTCTCTAAGAGGACCGTACATTATTCTCTGAACTGGATGGGCTTTCACAGATTGAATAGAAATGCTGTGTGCCCTTCTTACATGCTATCCAATGTGGCTGCATGCAACCCTCCAAACTGAGGATTATGGACATCTGCGTCCCAGAACACCCCACTGCACTGGTTCAGGTCACCCTGGTGGCTTGAAGCGATAGCCAGTGTGGGAAGAACCCAGCCAGCTTTGAAGGCAGAGGGGGGCACTCCAAATGTGGAGTCTAGCCCCAGCTGCAAACCACTTTCCTGAGGTTGGATGTGGGACTTGGCATCATCCTGTTGCAGCCTAGAAAATGACTAGTGGCCATAGGATAGCAATTGATTTAATTCATGAACTCAATTTACGTATTTATAAATGAACTCTATTTATTAATGAACTCAGTTTATTCAAGCTATCTAAAATTACTTCTAGGTCAGCTTTAAGAGACTAACAAAAACAACAGATTGGATTTCTTCTTCACCTTCTGTCTCTTTTTTTCTGTTGAAAGACTGACAACATGACAACATACAAAATATAAACCAGCTAAAATAAAATTCTACTGAAATATGGTGACTCCATATTACATACCTATTCTGTCCCATACTATCTTCTGCCAAAGCTCTCTGGACAGTTCACAAAACAAAAATTTTAAATTGTAAAACAGAATAACATAATGAAACATAGAAACAGTGCGAGTCAGGTGGGGTCTCCCGGGCCATCTAGTCTGACCCCCGGCTCCAGCCAGCTCCGCTCACGACATGTCCACCATGTGCATGTCTAGCTTATCTTTGAACACCCTCACAGATGGAGCCTAAGCCACATCCCGTGGAAGCCCATTCCATACCCTCGGGGTCCTGACTGTCAGGAAGTGCTTCCTGGCATCTAAATGGATCCTAGGTAATGAAACCAGAATGAAACATCTTAAATTTAAATAAGTTTTATTTCTCCTTTAGAATAGAAATATATATATAAAAACACCAATCCAAGGTTAAAGTCAGCAGCAGTGCAAAGATTAAAAAAAAGTGCTAATGCCATTTTTAAATCTGACACCATTTTGAAAGCCATTCAAAGCATGAAAGCTAATGCCATTTTCAACAGGGCATCAGAAGAGCCCTGCGGGCTGAGACCAAGACCCCATCTAGGCCAGTATCCTGTTAACACAGTGGCCAACCTGCAGCCCCACAATCAGGACTTGAGTGCGTCTGCACCCTTCCACCCATGCTCCCCTGCAACCAGTCTGTGTAGCCACATTGCCTCCGATACTGGACTGTCCTTTCCTCATTTTCCACTTGAAGAAACTTTAAATAGGTTAACGATGCAAGACAGTGGAAGCACAGTCAATACAGCTTCCACATTCCAGCTGTTCGGTGCTGTTGACAAAATGTTTTTCTACAGTTAACTAGAAGTGGCATAAATGAAAGTTTCCACATGGCCATGCCCTTCCCCGCGGCCAAAACCTTTCTATAAAGTTTACTTGCAAGTTCAATTCAGAAAAGATCCTTTCCAATGTGAATCATAAGTTTCCTCTCTGTAGACGCTGGCTATTTGATTGCTTCCTGTTCAGTGCAACAGGGGCTTTAGAGCTGAATTGCCTTTTCATCTAGATAATATTTCCTTCAAGAAGTGTAGGTATTCAATTGTTGGTTTCTTGGTTTCTTTCCCTCTTTTTTTCTTTAAAGAGGGAAAGGAAAGAAACTAATGTATGGGAAGCAATATTTAACCCCATCCCTTGAAAACAGAGGCAAATCATTACTAACCCCGGCCATGCAGAACAGGTAGTAATAAAATGGCCAACCAAGAAGCTATTGATCAAAGGTAGAGTAGTCCAAGAAAGCCTCAGCAGTGTGGGCAGGCTCATGTCTCAACCGTGCGGAAGAAAATTCACCATAAATTAGGTATGAAAAACAGAGGACAACAACTCAGAAAAACATTGCAATGCAATGATTTCTGAATGACCATGTCTGTATACTCCATTTAAAGAGCATGAACAAATTACAGCCATTTCAAAGAAAAGTTCAATGGTGTCTTTCTGCTAGTGCAAAGTTTCTATTGCTTTGTTTTATGGTAGATGATTTTTATTATAGGCTTTTATGATAGATTTTATTGCATATGATCCCTTGATGAAATTAGAATGCAAACCAGTGGGACTGCACGTGACTCTCCACATTCAGATTCCAGGGTGCTTCTCCCACTCTGCAAAGCTGCTGGACAGCTGGTTTCAGCTGTCTAAGTGCAGCACTTCAGGAAGGGGGTGGAAGCACCACCAAAATACTTTGCGTCCTAGTGGCACCAGTCTGCTCTACTCCTGTCCCTTCCACCCAGGACCCTCCCTCTGAGATCTCTTATCACCTTGTAACAACAGCCACTGGGGTTCTTTCTCTGCTGATTGCAATGGGAGTGGAGGGAAGGGATTCAAGTGTGGAACTCCAGATTTGAATTTGGAACCTTTAGGAAAACCCTGCGGTCCTCTGGAGGGGGATCAGTCATTTAGTTAACGATTGTTGCATGTGTTATGAATTGTTTTTCTTATTGAAAACTTGTGGAGTTTAAATTCAGAATGACCTGATATAGGAAGTGCAGCTTGTGAAATCAAAGTTCATAATCCTTTTCTGTATGCTATTCCAAGAGTCTGGAAAGAACAGAAATCACATACACTTCTCTCTCTCTCTCTCCCTCTCCCTCTCTCTCTCTCTTTCCAAAATCTGAAGCTCTTTCTTAGTGAACCAGTGATGAATGATGATATTCTATCATATCATCACTATAAGCAATGGTTTTGCATGTGGCATTGTGGGTTTACTGATTATATAAGCATGTTCCATGTTTTGAACCAGTACTGGAGAAAGGGTGTGGGATTTTAGTGACTCAGTATTTGGAGAGAGGCTGGACAGCTGTTGCAAGAAGCACTGAGGGAGGGGGGCAGCATTTGACCATCATGGTTACCAAGTGTAGTAACGAAGTGATCTTTGTTTACTATAACATTAGTGCCAATGGAGTTAAGTTAGACACCACCACTCTGCAGCAATCATGAGTTCTTTCCAAACTGCTCAAATGGAAAGGTGTTTCACTGCCAGTTTTTTTAGAGTTTTGGGATGTATCAATGATTATCAGCAAGGCAAGGCAACGCAAGACAGAAGGATGGACAAAAGGAAGGAAGAGACAATCACCCATCCATCCATCCAGGGAGACGGTGGAGAGTGGTGGAGGAGCAGGTGGGCATCCTGGCATAATGTCTATTAATAAAGCTTTGGCACATCCTTAGGGAAACTACAGGAGGGGGAGATTTAGGGGCAGGGGGCATGGCACCAAGGCAAAGGAGGCTACCAGCAGGACTGCCTGACAATGGTGTCCCTGGGAGGTGAGATACTGCAGATTAGTGGTAAAGCATTTGGGCTACATAAGATCTCAAATCCTGTTCCTTCCCAGCTTCAGCTGGAAAAGATCCCTCTGGAAAGCTGCTCTCAGTGTTGCTCACGCTGAACTCAGCAGGTGACTGCTCCTAACAGCTAGGATGGTGAAATTAGAGGAAAAAGCAGTCGGTGGATCAACCTGGGATTGTGCAAACACAAGCTGAGAAGTGTAGAGGTTACTGGGAGGCCAGCAGCCAAGGCCGCCAATGTCCCTTTGTGTGTCTGGATGAAGGTGGAGCTGCTTCAGGCAGTGCTAACAGGCTGGTAGGCTGCATGAATGGCAGACTGCAGAGTATGTGCTGGAAATGGAAAATGGCCACTGTCTGACCACCTGGAGTTCAGTGCATCCTGGACATTAGAGGAGGAAAGAGGGTAGCAGGCCAGGGGAAGACGTGGGGTTTGGCATGAGCGCACATCTAAGGATGTGTGAATCAGCAAAAATCGAGTTCACTGACGTGCTTTGAATTCCCAGTTAAAGCTTGTTCTGCCTAGAGCCTGTACTGGATTGTAAGCCGTGGGGTGGGGTGGGGCTGTTTTTGCAGGAAAACCCATGTGTATTTTTGTGTACATTTCCTAAATATATATATATCAACTGTGTGCATCTTTGAACTGTGTGCTTCCCTCTTCCATTGACGGAAACACATTTGTGCTGTCCCCCCCCTCAAAAGGATGCATATTTTCATGTACATTTTTCAAATGTAAGCATGTCATTGAACACTTTATTTATTTGTTTATTTAATTATAATCAGAGGAACTGCATTGCTTGCCATGGACTTATAATAAACTAGGAGGTGCCACTGGACTCACGTTTTACTTGGGGTTTCCCCACAGGCAGCTGACTGGTCAGTATGTGAGCAGAAGAGAGGACAAGACGAATGCTTGGTTTGATTCAGCAGGGTGGTTCTTATCGGAATGCTTAATCCCATCAAAGTTGGTGGGCATTACTACATCTTGTGATGCCAAATCCCAAAGCTTAACTATGTACTGCAAGAAGGAGCTTAGTTGACTTCACCAAAGGAATATGGATGCAATGTCACAAACACAGGTCTGATTTCCAAAGAACTGCATTTTCCCATAATTTTGGGCCAGGGAATCTAAGACAGGTGATGAAGATTCACAGAAAGTGACACTATACAGCAGGAAGGATGGAGGCATTTGGGCTTTGCAGCAAACGGGAACCGCAGCATGTGGTGAGCCAGAACTGAGCTGTGTCACAAGATAATCATCGCTTCATGGCCGGAGCAGCCGAGCACAGCCCATACATACCAGGATCAGCAAGGGTAGGGCTTCGAAGTCCTCCAAGTACAGCTTTTCTTGGCCAAGGGTATCCCCATGTGGTTGGACTCCTTTTAGGCCACCCGTGCTCTGGGAATGTTTTCCTAGAGTGTGGGCTTTTCTTGGCTGGTGTCTCAATGGAATTAGGGTTTTGATGGTTGAGTCTTCCTGATACATATGCCCTGCCTTTGCCTTACCAATTCCCATGTCAGCAAGTTATGACAGATACATGTTTGGTCCTTGACACATCTACATTTCCTTCACAATCAGAAATAGAAATTGTGCACTAGGTTCAGGATTATTATTATTTTTGAATATTTTATTGAAGTCTATTATGGGACTTAGTTGTTTCAGGTTTAGGCTCTAAGTAATAAGGGAGGCCTGGTGGGAATATATAAAGGGAAGAAGGCTGAGATCTGTTCCAATGGCCACAGTCTGGAGAAAGATATAGGGGCTAGAATGGATCCTTGGCAGGCAGATCATCTAAAGTATTTCATTGCTTGTATACGTGAAATATATTCAACCCTGAAGGAAGCAGTTCCAGTGCTGCTTTTGCTTCTCTAAAAAGAGGCCTGATAAAAGCAGGGCTTTGTGACCAGAATGTGAGCACCAGAGAGAACGATGTACTGGCATCCAAATATCCCAGATCTCATATTTATGTGAACCACATTCTGTTTGGCAGTCAGACATTCTAGGAGTGCCACTACAGGGCTGAGTGAGAGACCCCTTAAGATTTAGGAAGCCCTTGTAATGTTTTTTTTATTAAGAGATAGACAGGAAGAACGTGGGTGTAGGTGAATGACAGTCCTACAAGACAAATCCCTAAAGAGGAGTCCCTACAAGCTTTATCTCCATCGTTAGCTTGCTCCAGCCCTTGTCTCCAAGTGTTTCTGTTCTTCTGACCATGAAACTGCTGCTTCAAAACTTGATTGGTGTCTTATTCAGAAACACAGACAGCTGAGATATTGTTAAACATTAGCCCCCACTGAGGAAAGATCAACTGACCATCCTGGATCATTAACCAGCAGTCTCCTTAAGAAAGGAATGTCTGGCCAGCTCCAGTAAGGAGACAACTCATCCTTGCTACTTAGTAAGATGTCAGATAAGTGTATGCAGGATGTGAACTTCCCACTGCAAAGTTAACATGCAACAAGCCTTTAGAGAGATCTTTCTGTTGCATTCTTTTGACCTGCAGCTTGCTCACCTGCATTAGAGTATCTCAGTTTGCTTGCTTGCTTGATTTATTTGTTTTTATAGACCGTTCTATAGCAAGCACTCTAGGTTTTTGAGCCAAAAATCTATCTGTGAACAAGACAGTTCAGATCTTACCCTTTTGCCCCATACCTTTTGGGATTTAATTGAGAACATTGAAGTTGTGCTGACTCAGCAGTATTCAGATGTCATGGTAAACTGCATTTTGCCAAAATGAGCACAAGTTTTGCCTCCCCAGCCCCAGCTTCTGCTACTTCCGCTACAAAATGATGTTGTAAACTTCTGCCTTTGATTCACTTCAGCCTGCCATGGCATGGAACGCTGAAACTGTGACTAATCTTAATTGTGGTTCATTTAAAGAAGACTGTTTTGTAACCACATGTAGAAGTTAGCTTGTTTGAAATTAGCCATAGTTAGCCTTAACCACAGTTTCCCAGGTTTGGGTGATAGGGCAAGCTGTAGAGGGGGAAAGGGGAAGAAAAAGTGAGGAGGGAAGGGAAAGCACAGAGGCCTGGGTGGTGAGGAGTCTTGGCTCATTCACGACTTGTAAAAGCTAAATTATAGTTTAGTGTGACATCTGAACTCAGGCACTGGCTGCATTCACACAACACGACAAGTATGCATGGTTATCATGGTTTACAGTTTTTTTAAAAAAACAACAACCCATGATCAACCTGATAATCAACTCTTTTCTACATTATCATGGTTTCCATTCATTCCACACAGTCTTCCTACTTTTGGCATATATCTATCAGCCACTGATAAGATATATGAAATTCAATCCCAAGGTACATCGTCCCCTTCCCATGCTGCTTGCCTCTTCCTCATTGGTCCACATATGAAGATGGATGGCTGGAGCAGTTCCTGCATTGTGACTCCTTCCAAAGGACTCTGGGATAGTTGCATGCCAGGAGTGTAAAAACCATGATCCTGGGTTCAGACAGCATTACGAGACACGGTGGTACAGAGAAACCATAGACCAAACTATTGTTTCCTAGCATGGTGTCTGAAGACCAGAATTACTATGGTGAAATACTGTGACTGGGTTCAGACAACACCAAAGACCAACTATGGTAAAAAACCACCACGACTTGCTGTGTTGCCTGAACCCAGCCACTGTATCTCATTTAAGTTATGTATTTAGTTATTTAAAACATTTATACCCTGTCCTATACTCAAAAGCGTCTCAAGGCGGCTTATTTGCCATACATCAGCACACAGCATCAGTAACTGTAAGTCACAGATTGACTTGACACTTCTAGGTCAATGAATAGTTGCTTATTCTCTAGTTCCTTGTCTTTTTTCTTTTCCACGAATTATTGCTGATTTAGCAAGGGTGGGGGACTCTTGCCAGCAGAAGGAAACCACCATTATTTACATTGCATTTTTGACCACGTTAACACCCTGATAAATCAGATCCTGTCTGGTTTTCCTTCCATACTCTATCCATTGTTGTAAAGAACAGGGCATAGAAACCTTCACATTAGCATTCCAGCTGATATTTCTGCACCAAAAGGGGTTTAAATGATGTCTGGCCATTAATATAGAATACAGAATCTATATTAAAATTCTGAGTTTAAGCTGATTGGCTGTTTGATATGTCTGGATTTGAAATCAGTCCTAGACATTGGTTTGTTTCCAGAACCTGCTGAAGACTTTTTAATTTAAGAAATCTCCCCTGATTGACTAGTCACTTATTTACAATTGTCATTCTGGTTTTTATTTTTATTTTTCCCTTTTACAGATCACCACTCTGGAACCTGTTTTGTTATGGAGCTCTTTTACAAATGCTACTTGTGACAGCCAGTTAATCTGCAATTCTGTGATGCTACCCATAACTAGGGATGTGTGAGGAGTCTGCTGGGGGTAGGAATCCACTGGATTTCAGCTCCCAGGCTCCAGTCTGTTTGGTGTGTCCCCAGGTCCAAGTTCATAGAAACAGAATCATAGAACAGCAGAGTTGGAAGGGGCCATGAAGCATTGGGTCCAACCCGCTGCTGTTGCAGGACACAACTTTACACCATCCCATTCAGATGGCTGTCCAGTTCCTTTTTGAATGTCTCCAGTGTGGGAGAGCCCACCACCTCTCTGGGCAGCTGGTTCCACTCCCGTATTGCTCTGACCGTGAGGAAGCTTTTCCTGATGGCCAGCCTGAATCTGGGTTGTCCCAACTTGAATTGGTTATTCCATGTCCTGCACTCTGTCATCAGCAAGAAGAGGAACTGTGCAAGCAGCATCCCTCTTCAGGCTCCGAGTCCCATGTTCTGTGCAAGCAGCATCCCTCTTCATGCTCCGAGTCCCATGTTCTGTGCAAGCAGGACCCCTCTTCCACACCACATGCAGCCAGCTTTGCACATGATGCAGAAGAAGGCTGTCAGTTGTGTGGCCTTTGTTTCATGAGCATTTGTGGACTTCCTCTTGGCTCGGCTTGCTTTTTAAGATTGGTCCAAGCCAAGAGGAAGTTCATGAATGTTAGAGGCATGGATTCTGATGAGTTTTGTCACAGTTCTACCCATAACCCCTCAAACTTGGGGAATTGTGGGCATCCTGTGCAGCGTAGGGTTAGGGTGTTTGGCTGTGTAAGTGTGGTACTTAGAAGCAGGAGTGAAGGAGGCTGAAGGGCCACCAGGATGCCTTGCCTTTTGGTGTCTGTCTGTTCCCTTCCCCATGCCTTGGCATGTGCCCAAAAGCCTTCTCCAAGGTTGGGCTTATGATCTTGGAGAAGCAGATGATGTGGTTCTTGCTGCACAAGCCATGAGGGGTCAAGAGGGGGATTCAAGTGTGGACTCCCAGCTACGAGTTCAGAGCAATATGCTGACCTCGTAGCTGGTAATACAAAAAATCCTGTCAGCCATATGGAGACTGTCTGGTGGCCGTATGGTTGCTCAGCCCATAGGTCACTGAAAATGTGGAGAATGTGGGAGAGCAAGGCCCTCTCACCTCCTTCCCTTAGTGTTCTGATGGCACTTGGCGAGGCTGAAACATTCTGCATCAGAGGAGGGACAAAATGCTTGCTAGCTTGCCTCACTAGGAACGGGGGAGAAATTCTCCAGTTTGCATTTGCCAGAAGGCACCAAACCCAGTTCTCTCCTGCATCCCAGAAAACTGCCTGGTGCTGGGAAGAAATGTTCAAATTCCAGATATGCTTTAGGGCAGCACAATAGTTAAGAGTTCTCGCTTTTCCACTGCCTTCACCCACCCCAAACCTCTTGCTCTCTTTTTCGAAGCTAGTTAATTCAACATTAGGTAAGTCCCTCTGGCACCGTTCCCAGAATTTAACAGTGGGGGCCTTGTGAAATGCTAAACGATGTGCATAACAGCATTCAGGCCCTCCACAAGCCGAGCCGTCAAAACATTTGCTGCTTTGAAAATGTGTTCTTCAAAAAAGAAAGGAAATAAAAGGAAAAGGTGGGGGGACAAGGCATATGGAACGTATTATATTTGGTAAAGTTTTGACAGTCCATCCCAAGAAAATCTTCACAGAGCTGCAAGACAGAGGCCTGCCTTTTAGGAATGAGCATCGCTCCCAGACTGTTCTTTTGCAACTTGGTGCATGCAAATACCACAAGGGAACATCCATGAGCATAGATGTCTGGTCTCTTTCCAATGCCTTATGCACAAGGCTTAAACGTAAAAATGCGGTCTATTGCACTTCAGTTGCTTTCATGTTCACTCCCATCTGCACATTATTCTCTTGACTAAAGGTGTTGATCCATGGTCCTTTGAGTGACTTAGCAGGGCGAGATGCTCCAACTTGGTGCATTCGCTGCTTTGGATTCCTCCTTTTCTAGGGACATTGGCAGAAAGGAACAGCTTGTCTCCTTGGAGATGCAAAAGACACTTGTCACAGAAGAGAAAGAATTGTAGTTTAAGCACCACCTGCCAGCCTCCTCTTCCTATTAATTCTCTCCTATATGACTAGAGAGAGAGAGTGCAACAAAGCTGTCTTTTATTTACATCACAAATAACCAGCAATATGGGAACTTTGCATGGTGATTCAAGACATAATGGAATTAGACCAGGTTGGTGGGTGACAAAGCTGTTTATGGGAAATGGAATTAGTGGGTGGATTTAAAGAAGCAGATAGATTTGCAATTTTATCAAATTATTTCCAAAAAAGACAACAAAAAAGGAGAGAAAATTTTTATATCTATAGGCCAAATGTACAGCCATTCTGCCTGGGCTTACACAGTGGGATCTTCAGTTGCTACTCCTTAAGTAATAGGGTGGCCATATGATCTCTTTTACAGTCCTCTGGTCTGAACCCATATTCTGTCTGAATCTCTGTCCAGTATAAAGGTTTTAAAAAATCTATCAAAAGGAAGAGTTGGGCCATGAAATTTCCCACCAAATTGCCAAGCAACCCATGTACCTTGCTCAGTCGGCTATCCAGGTGCGGATGATGGGCAAGGTCAAGGTGCAGTCCTTGCATCAAATGGTATTTTGAAGTTCAACTGGAGTTTAGAGAGGACTTTAAATAGAGGATCATTTTTATTTATTTATTTATTTATTTATTTATTTATTTATTTATTAAAACATTTCTATGCTGCCCCATTTGCCGAAGCCTCGGGGCAGCTCACAACATAAATTAAAATACAAAAGATAACAACATAAAATAAGTCGCCCTGGCCAGATAAAATAAGTGAATAATATTAACAATTAAAATGACGCTTAAATAAAAAGGTCTTCGCCTGGCGCCAAAAAACAAATAATGACGGCACCAGGCGGACCTCTCTGGGGAGCGCATTCCATAGATTGGGCGCCACTGCAGAGAAAGCCCTCCTCCGAGTACCTACCCTCCTAATTTCTTTCATGGAGGGTTCCTGGAGAAGGGCCTCTCCCGCTGATCTCAAGGGGCAGCTGGGCATATATGGATGTAAGCGCTCCTTCAGGTAGCCAGGACCCAAGCCGTTTAGGGCTTTATAGGTCATCACCAACACCTTGAATTGGGCCCGGACTTCAATGGGAAGCCAGTGAAGCTGACGGAGGACTGGAGTCATGTGAACATAACGCCCAGTCCCCGTCAGCAGCCTGGCAGCTCTATTTTGAACCAATTGAAGTATCCGGACCGTCTTCAAGGGTAGCCCCACGTAGAGCGCGTTACAGAAGTCAAGGCGGGAAGTTACCAGCGTGTGTGTCACTGTCGCCAGGCAGTCGTACAAATAGGAGAATGTCCTTTTCAAAACATCCACCTGGATACGCTTTATGTACACTGGGGCAGGATAAAACCTGTGAGGTTAACCAGCCACTCCCAATGCAAAAGAATGACTCAGGATGGTGGACATGGAACTACGGACCAATGGACCTCTGAGCACCAGATCAGCCCAGGATGTTGTGTTCAGTGGTAGGAAATACACTTGCACACAAAGCCTTTCACACAGGCTTTTCTCCTGAGCTTACTGATTTCAGCAGCCTAATTTAGATGGGAAATCACATTTTCGTTGCTGCTCTTATTAAACCATTGGGAGTTGGACACAGTCGCTGATCTGTTGCAGGCTGCCCAGTGATCTCCCAGCGCATCCCATTCCGTCCATGCGCATGTCGGATGTACACAGCAGCATGTGCAGAGACAGAGGAGGTTCTTGTGCTCTGCTGGATTGGGGTCACTGGAAATAACCCCTAGCCCCAAATGGGTCATGCTTTGAACTCTTTGAATCTCAAGGGAACACTCAGGCAGACTTTTACAGGCACACGTCATGGGGTTTCTCCTACAGTGGGCTTAATCTGCCGTTGAGCCTGTTTAAGTTAATATCTGATTGTTGTTAATGTAGAAGACAAGGAGAGGAGAGGCACTGAAAATGCAAGTAAATGTTCCGAGCTATGTAGATGTTAAGCCAGTATCACGAAGCTGATGAGAGGGAGTGAGAGGCTGTATCTTTAAGCTTCATGTGTTAAATCACCCTCAAAGCTGCATCTTAAGATTTCAGGCAAATGTAGCTGGAACAAGAGTTCATCTGGTGTATGTGGACTTTTTTAATAAAGATTTTTATTAAAATTTTAAACTAAAACTAAAATCATCAATAATCAAATACATCGGACGTACTGGGTCAGCCCCCTACTACATATCTGTTTAACATTCTATAGTCATATTCAAATCGATTTATAAAAATTTAAAAACATCTTTAAATCTAAGCCAAGCCGTTTCTCCAGCCAATCATAAAAAAGGTCCCAAGTCTGATAGAAGTCAGTATCTTCTTTCTCCTTCAGTGATAGAGTCAATCTGTCCACTTCTGCACAATCCAGAATCTTTTTTAAAATCAGTTGCTCGGTGGGTAATTCCTCACTCTTCCTGTATGGAGCAAGCGCAGTCCTCGCTGCTGTGATTAAATGTAACATCGAATACATTTCTTGTTTGCTAATATCTTCCAGTATGATGCCTAACAAGAAAATTTCAGGTTTAAAAGCTAAGGGGTTTTGTAGCATTTCCTCAAGCCATTTATGTATTTTAATCCAATACTTTTTCACATATTCACAGGTCCGTGTATGTGGACTTTCTAACTGGAGAATTTTACTGTCAAGTTCAGATCACCCTGCTGAGGATACTGCTGTTATTTCAAGAGCAGAAGCCTATAACTGAAGATGTAGCTGGATATTTCAAATTTATCATTTATTAATATTTCATTGTTATCATTCCTTACCTCTACAATTCCCAGTCTCAGTCTTTATTTATTATATTTATATCACACCTTTGTCTTCAAGGAACCCAAGGTGGTGTACGAAGTCCTCTTCCATTCCATTTTATCCTTAAAACAGCACTCCTAAGGGTGGTGGGGAGGGGGTGAGGTTGAAAGTCAGAGACTGGCCCAAAATCACGTCACGAGTTCTGTGGCTGAATTTTGTTAAGAAATACCTTTGGGAAGGAAAATCTGATGGGAAGGCAAATGCCTTCAGTTAGGGGAGTTTGAAATACAATTTCCATTCAAAAAATATTTGTGTGGTCTAACAGCGAAGAAATGTAAATAAGGCCACAAAGGATAAAGATTTCCATAATATTGCCCATACACATGCAAAAAGGCATACCAGTTTCGAAAGATTTCTGATACTTTCAGCAGAAATGCAGCTCACCATAACTGGAAAGACCATGGCTGCTCAATCCACAGTTCATGGGCTAAAAATTGAGGGTTAAATTCAGTGGTTCCACCATCTATCCTGGTTCTTTATCTTTAAAGGGACTTAATTAGATTGCAGCCTTCAAACAGAGGACTGTCCTCTGCAAAGTCAGATACAAGGCACCATACTTTGGCTCTATTCTGTGTCACGTCCAGCCCCCTTCAAGCTCAGCTTAACTCAAAGTATGTTTTCCATCCCACCTCCGTGACCAGCTTCATGAAACTCAGCAAGAATCATTTATAGATCAGAAGTTCTCATAATGGACCTGTAGTGGAGGGGTGGGGGCGTGGCCTGACCTCCTAAAATTTTTGTATCCTCCTAAATTTATTTACAGATACATAATAACATTATAAAATAAATTTTAGAAAACCAACAGGGCATCCTTTGGTGGTACTACAGTGGAATTGGCCCAAAGACTCCAAAGAGTACAAGCCACTGAGGCTGCAACCTGTGATAAATAAATTATGCAAACAGTTATACACATTTTTTAGAGGAGGTCTGTAATTATCAGATTTATAAAATCAGTTCCTTCAGCAATGGGCTGGGCACTTGGAAATAACTAGGGTTATACATTCATTCCATACTCCGATTAATCCACGTTTCTTCCCCAGTGAACAATATTGTTCTCTAAAAACTGAAGCCACTTGATTGCGTGATTGGGTCAGTAGTCTTCCCTTCCCATCGAAGTGATGCTACAAAGTCTGGAATGCCCTAAATTTGCAACCACATTGCTGCAAAAGTATCTGCAGACTGAGGCAGTATGGAAATTTATTATTTTGGCAGGCAGTTGGGAGCAATGCAAAACGATACTGTTTTCAGCAACACATTTGAAGCAGCCAAGAAAGCATGTGAATCCGCTCATCATGACGCACCATCAAAACATCTTCATAAACTCCCTTGGATTTCAGGAAAGCTGGTTTTAATAAATTCAGTGCAGGGATAAATAGGATTGTATGGCAGGAAAACCCATGAGGAAGAGGGGTTCAAGAGCTGGGCAGGAATGCTCATCCGTTTTGCAGTTGAGTGTGATAGCATATATCTCAGAAGACAAAAACAGCACTGAAAATGATCTTGAGAGCTCAGAAGAATGGGCAGAAAGTGACAGGATGAAGTTTAGCAGAGATAAAGGCAAAGTTCTTTGTTTAGGAAAAATGTGTGCAGGTAAAAGATGGGGGATATCTGGCTTAGCAACAGGACATGTAAAAGGGATCTTGGAATTGTAGTCCATCACAAGCTGAATGAATCAACAGTGTGATTTGGCCACCCCTCCAAAAAAAAAAAAAAAAAAAAAAAGGAAATACATTTTTCGCTTGCATCAGTATTACCATGGGGAGTTATAATTCCAGCTGCTCTGTTTTGGCCAGAACTCATTTCAAATACTGTTTCCAGTTCTAGACATATGCTTGAAGAAAGATTCAAATAAATTGCAGCAGGTTCAGGGAAGGACAACCAAGATGATCATAGGACTAGAAATTAAGCCTTACAAGGAAGGATTGAAGGAACTGGTTATGCTGAGCTCTGAAAAGCGAAGACTGAGGGTGGAATAGGAAAGCAGTTTTCAAGTATCTCTAAAAGGTTGCCATGCAAGAGGAATGCAACCTGTTTTCTGTTATCCAAGGCCATAGGACTCAAATAGCAAGTTTAAATTACAGAAAAGCAGATTTCAGTTGAACATCAGGAAAACGTCTTACAGTCAGAACAGTCAAACCATGGAATGAACTGCTTAGGAAGGTGGTGAATTCTCTGTCACTGGAGCTATTCAAAAAGAGACTGAAGCATCCCTTTAAACTGGATTCCAGCACTGAACAGGAGTTGGACATGATGGCCTAAATGGCCCCTTCCAACTCTACAAGGAGAATACTCCTGATACAGACTATCCTTGGTATGCTACTGGTGGGTTACTCTTGACTTGTAACCGTTTTTCTTAATTGGTGGCAAGAATTTTAAAGATGGCCAAATGTACATAAATTGCTGCATGGTTGCAAGAATAAGTGTTAAATAAAAGCACTTTTAGTTTTTTCTTAGATAGGTCTGCATGCCAGAGGGAAACGAGTCATCATTGTTGCTTATGAGTCACCAACAACGAGGATGAAAGACGACTGCGGTTTTCCAGTGTTCATATTTTCATTCACTAACTTGTACCTACAGATGGAAATTTAGAAATAACCATTGCAACTGAAACTGAGGTACATCTCAGCCTAATGTGGAAGACATCGATCAGGGGAGTGGAGAGCCTGCCTGCATGGACTGTTGTCCAGCTACTTACTGTGGATGGTTGACCATTCTCAAGGTCTATTAACTCGAAAGTGGGAGAGGAGAGCAGAGGAGAGCAGAGGAGAGCAGAGGAGAAGGGGTGCTTTCAGAGGCAGTCTTGGGTCAGGCCTTTCAAAGAGAGGACTATCCTCTGAAAAATAGCTAGGCCTTGTAGGGCTCCATGCTGCTGCTTGCATTGGTGTGCAGAGCTGCTTTGCTTGCCCAAACCGCTCCAGATGTCTTGGTGTGGGATCTATGTCTGCATGGGATAAGGAGTGATTACAGATGTTGGAAGAAACTTGCACTGAAAAGGTTAGCACTCTTGGAGGCCTTGGAATGCAGCATGGGTGATGGGAAGGCATTTCCTCATGCCATACAGCCCAGAATAAGTGCAACCATCATGGACAGCCACTGTGTTTGAGAGGAGATCAAAATTCTTGTTGTAGCATATAATTTCAGAAATAGAAGCTGTTGCTTGATGGTGTGGTTTGGACATAGTGGCTATGAGTGTGTGAATAGGATCAAAGTGCCACAAAAGTCAGCAGACTATGTTAAGCCAGTCTCTGTCACTCAGCTTGACCTACATCACAGGGTTGTTGTGAAGATCCACACATGAAGGTCCTTGAAAGAAGGGAGGGATGAAATAAAGTTGAATGAATAAATTAAGCATGGCTGTAGCCATATCATATGTTATAGAAGCCTGAGAAACGTAATGTCCCTTAAAACACACATGCACACACAAGCTTCTATCCCTCATGGTCTACGTTTGTGGAGCAGTCTGTTGATGCATTGCTCAGGTCTAGCTCCTTCTGCGGGTCCATCTGTTTTTTCCCTAGGAGTATTCCATGGAGCCACACTAAGGATACTTCACAGCTTGCGATGGTTTCATGAAGAAATTTATTGTACCAATAGGTTTCTGGAAATTAACTCACTCAAGCATACCAAACCTTTAAAAGCACAGTAAAATTTTATTGCTGCCACTACTGAGATTTGGGCTTCTTGGCTTTTTCATTGTTTGAAGCCTTCTAGACGGCAAGCCTCCCACATGCATGTTCCTGAGGGTACGTGGGACTTAATTCTGAATAGACGTGTATAGAATATGTGCTGCTAAAGGTCAGTGTTACAGTATCCAAATAAAGGAAGCCATTTACACTGGGGTAGTTCTCTTTATTGTGGTTAATAAACATGGAGCTGTAAAGCCATGTTCTCAAATGTAGAATAATCTGAGATTGAAAACAAGTATTTTTATTTTGTTTTTGCTTTGCTGGTCTGTAGTCACTTCCTGGGGATTTGTGCCCAGAAAAATTAGAAGAATGAGCCACATAAGGATACAAAAGAAAGAGAACGAGAGAGAAGGTGGGGCAGGGTGTTAGAAAATAAACATTATACCATATGTGGGGGAACATTTTTACAGTAAGTGGTGGCTCTCACTTTCTGGCATTTTATACACATGGCCATCTGTTCAAGGGTTGTTTGAAATGGCTGTTTTCCAGCATTTATGTAACTAAGCAGCCGAGAGGAAATGACATCACAGTTTCCTGAAGAATATTAGCAATGTCAAAATGAAGAAAATATGATGGCTAATAGGAAACCTTTCCTGAGATACAGTTCTTTCATTCCCTAAGAGGTTATTGTAAATTACCAATATCTCTCTTGTTTCTTAGATGGTGATTTTACCTTCAGAATCAACCCAGTTTTACTTTGTATATTAAGAATGACTTCTCAAATAAAAACCAGGCAAGCAACTGTCTCAGTGGAAAAACTGAGATGATGTGAACCAACTTGATTTGAGCAAAGTTGGACTACCATTCTTATTTCATTTTGGTTTTTGTGAGTGTCAAAAAGCACTTTCCATTTTCAGCTACATATTTTTTTCAGCATTCATTGCGAAACTGTTTACTTTGTTCCAATCTTCCTGACTCTGTTTCTTTTCTTTTACTTTGGCTGCTCCAGGCTTCAGTCACTTGAACGATTACTAACCATGTTGGATGTGAAATCAATAGGCATTCTCAGGGTACATTAAGGCTAGTAAGTTTATTATGGCCTGTCCCTCTTTCTGGTTATTCCTCCAGCCAGTGGGTTCCAGGTAGACTTGTCAACTGCCCCCCAGGCCTGTCGGTGCTGCTGCTTAATGCCAGGTTGGTCCAAAATAAGGCAACACTCATCCATGTGATAATGGATGAGAGGGCTGACCTGGCTTGTATCACAGAGACCTGGGTGGGTGAGGGTGGGGATGTTGCCCTCTCACAACTGTGCCCACCCAGGTACCTGGTCCAGCAGTGACCACACCTGGAGGGGAGGGGAGGGGGGTCGCTCTGGTTTATCGAGCTTCTATTTCCCTTGTGGGGCTTCCTGTCCTCTCGAGGCCGGGTTGGAGTGCCTCAACTTGGTGTTGGGCGACTGAGACAGACTGGGGGTTCTGTTGGTGTACCGTGCACCCTTCTGCCTGACAGGCTCCTTGCCTGAGCTGACGGAGATCGTCTCAGACCTGGTGCTGAAGACTCCCAGGATGTTGGTCCTGGGGGACTTCAATCTCCATGCCGAGATGGTTCTAACCGGGGCGGTTCAGGACTTCATGGCCTCCATGGTGGCCATGGGGCTGTCTCAACACATCAGGGGCCCGACCCATGAACGTGGACACACTCTGGACCTGGTTTTCTCGACGGGGCAGGAAGAGGGTGATCTGAGGGTGATGAATTTAAGTTTGAAGCCCTTGTCATGGTCAGATCACTTCCTCATAAGGTTTGAGCTCGAGAGCGGCCTTTCCCTCTGTAAGGGTGTGGACCAGATTGTATTGGTCTGCCCCTGGAGCCGGATGGATCCTGATGGATTCCTGAAAGCTCTGGGGGATTTTCCGGTTGACAAGGCTGGTGATCCTGTCGATGCCCTGGTTGAATTGTGGAATGGGAAGATGACCAGGGCTATTGACACGATCTCTCCCAAGTGTCCTCTCCCACCTGGCAGAGCCCATTCATCTCCTTGGTATACACCTGAATTACGGGCAATGAAGCAGGTTGGGAGATGTCTAGAGCGTAGGTGGAGGAGATCATGGGGTGAATCTGACCGAACACACTTAAGAGCCCATTATCGGGCCTATGCTGTGGCGATGAGGATGGCGAAGAAGAAATTCTTCTCCACTTCCATTGCCTCCTCACAATGCCGTCCGGCGGAGCTCTTTCAGGTGGTGCAAGGGCTGATACATCTGGGCCCAAAGAAAGATCTCGTATCACCCTCGAAGGCCCGCTGTGACAACTTTTCCAGGCATTTCAGGGAGAAAATCACTCAGATTCATCACAAGCTTGACTCTAACATTGAACCAGATTCTACTGAGGAGATGCCAACGACGCCGTCGAGTCCACAATTAATGGATGAATTTCAGTTGTTGTGGCCTGATGATGTGGACAAGGTGCTTGGACAAGTACGCCCTACCACTTGCTTACTAGACCCATGCCCATCTTGGCTACTTAAGAAAGCCAAGGATGGGATTGGGACCTGGATCCTGGAGGTGGTCAATGCCTCTTTAAGAGA
>NW_025335606.1:16777617-17018635 GCF_004798865.1 Varanus komodoensis
GTGGATGAATTTCAGTTGTTGTGGCCTGATGATGTGGACAAGGTGCTTGGACAAGTACGCCCTACCACTTGCTTACTAGACCCATGCCCATCTTGGCTACTTAAGAAAGCCAAGGATGGGATTGGGACCTGGATCCTGGAGGTGGTCAATGCCTCTTTAAGAGAGGGTCGGGTACCTTCCTCTTTAAAAGAGGCAGTAGTCTGGCCAGTCCTAAAGAAGGCATCCCTGGATCCAGAGGTGGCCGCCAATTATAGACTGGTGGCCAACATCCTGTTCCTGGGCAAGGTGCTAGAGCAGGTGGTGCCGGGACAACTCCAAGCACTCTTGGATGAAACTGATTATCTGGATCCATTTCAGTCCGGCTTCAGACCCGGTTATGGTACTGAATCTGCCTTGGTCGCCCTGTATGATGACCTGTGCAGGGAGAGAGACAGGAGGAGTGTGTCCCTGTTAGTTCTCCTGGACCTCTCAGAGGCTTTCGATACCATTGACCATTGACCATGGTATCCTTCTGAATAGGCTGAATTGGGAGTTGGAGGCACTGCGTGGCGGTGGTTCCGCTCCTATCTCAACAGCCGATTTCAGAAGGTGGTGCTGGGGGACTATGGCTCAGCACCATGGCAGTTATGCCATGGAGTTCCACAGGGGTCCATTTTGTCCCCCTTGCTATTCAACATCTACATGAAACCGCTGGGAGAGGTCATCAGGAGGTGTGGGCTGCGGAATCATCAGTAAGCTGATGATACCCAGCTCTACCTCTCGTTTTCCACCAATCCAGGTGAGGCAGTGACTGTACTGAACCGGTGCCTGGCCGAGGTAATGGGCTGGATGAGGGCCAATAAACTGAAGCTGAGGGCCAATAAACTGAGGGCTAATAAACAATCCAGAAAGACGGAGGTCCTGTTGGTGGGTGGTTCGGGCCTCGGGATAGGGGACTTGGGCCTTGTCCTAAATGGGGTTGCACTCCCTCTGAGGGACAGGGTTCGCAGCTTGGGAGTGCTCCTCGACCCTGAGCTGTCTTTAGAAGCTCAGGTGATGGCGGTGGCAAGGAGCGCCTTCCTTCAGCTTCGGCTGATCCATCAGCTGCGTCCCTTCCTGGAGAACGACTGCCTGGTGACAGTGACACACACGTTGGTAACTTCCCGATTAGATTTCTGTAATGCGCTCTACGTGGGGCTACCCTTGAAGATGGTCCGGATACTTCAATTGGTGCAGAATACAGCTGCCAGGCTGCTGACGGGGACTGGGCGTTGTGCTCATATAACCCCAGTTCTCCGTCAGCTCCACTGGCTCCCGATTGAAGTCCGGGCCCAATTCAAGGTGTTGGTTATGACCTATAAAGCCCTCAACGGCTTGGGTCCTGTGTATCTAAAGGAACGCTTGAGTCCATATATGCCCTCCCGCCCCTTGAGATCAGCAACAGATGCCCTTCTCCGGGAACCCTCTGTGAATGATATTAGGAGGGTGAGTACCTGGAGGAGGGCTTTCTATGCAGTGGCGCCCCACCTATGGAATGCGCTCCCCAGAGAGGTCCGCCTGGCACCGTCGTTATTTGTTTTTCGGCGCCAGGCTAAGACCTTTTTATTTAAAACTTATTTTAATTGTTAATTTATTAGTTATTTATAGGATTTTAAATCTTTTAAGCCGAGATGCACCGGGTTTTAATGTTTTTATTGTATAATTTGTTATATTTGTATATTTTGTTCTTGTTGTGAGCCGCCCCAAGGCTTTGTTGCGATGGGGGTGGCAAAAAATGTTTTAAATAAATAAATAAATAAGTCTTTGTGGACTGGAGTACACCCAATAAGTACATGAAATGGAATCGTAAGTTGGCAAGTTGGAGGCTGCATTATGAAGTTCAAGGAGATGGACCTCAATGTACGGTTCAAAATGTAAACTGTTTCCACTTGCAGGGATTGGTCAGTCTGTCCTCAGCAAGACATTGAGTCTGCGGTGGGGTAGCCACTCACACCTGAACAGGTGACCTGTGTGTCGGTGTTGACCAACAATAGTTCTTCGTATTTTTTATCACTGAACTGGAACCAAAGATTCAAAGAACAAATAACAGCACTACATAAATAAATCAGAGGAGAGTCAAATCAAAATGAGCAATTGATGAAACAACATAAAGAAAGCAGTTCTTTGCTACCTGGGTGGGCAGCTTCTTCTGCCAGGGTAGGAGATCTACTGGCAGCGGGGAGGTCTGTGGATGTCCCTGTGGGAAGCTCCACTGTCACTGCTTGGCATGCTTGGCCAAAAACAATGAAGAGGAGTCCAGTTGGCATAGCATTTGCAGTGCTAACTTATATGCATGGATATTGCAAATGATCAGTATAATTTAAAGAGAAACACAGGACATTTTAGCATACCCAGGGGGCCTGTGTGTCTCTCTGTCCTCTCTGCTGCCCAGGTGTCCCTTACAGATGGCCAACAGTTCTTGCAGTTCTTTATCTGTCAGCTGTGAATGGTCCTTCAAAGAGAGGATGCTTCCAAAATAGAGAATGGTGCTCAGACGGATCTTCAAATAATGGATGTGCTCTGTGAAAGAGGACACATGGCCACCCAAGAGAGAGACTTGATAGAAAGAGATGGGTCCCCCTAGAGCAGAGCCAGGACTGGGAAGGGTGATGGCTTCAAGGTACATGATACAACAACCCTTGCCGGGTCAGTTCAGGGCCTGGATAGGGAACTGTAGGTATCTAAGCCTTGAGTCCCATCATTGGCTATAACATACGCAAAATAAATAATTGGTGGGTTATCGGCAAAGCTGGGTTCTTGAACCATCCAGGCACTTCTCAGCAGCCAGAGGGCCAGGCTCAGTTTCCTCTTCCTGTAGCATCCCCAATTTTGGCCAAACCAGGGACTTTTCATTCATAGTTCTTTGAAAATAAAACAGTATGCAATAGAGTGCAATAGAAGAACTTGCAATTTCCTTACAAGACAGCTCATGACTGATCTCACAACCCCAGAGAAATGTTGGATGTGCTTTGATTCTGAGCAAAGGAGAGACCTAATGCTAACTGTCAGTACTTGGTTGGAATTGCGTGTCCATTCTAGAATATGCCCCAGAATTCCCTGCCGGGCAGTCAGGTTTTGCAGCTGGCTGCCCTAACCCAGGTCAGACTCTCAATCCATCTGGTGGCACCCCAGGGCTACAGAAAGAAGCCTTCTCCAGCGCAGCTCTTTTCTTCTTTGATCTGGAGATGGCAGGAATTGAATGTGTTGCCTTCTACAGGCAAAGCACAAGTGCTACGGCTCCGCGATTAGCTGTGAAGGACTGGCTGGATGTGCGGAAAGGTGACTGGCACTGCAGCTGGGCCCTTTCCTCTCCAGCTGCAAGTCCTGTAAAGACTGGCCTGATGGGAGGTGTCTTCTGTATGCTGTTGCCATGTGGGAGCAGATAATGTTTCCTGAAATCACAGGCAGGGAAGGAAGATTTGAAGTCACCCTTCTCATCTGTTGTGGTGCCTCGCTATCCTCACCTCTGTGCATAATATGTATTTTTAAAAAATCGCAATGTGATCGCATGTGTTCTTAGACCCTGAGCTAAGCCAACATGGAAAGTCCATGTAGGAAAGTCCACCTTTCACAGCTCTTGATTTGGCTTCTCCAGCCTGGCGGCAGTCGTATGTTCTGGACTATAGCCCAATTGCACCCAACTGCTGATTATGTTGTCTGGGGCTGATAGGAGTGGTAGTCCAGAACATCTGGAGGGTGCCAGTTTGGGGAAGGCTTCTCTGAACATGGGGTGGCCAGTATGTGGCACAAGGGGTGTGTGTGGCACCCACCACAAGAGTCCCCCGAGGAAGCCCCTTGGAGAATGAGCTAAATTTGACCTTCCACCACTGTAGCAGCTCGCTTGAAAATACGGTGGCAAGCTGCCATTTCTTTTTGCTGCTATTGCTGAATTTGGGGGTGTGACTGCAGGGAGTGCAGTCCATGGGGCAAACGGTCAAAGCGGTCCCCTAGATCCCCCAATGGTGCCCTCCCCTCTTCTAGATCAACACAGCCAATGCCAAACTCATTATGTTGCAGAAAAATCACTGTTGATGCCAACATCAGCTACACAGAGAATGCTTAAGAGAGAGCCTCTCCATTCATGTGGTTTGGGTCTCCAGTGGATTCTATACAGGGTTGGCTGGAATAAATATTGAACTCTCGAGGAACTGGCATCAAGTTCTGCATGAAATTAAACAGTAAAATAAACATAATTCAGAATTATTATCTTGTTAGACGCAGGAGTTTGCCAGGTGAATAACAGAAGGAAAGATTAATCAGACCCATATATTTAAATAACACAATTTTCACTGTTATTTTAGAGGCTGCCCTTGTTTTGCATCACATTCTCAGGAGATCTCCATCCCTTTTTACTCATGATAAATATTGCATTTGTATGGAAGCCTTCCCACCCCCCGCCCTGCTTAGATTGTATTTCTGTTGCATGCTGGCAGTGGCCTCGACACACAGGCCGTGTGCACAAGACTTTGAACTTCAAAGTCAGCCCTGTTTAACGTATTTCCCTCGTCCTTGTCAAAGCCATTTTATTCTTTTTTCTTTTTCTTTTGCTGAAAGAGGATCAACAAAGAAATGCACCTAGAAAAACAAAGCAGCACAGAGGATTTCAGCTTCAAAATACCACATTGGTTCGCAGGCAGTTGCTTTCCCTGTTTTAGGCACAGGAAGAACGTTGCGGTGAATTTCATTTAGGGCTGTGGCTGTTTTAGTGAATATGGACTTGGGTGTCTGCCTTAGTGAAGCCAGTCAATTATGTTTGCCTTTTTGGATAAATTTTAAAAAATATATTTTTCAATTTATATCCTGCCTTTTTCCTACAAAGGGCTTTTCCTCCTCCATCTTATCTCCAGAACAACAAACCTGTGAGGTAGGTTGGGCTGAGAGTCTGTGACTGGTCCAAAGTCACCCAGTTGGCTCCATGGCTGAGCGGGGACTAGAACCCAAATCATCCGAGTTCCAGTCCCACGCTCTTAACCCCTACACCACACTGGCTCTCCAGTGTGAGTTCAAAGGAAGTGTGAGTTATTTTATGCAGATTGGCAATCTGTGGCCCTCCAGTTGCTCTTGGACTGCAACCCCCATGATCAGGCCCTGCTGAGCAGGCCCTGCTTTGGGATCAGTGGAACAGAGCTTTGCTTGGGCATCCGGCAGCGCGGCGGTGGCACAGTCCTGCCTTAGACCTTGTGTTTGCTTCAGTAAGGATACAGAGGGCCCTCTTGACCTGCACAGCTTCTGCACAGTGGAATCCAATTGCTGGCTCCTACCCAGGCCTCACTGCTGGTTTAAGAGCAAAGCTGACGTGACTTTAAATCTGACTTTGCCCCTTCTATTTTACATTAGGGTAGGTGCCGGGAATAACAACGTAAGAAAAGCCCAGCTAGATCAGTCCAAAGGTCCATCTAGGCTGGCACTCTGTACACACAGTGGCAAACCAGCTGCCTACCGGATCGCTCAAGCAGGATGCGTGCAAGACCTCCCCCTGCCCAAGCTCCTGGGCAAGTGGTGCTTGCAGGCACGATGCCTCCGGTGAAGGAGGCAGCACACAGCCAGCGAGGCTCGTAGCCACAGATTGCCGCCTTGCTCTTGAGTCTGTCCAATCCCCTTTTAAAGCTATCCAGACGGGTGAGAATCACCACTCCCCATGGCAGTGAGTTCCTTAGTTTAACTGTATGCTGTGTGAAGAATTAGGTCCCTTTCTCTGCCCTAAACCTCTCACTAATTAGCTTCATGGGATGAATTATAATTATTTTAACTTATTGTTGTAAGCCGCCCCGAGGCTTCGGCGAATGGGGCGGCATAAAAATGTTTTAATAAACAAACAAATAAATAAATAAAGCCTCTCCCTCTCCACTTGCTCCACACCATGCCTTATTTCGAACACCTCCAACTTGCCTTCTTTCAATGCTGAACAGTCCCCATTGAGGGGAATGGCTGCCCCCCACTGATCAATTGAGTTGTCCTTCTCTCAACTTTTCCAACTCAATAACGTCCCT
Organism: Varanus komodoensis; assembly: GCF_004798865.1. Classification (NCBI taxonomy): domain Eukaryota; kingdom Metazoa; phylum Chordata; class Lepidosauria; order Squamata; family Varanidae; genus Varanus; species Varanus komodoensis. The sequence goes on from NW_025335606.1 coordinate 16,783,626, forward strand.
TTTCAGCTAAGGTGACCATACCTAAACACAATATTCCAGGTGCAGTCTCACCAACGTTTTGTATAAGGAAAGTAAGTTTGTGGCAGTTCTATTTTCTATTCTCTTCCCAGTTATGTCTAGCATAGAGCTTGCCTTCTTCACAGCGGCTGTGCGGTGGGCTGGCATTTTCCTCAAGCTCTCCACCACCACCCCAAGATCCCTTTCTTGCTCAGTCACTGTGAGCTCAGATCCCATCAGCAGATCCTTGACGCTAGGATTTTTACCCCAACCTGTGTTACCTTACCCTTGCTTACATGGAACTGTGTTTGCCATTTTGATGCCTGTTCTCCCATCTTGGAGAGATCCCTTTGGAGCGCCTCACAATCCCTCGTGGTGTTAACCACCCTGAAAAGTTTAGTGTCATCAGTAGACTTGGGCACTTCACTACTTATTACTAATTCCAGATAATTTATGAATAGGTTGAAAAGCATTAGTCCTAATACATAACCCGGTGAAACTCCACTGATGACATCTTTCCTTTGGGAGAAGTGGCCATTTCTTCCCACTCTCTGTTTTCTATCATTTAACCAGTTAATGATCCATAAGAGGACCCACCCTTTTATTCCATGCCTGAATCTGAATCCAAATCTGAAGCACCTCTAGTAAGCCATTCATGGTTGGGACAACTGCACCTAGTCTAGATTTTTTAAAAAATGGGGAGGAAAATGTAGTTGCCAGATGAAGATGTAAGTAACTTCCCAGGACAGGATGGTTGTGCCAGTTGTGGAGCTAAATTTCCTGCCTGTGTGCCAACCAAGCACATATCTGCACTTGGAACTAAAGTTTGAGATAAATAAATAAACCTCTCCCTTTAGTGGCAAGTCAGGTTCTGCCTCTGCCTCTGCCTCTGCCTCTGCCTCTGCCTCTGCCTCTGCCTCTGCCTCTTCCGTTTGCTTGGTGCCCCTAGCCTTTTTTACAAATTGCTGTCCTCTCCCTGAGGAGCTGCCAGAGGACTGCCATTTATTTTGAAAGCATCCTTTATATGAGTGGCTTTCAAGCCCAAGAATGGCTGTCCTTTTTCATAGGCACCATAATGCCTGACTCATTGGCGTGTCACATGACACTCACCTCAACCTGTCTTCCTCACGCTGTTTCTGCCAATCTATCACAGGTTTCTTCAGTCCTGTTATATCATGGCTTTTTCATATATTGCCCTTTTCTCCAGCTACATGTATCAGCGTGTGATAAACTTGCGGTACTGTTTTGGAGCCAGGAGCATGGATTCAGTGGAGAAGGGGAAGAGGAAGTGTGAATCCAAATGGTAGCAAATCAGAGGTCCTTCTGTTGCTTCCCAGCTCCTGACCCCATGTCTTCTCTCTCTTTTTGACTAGCACATACCCCCTTCCCACACACTAGTGACTCCTTGGTGCAAAGAATGCAAAGTACATACTTCTTAGTGCAGCATTTACAAATTGCATAATTCTTTGTGCAAAATTTGCAAAGCCAGTAAGTCACATGTGTGGAAGCAGAATCCAGCTGAGCCTGCTCCCTGCCAGACGCCCAAGCACACTCTCAGCGTGAGGTGGACTTTGGGCAGAGAGAGTGGGCTAAGAGCCAGCAAATTCAGCTTAGGAAATCTGACCGATCCCCACCCCAAATTGGATTCCTCACACATCCCTATGTTGTGCCCATGTTTGAATTTGTTAGAATTCCTCCCCCACAACACATTTTTCTGTGGAAAAATGGGAAATGTGGGTGTGCATGGCAGAACTGAATAGATGCGCAATAGTTTCCCTTTTGAATGAGGTGCAAAACTCTCTTCACAGCTGCAATTCTTGTTACACCCAGCTAACACTGCTGCAAAATCTCTGGTTCCATGACAGCATCACGAAGCCATGCCCTTCGACCTGTCTCAGGTGCAGGCATGGCAGGATCAGCACCTCTCTCAGGACCTGTGAGCACTCTCCCAGCTTCCCACACATCCCATCACCTAAGACTGAAGATTCTGCTGCCTTTGTTGACTTTGTAATAGGCTGTCCTGTACTGATTTAAAAGCCAAGAACATGTCCGTGCTTTCACTTCAGGACAAACCAGGAAAGCATGGACAGGAAGAACAGTTCGGACTGAACTTTTCCAGCATGGGAACTGGCAGGACCAAATTGAATATGGGGCATGAGCAGGGGGCAATCAGCCATTTATTCCTTGCTGTGGTTCTGATCTGGATCGGGTCTCTGTGCCTCTTGGTGGTAGTGGTAGGGAGCCGCCACTGGAGTGACTGGGATCTTTCTCTCCTTGATTCAATAGCAGACCTGAGCTTGAATAAGGGCTGCTATTGTGGGGGGTGGGGCGGGGGGGGAGCAAAGGATCGAAGCCCTCTAGTCCCAGTGCCAGGGTCCCAGAATGGATGAGGCCCCTTCCCACTGCCACTTACTTTTAAGACGCCTTACATGCAATTGCTAATTGACATGCAGCTCAATGGGCAGTATATCAGGCCAAAAAATCCAGCCAACAATCATCTATCAAGCACAATATAAGAAGAGCCAAACTATTTGTCTAGTGAATTGCACAGCATGTGGCTGAGGCTTGCTGTTTTTATTCTAGTATAAGTGCAAACCTCCTGACTCAGATCAGGACTCTTCTTTGGGAGGGGAGCGCTAAAGCTTCGCCCCACACGACCCTGGAAATCCCTCCTGCAAAGGGGAGGGGATATTTTAAAAAAGAGGCTTTATGGAAGCCAATGCAGAATTTCCTGTTTCAGGCACCCTTGCCTGGGGCGAAGTTGGTGGGGGACTAATGGGTGCAGAGTGCTCTCCTGACGTGGAGTGGCCCCCCCTCTGCAGTGGTGCAGTGCATGGTTACCCTAAAGCGTGGAAGAGAGGGGGCAGGGCACCTTGGAAACATGCTCTGCCACTAGCATTAACGTGCAGATTGGCCCTAAGGAATTCGAGACAGTTGATCCGGGACACAGATCTCAAAACCCAAGTGAGCCCAGCCATGTTCCTCAAATCGCATGAATCAGGGCGAGCACATAGATTACATGCAATGCAGGTCAACTCCGGCAAGATGAGCCAAACCTTTGCCACAGCTGCCAGCGCTGCGAGTGCACCCAGCCCTTTCTCGTACGGCCTCAAATGAAGCCTCGAATCATTTCTGGTTGCATCGAGTCAGCAGTAGCTGCACGGACCTCGACTCCCAATACAGTATTTGCAATAACTGTCTGCGAGGGAATTCCCACTGATGAGCAGCACAGAAAGGGGGACCTGGTCCTAAATGGTCCATTCCAACTCTGCCATTCACCTGACTGCAATAATGCGATGCTCCTATCTATCCCTAGATTTGTGTGGTACCCTTTGCACTCTCAAGCACAAGGATGCTCAAGTACAAGGCAAAATGATGTTTTGTGTCCCATGAACTTTCCCCCAGTAACACAATCCCCATGTTCATTTAAAAAAAAAAAACATTCCTCCATTCTATCCACAGGGCCAGTCCTACCTTTAGGCGGAGTGAGGAAGCTGCTTTGGGCAGCGGATGCTAGGGATGGAACCATTCATAGAAACATCGAAACAAAGTGAGTCAGAAAGGGTCTCCCAGGCCATCTAGTCTGACCCCTGGCTCCAGCCAGCTCTGCTCATGACATGCCCACCATGTGCATGTCCAACCTATCCTTGAACACCCTCACTGATGGGGCCTCAACCACCCCTTATGGAAGCCCATTCCATATCCTAGGGATCCCAGCAGTCAGAAAGTTCTTCCTGGCATCCAAATTCCTCTGAATCCCCTAAATGAACTTGCTCTGCACTTTCTAATTCACTTTGCTGCCCTGGAGAATTTGGTGGAGAGTTTCTTCCCATAACTGGGTTGAACTGAGATTCAGTTGTGAGTCAAGACAGATTCTGTACACTGAATTATGTATGATGTGGGATGCAGTCCTCTGGGGGTTTTTTTTCTGTGGGTTAGCAAAATGTCTTGGGCCAACACTGGCTGTGCATTAGCTAAGCAACAACGCAAAGGGCTGCCCTTGCAGACTGTCAGGAAAGTCCTAGAGCTGAAGAGACACATGTGTGAAGTGCCCCAGCAATGTTAGGAAGGAGAGGTGTTTATGCACACCTGAGCCTTAAATCACTGTCAGAGTCTCTCTGTCAGTATTTATACTATGGCCTGATGGGTGGTCAAGCAAGAAGAGGAAACACAGGGGAGACATTTGTAGGAAAATATGCTTTCTGGTTAGGGCTGGTTTTACATTTGCATTGTAAACCTCTTTGAAGCAGAGGTTGCTTTAAGCCTCCTGGGGGCAAAGGCCCCAAGTACCACTTCATGGGTTCAAAATGGCTCTGATATGTGCAGGGAAACTCAGCAGGGTCCTGTGGAAAAACAACATCGTTACAGGTCCCACCAGAAGGGATTTTCGTATCCCAGCAAGCCTCACTCATGGAGATTACATATCGGCTGGGTTTGCAGAACACCTTAAGCCTCTTTGGAATGTAACCCTACTCAGTGGTTAAAATTCCTCTGTGCCTGACAGGTGACCAGACGCGGCAGGGCATGTGCCGCCTCCCCCCTCCCTGGTCCCTCCTGCAGTATCCCAGGGGATGCGGCAAGTGCCAAGATGTCCCTGAGGCGCAGCAAGACATGGCAGCCCCAGCTGCGGCTTGACTTTCTTACAAAGGGGTGACTCCGTGCAAGTGAGGGCAGCCAGGGGGACAACAACGCATCCCCCCTGCCCCCCCCCCCCGAGGACTGGGTTGCAAAGGGTGCTTTCCACTCCCACACCTTTTAAACAATATCACAGAAAGAACAATACTGATTGGTGGGCTACACACCTGCCATTTGGCTGTCTGCTTGCCTGCCTGTCCATGGTGTCTCTGCCCAATTGCAGCTGTGTAGGCCACCACTAACTGGTGTTAAACTATTTTTTAGAGTTGCTTGTGCATGCAAGGCCCCCCTTGCAGCAGAATCCTCAGGGGGTCTTGTGGGTGCTCAGGTGGCCCCATGCTGCACTCACTTTCCCAAGTGTGTGTAACACCAAGGTAAAGGTAAAGGTTTCCCCATGACATTAAAGTCCAGTCATGCCTGACTCTGGGGGGCAGTGCTCATCCCCGTTTCCTAGCCGAGGGAGCCAGCGTTTGTCTGCAGAGTCTCCGTGGTCATGTGTGCACTAAACACAAAAGTGCACGGAACGCTGTTACCTGCCCACCGAAGTGGTACCTTTTGATCTACTTGCATTTGCATGCTTTCGAACTGCAAGGTTGGCAGGAACTGGGACCAAGCATGGGAGCTCACCCCGTTGTGTGGATTCAAACTGTCAACCTTTCGATCAACTAGCTCAGCAGCTCAGCAGTTTAAACCACTGCGCCACCCGCAGTCCCCAACACAGAGTACAATCCCTCTAAAAGTTTGCTAAATAAATAAATAAATAAATAAATAAATAAATAAATAAATAAACCTTAAGTTCTGTTTCAAAACATTTTGGGATACCCTTCCTCCATTCTCCCCCATTTAAGCAGGATCCCCAGGGTGTTTTGACATGCTTGTAGTGGAACTCTCGCAGAAGGTCATTGTAATTGTGAAGAGATAGTGGTGTGCCACCGTTCCTCCATCCCATACCCAGCATCCGGAAAAAGCTGGACTCTTGGTATTTCAGCAGTGTTGCTTTAGGTTGGGCTCCGGCACAGCACGTGAAATCAGGGAGGGTGGCAGTGTCAGATATTCATATTGCTGCCTGACCTTGTGCAGGCATCGGCCATCTGGCCTTGTGCAAGCACCTGGTCATCCACCTCACTGTCACCCCACAACTGACACCAGGTGTAACCTTGGAGTCATTTCCTTATCAGTTGAGGGGGTGCCATTGCTGAGAGAGAGACCCTCAGTGCAGAGGCAGTGCTGAGTGAGCTGACCAACTGAGTCTGCCTGCAACCATTCAGGGATCCTGGGAGCAGAAGGGGGACATAGTGAAGGGTATCGTGTGCATACTCATTGTTTTTGTTGTTGTCTTTAATAAATCCCCCTTTCTTCCTACACTACTGGATTCATTGCTTCTCAAATCCAAAAGAATCGCTTGCCTCCTGGCAGCACAGTGCTAAGAAGTTCCAGCTGTACCTTCAGTTTGCAATTTACCTGGAGTGGGCAGCACCTTGAGAGCACGCAGGTGAGGAGAGCGGAGGTTTGTGATTCAGAGGACCAAGCCTGCCTCCTCAGGTAAGTTTCTCCTTGCAGGGAAGGGGAAAAAAACCTTTCCCAGCTGTCCCCTGGTGGTACTTCTGGGAGCCTGGGAAAGATGATAGTCTGCTAACCCCTTAGCTAGAGTGGAAAGCTTTTCTGCCTCTTTTGCTAAGTTTTGCTCTAGTTTCTTGACTTGGTTATGGCTTATTTTGTTTTCTGTGTTCACACAGCACAGTCAGCCACAGTGAGTTTATTAAACCCTACTACAAGCCATCGCTTTTGGGGTGGCCTATAAACCACCCAGTAAGAAGAATACTGAGTTCAGATAATGTGCTGCGACTTATAAACCTCCACGTCTTAACGTGTTATGCAGATCCAATCATTCTGTGAAAAGGGTTCCCTAACATTGCACAATTTACTGCTGACGCGGATGGAGCTGTAATGTTTGTGCTCTCCTGCATTCATTTATTTTTTACTCCCAGGATCTTTCTGACCACATAGGAAGAATTTTTGAATTTTGGTACATTGCTATAAAAAATTGGAACTGAAACAAAACTCTTATTCATCTGCACCAGCCAAACTCAATAACCCTAATTATTCCCATGTGTACCTGCCTGCCAGGTATGTGAAAAATGTGGAGCCTGTCAGAAAACAAGAGGTGGCCACCCTAAGTTATTGCTAACATGGTTGAAAACAGGAATTCAAAGGAAGCATTTTAAGAACTAAAGATTTAAAGCCCTGGGCCTGGATGGACCATTCGGTCAGTTTTTGATCCTCTCCTATTGTGTGTGTGTGTTTTTTTTAAAGTCTCAAAAGTTCTTTCTGTCCCAGAGATGAAGACATTGGTAGGTTCTGACCCATGCTTATATCAACCAAACTTAAAGCAATTCTTATCCACCCCTGCGTAGACCCCTTGTGTGAGCTGTCATTCGCCCCCAGCAGAGCTGATTCACTGCAGATGTACTTGGAAGCAAGTCTCTCCCACTTCCCCTGCTGTGAACCCCAGGGTTTATATCCGAGGCCATGCATTTAGATTCAAGGTGTTGCTTTAATAAATCCTTGAATGCCACAGGAGTTGGAGAAAGCGAATCCCCAGAGAGTGCTGATCCCTGGTTCAGAAATGCAACATTGTCTTATTCAGAAATATAGCGGCCATTTGGATGGATTTTTCAAAGGGGGGTGGGTGGGACAGGTTCGCCCTTGAAACCATTTCTTTCAAGACTGCCGTCATTGTAGCTATTCCCCACTGGACTGGCTGGATTGCTCAGCCTGCAGAAGGTGGACACCACGATCTGAAAAGCGTTCCCTGCTCGGTGATGGGCCCCTCGGCCACTCAGGCAAAAGCCTGCATGCAAAAACAGGAAGTAACATTTCAAGTAGCTGCAGATTTACTGGGAGGACATGGCCGATCACTTCATTGTCCCAGCTTTCCTGTTTCTGTCTGAAGGAAGTGGCCAGGGAGAAGGTGGGAAGCATGCGGGGCAGGGGGACCGAAAGGGAAGCAAAGCAAAGCAAAGCAAACCGGAGCGCAGCCACTTTGGCTGTTGGCCCCACTGGCTCGGTGGACAGTTGATGAAAAGATGCTCGAATCACTGCCAAAAGCTCTCTTAGAAATATTTGACATCTCACCTCTATCAACAAGAAGAAGCTAAAGGTTAAATCACACACAATCCATATGCCCAGGGAAGGGGATATGCTTATGTCATCATCTTTCTTTGTCCTGCAGCAATAAGGATTGCATCAGTAATGCAGGTTCCTAGAAATGTTAGCGAGGACAAGTTTTCATTAATGTTCCGGTTCATGGCAACGTGATTCTCAGTGCTGCTGTCTTTTCAGGAGCAGCTCTGAAATCCCGTTTTTCCCGTTTTTGTTCATACAGCTCCCTGCTTTTATGTGAGGATATATTTTAACGTAGGCCTGGCTGGATTTGTATGCGTTTTCAGTTTCACATCACACATCTAAATGTGGCTTTAAGAATTGGCTTCCTGCTTCACATTATGGGGTGAAACAAGATACAAGAATATCCAAAGACACCCTTAGTGCCTGCTGGTGAACTGGAGTTGTTATACACTGCAGTGGCCAAGCAGAAAAGTGTAACGAGGTGTCGTGGTTCAGAGTGTGGGACTGGGACTCAGGAGATCTGAGTTCTAGCCCCTGCTCAGCCATGGAGCAAGCTGGGCCAGTCACAGACTCTAAGCCCAACCTACCTCACAAGGTTGTTGTTGTGGGGATATGATTGAGAGCAGGAGGAGGAGAAGAATGATGTAAGCCACTTTGAGTTCAGTGTAAGAAAAAAGTGGAATATAAAGCTAATAAATAAATAAATAAATGGACACCTCTTGCCTTTCTCATATTTTAGAAGCAACCCTCTCCCTTAAATATAACTATGAAATGTTCTGGTTCAAGATTGGAACTCACTGCGAATTGTAGCTTTCTGATGCAGGGTACCTTTTTAAGTGACCGGATTCTGATTTGGGATGTTCATTCTAACAATGGACTTCGCGAAGGACACAAGGATGGCTCCACGACAGAGAAAACTAAGTGGACCGGCTTGGATATAATTTCTACCAATTTGGACTTTTTTCTGGGCTCAGTTCAGTGCATTCTATGCAATTTCAGAGTAAGCCCAAAGCAACGATGCTGGCAAGGAAACCCCAATTCTATGCAATTGCTCTCCTGACTTTAAATAGTTTCTCACCTTCAATCACAGATGATAGCAGAAAACATTAGCAGGCTATGGGAAATGGGGTACAGATTCCTCATAGGAATATAAACATTCTTTTTGAGACTGGCTGGTGCACACCTCCAAGCTGTAAGGATTGGTTGCTATGTGCCACCAAGTCATCTCTGGCTTGTGGCAACCCTCTGAAGGACGGCCCTCCAAAATGACCTATTCATGGCAGCCCTGTTAAGCTCTCCCAGTTCAAGCCGATGGCTTCCCTAATGGAGAAACCAATCTTTTATTTGGTCTTCTTTTATTTCTTCCATTTTTCCTACATGATCATCTTCTCCAGGGAATTTTTCCTTCTCATGATGTACCCAATGTACAACAGCTTTGGCATTTTTTCTTGAAAGGAAAGCTCTGGCTTGGTTTGACCTAGGACCTGCTTGCTCATCTTTCTGGTGGTCCAGAGTATCTACAAAGCTCTCCTCCAGGCCCATGTTTTGAATACATCAATTTGCTTGATGTCAGCTTTCTTCACTCTCTGGCTTTCACGTCCATGCATTCCCTGTCACATACCCTGTAACATGTGTTGCCCGTCCTACATGTTCCCTTTAACAGAAACTCAGACAATTTGCCTATCAGTTCACTAGCAAAGCTGGGCAACAGCCTGCCCAAATCTTAGACCAAGTAAGCCAGCTAGTCTGTGACTACTAGTGGGGTCACATTTTCAGGCTGGGCAACCTTTTGCTCCTTGTCTTCCTGTTCCCAAAACAGATCTCTACCCTGTTGGAAGATACTGAAGATGAAATCAAATACTTTGGCCACCTAATGAGAAGGAAGGACTCCCTGGAGAAGAGCCTGATGCTGGGAACAATTGATGGCAAAAGAAGAAGGGGATGGCAGAGGTTGAGGTGGCCAGAAGGAGTCACTGAAGCAGTCGGTGTGAACTTAAGTGGACTCCAAGGATGGTGGAGGACAGGAAGGCCTGGAGGAATGTTGTCCATGGGGTCATGATGGGTTGGACATAACTTCATGATTAACATAACACAACCCTGTTGGATCTTAAAAACCAAATAAGCCATAACAGCAATGGCAATTTCTATGATTTAGCATAGGAGCATGACAGCCATACAGAGGAAAAAGTTAAATTATTAAAATATTGGGAAAATAAAAAGGTCTTTACCTGTTGCTGAAAAGAATACAAAGTGGGTGCCAGGCACACCTCTTTGGTGAGCTCATTCCAAAACTGGAGTGCCACAACTGAAAAGGCCTCTTTCTGGTAGCCACCCGCCTCACGTCTTTTGGAAGGAGGTCCTGGAGAAGGACCTCCAAAGATGACCTCAGATTCCAAGTAGGTCTATAGGAGGAGGGCACCTTCAGATAACCTGACCCCAAATCATTTAGTGTTTGAATGTCAGTACCTGACCTTTGAATTGGGCTTGGCCTTCAATCAACAGCCAGTGTAAGTGGAAGAGGACTGGAATAATGTGTTCTCATGAGCCAGTCCCTATTAACAGTCTTGCTGCCTGGTTTTGGATCAGTTTCTGGACCGTTTTCTCAGGCAGCCCCACATACAGCACATTGCAGCAATCCAAACATTTGTAAAGCGACACACTCACGTTCAGGCAGCTCAGAATGGCTTCTGATTGTTACAGCTGAACAGCAATAGAGTTGTTTGCATTCATTAAGTGAGCTCTGTGCTTGAAGGGGAAAAGATCGTTTCTCCACAATGTTCAATGCAGAGTGACACTAACAAAACTACCAAGCTTGTGGTTGTAGTGATGCTGCTGGTCCATTTCAAAGAGTTACATGCTGATTCCATTCCGTGAATATAAATCTAAAACCCATAAGCAAAGCATCACATAGAATAAAATCGAAAGGTTTTCCAACGACATTATACAAGCAGCTACAGCTCTCCTCCTCCTCTACCTAACATTTCCTAATAGCATGATTACCATTTATGAGGCCTGAGGTGTTTTTGCTGTGTATCCCATTGTGCTCATATGCTGAGAGTTTTAAAAAGGCCCAACTCCCTTTTAAATGTAATTTTCTTGACAAGCATTAACTGATTGTGTCCCAGTTGGAATGATGTCACACAGTGGGCGTATAACATTTGAATGGAGAACAGTTGCTGGTGCACTGCTTCCAGGAACAACTTGAGTTGAAATTTTAAACATTTTTATATCCTTATGACATATGTGGAAATGTGTCTTTAAAATTCTGACCTCTCATGCACATTTCTCTGGGACGCTGACAGAATGAAGGGAGAAATACTCCCCAGGGACACAGATGAGCTGCTTTTTCCTTGACCCTTTCACGTTGAGCAGCCGTTCTCTTTTCCTTCCTCTCCAAGATCGTGTGACTACATCCTCAGCAGATAGCTGGTTTCGCTGGATTCTGCCTGACTATTTCCTACATAGGATGATCAGTCCTGTTATCTCACGCTGAAAACTGACGTGATGCTTTATTTGTGCGTGCATGTGTGTGTGCATGCGTATCTTCTTCCTTTCTGGCCATGATGGAGAAACAATAGAAAACAATTCACTTTACACACACACACATATTTTGGGATGGGAAATCCTGGAGTAGTAAAGAAAACAAATTATAGTAGAACTATTTCAGGAACTGCTTCATTCAACTGTAGCCAATGTAAGTTTATCAGAAGAGCTCTCTGGAAACACACACACAAATCTTCAGTACCTGATAGCTGCCTAAACGTTTTTTTTTAATTACAAAGGGAATTATTTGTTTGCTTGTTTCAAAGTCATGCCCCAATTTATGACCTCATAAATTTACAAGGAATCCAGTAGCAAAAGATGTGCTGCTGATCATCAGCCTGGATGGCTTTAACGGAGGTTTAAATGAAGTCATGGTGGATAAAGATTTCAATGGCTACTAGTTTTGGTGGCAATTTATTACAGTATGCCTCTGAATACCTGTTGCCAGGGAACCTGTGTGGAAGGCATTCCAGTAGTCAACTGTAGGGGTTTCCTACAGTTGGTCCACCATTGTGTGAGCAGATCAAACAGGGTTTTTTTTATCTGTTTCATCATGCCTCTTCTTAGGCATATTAATTATCCCCTCATATTAATTAATGCATAATTAATGCAACATCTTTGACTCCCATCCCCACCAGAAAATTCTCTAGCATCAATTAGTAATGTAATAGAACACTCACCAGATATTGGGAAGGATAATAAAAGCTTGTCACTCACTGGAATTACAAACACATCAACAATGCTCTGACCATTTTTCTAAAAATTCATAATGCATAATCTTGCAGGGCTAGTCTGAGACATTTTGCTACCTGAGGCAAAAATAAGAGGCTGAGAAGGTGAGCAGAGGCTGAGGTGAGCAGTTGAGTCTTTCTTCAACACTGGCCAACACTGGCTTTGTGGGAACAGGCCATGCGGCACACATTGTTCTGTTGCCCAATGCTTCCCACACCTTTCCGCACCTCAGGCTTTGCCAACTGAGGCAATGGCCTCACTCTGTCTTATGAAATGGCCAGCCTTGTGAGGCCAGAGAGATGTGCCCCTGAGGATCTTGGTAATCCTCAGCCTTCTTTCCAAGATGAGGGTCTTCAGACTTTGGCCTCATCAGTTGGCTTGCAGACACATTGACTATTCAACCGTATGCACATTAATTCAGAAATAATTCCCTCTGTGATGCTTAATCGCCAGTAAGTGCATTTAGGATTATGGCCTTATACATCAGAGGTGGACTGTGGTGATCATATCTAGAAATGATATTGTAGAATTGGAAAAAAATGTAGCAAAGGCAGCTAAAATGATCAAGGGTGTGGAGTAACTCCCTGTTGAGGAAAGGTTAAAGCTCCTGGGGCTTAGAAAAGAGGTAAGTTAGGAGATACATGGTAGAGGTCTAAAAATAATGCGCAGCATGGAAAGAGTGGAAAAGGAGTCATTTTGGTTCTCCTGTCATGATACTAAAAGCTGGTGTCATAAAGCTGATTGGTGGGAGATCCAGGACTGATAAAAGCAAGTCCTTCTTCGTACAGTGCATAGTTTAACTATGGAATTCACTTCCATAAGATGTAGTGATGGCCACCAATGTAGATGGCAGTGAAAAGGGACAGGCAATTCCTGGAGGAAAAGGCAATCAATGCTTACTCGTTCTGACTGGATATACGCTGCCTCTAGTGTTGTGATGCTCCTGCAGAATCTGGCTCACTTCTCTCCTGTGCATTGGAATGCGTTCTCAAGCTTGGTGCTGGCTAGGAAGCAAGCTGAGCCAAGAGGAAGTCTGCGAACATTCGTGGGACTCCTTTGGGACATCCCATCCCCCTTCCTGTGCAGCACATGCTGCAGACACAAGGCCTACAAGTCGTGTGTGCAGAGGAGGGATGCTGCTTGTGCAGCTCAGTTCCCGGTGGGCACCCACACAAACGCTTGGTGCACTCAGTGCCGAGTTGGACTCAGGGCTTCAAGAAAGTCGGTCAGAGTCCAGGCAACCAAGTCATAGGAATCCAATAGATTCCCACCCCCAAAGCAAATTCCTCACACATCCCCAGCTGCCTCCAAATCAGAGGCAGTATATCTATGTTGCAGTTGCAGAGGAACAGGGCTGAGAGGGTGCCATTGCACTCATGTCTTGCTTGGGGGTTCCGGCAAGCAATTGGTCAGCCACAGTGTGACCAAAATGGTGGACTAGATGGACCCTTGGTCTGATCCAGTGCAACTTTCTCATGCTCTTATGACTCAGCTACAGCAAACTTCAAGTGATGGAACATTAGTTTGGGATATCTGGGAAATCTTTAAATTTTGATGCAATCCTCAGTCTTTCCTTCCTCCTCCTTTTCTTACTGAATTGAAAATGGATTCCTGTAGGGCTGATCAAAGACATTTTTCCACTGAGGCAATGGCCATTTCCCAGCCTCTGCTGTTTGATGTGCAGATGCTAACCGGACTAGCCACCAAATCTCCTCCATGACACCAGAGAAAAAGGTGACCATGTGCTTTGCTTTACAGAGGACAGTCCTTCAAATAGAGTCTTTTTAAAAGGACGGTCCAGTCCAAGCTTGGTTTAAAGATCAAGAGCTAGTAGAAACAAAAAGATGGGCCTTGAAGTTGTGCATCCACAAGAGATGGGCAGCCAGTCAGCAGTTTGGGTAGTCTTGATCACTTTCTTTTGGGCATGAAGGATGCTGAGATCCTGTTGAATTATCATAATTGGTTCTTTGCATTTGTATGCATATAAATCAGCACATGCACATTTAATGCACATCTCTGTCCATTTGCCTTTGGGGGGGGGTGATGCATCTCCTCTTTTTTTGGGGATGCTTAAATGGCCACCCTACCTGAGCCAGCAGACAGGTTTTGAGGGTGCAGGGGACGCTGTGCTTTCCTGCCCTGGATGGCGCATTGTGTGAGGATGGGAGAGGCCACCTGGGCTCAAAATGAGCTGGGAACAGTTATGAATGGTAGCTGTCAGCTGTTCCACTTTTAAATTAATGAAAGCAGAGCAGCTTTTCCCAGGTGACTGGGCAAGTCATATGTTTAAGAGGCATTTCCTGAAAAGTGGCAAAAGGCTAAGAATGAGTTCTTTGTTCGTAATGACAGTTCAAATATTTCCTTTTTATTACAGTGTTTAACTGGCATGAAATATGAGGGATTTTCTTGGGGAAGGGCAGGGAGCAAACTAGGACACACTTGAGCAGATATTCCCCAGCCTGGTGCCTTATTTGGTTTCAATTCCCATCATTCCTGACTGGCATGGCCATGGGAGCTTTTATAGTTGCAGTGATGACTAGACATTGATGGTCAAAGTCCAGGGCCTCACAATCCCCTGGGACCTCCCAAAGAGTGGCAGGGGATGGGGGCATCATAGAGCAAGAGCAGACTTCATTTACTGTTGCTGTTATGTTGCTGCTATGATTTCAGTGGCCTTAAAATGAGAGGCAGTGTGGTGCAGTGGTTAGAGTGTTGGACTGGGACTTGAGCAATCTGGGTTTTAGTCTTGACTTGGCCATGAAGATGCCTTTGGGCAAGTGACAGACTCTTTAACCTAATCTACCTGACAGGGTTATTGTAAGACTAAAATGGAGAGGAAGAGTATCATTTAACCACCCTGGGATCCGTATAAGAGGAAGAAAGTCAGGATAGGATGAAATGTAATAATATACAATTCTGCACCCATTCTGGGGGTGTGTGTGTGTGGGTTTAATCAGGGCAAACATGTAAACATATAAGGAATGTAGCAGCAATTGCACAGCATGGAATAATGGCTGTAGGAAGAAATGTAACTGTTGTGCGTTTTGCAACTCCGCAGTTCCATATAAAGGCATGTGGAGCATGACAGCATGAAGTGCAGGGTCTAAAATGACCCAGCTGCAGTCTGAGGCATTTAGAGGGCACCAGGCTGGGAAGGCTGTGCGACGGCACAACCCTCTTTAGACTGTAAGTACGCAGATATAGAATTGAGGAATTGTGTTTAAGTACAACAGATGGGTCAGAATCCCGTGAAGCCAACAGCTTGGAGCTGGGAGGCAAACAGTGCTTTGGGAGGCATCGCAGATTGAGGAGTGGTAGATTAATAATGTTCTGTCTGTATCCGGCCATCAAAGAAAAATGTTGTTTACCATGGCCAGCTGGCAACCCCCCTTAATCAGCTGTATTTTATGTGATTGGTCATTTAATTAACTTTTTTTTTAAAGGAGGAAGAAATCAGAGGCCTTGCCATGTTGCCTGCAGGGGAGCAGATGAGCTGGGTTGTCAGTGGGGAATTGGTGGCGGGGGAGATACTCCTTTCTTAGGTTCCCAAGAGGCCTCTGACAAACCACTGCTCGGTTTATCACTTCCTGCATGTGAGTAATGATACTTGCTGTCTTCCCTGCATTGCTGCGCCTGCTACAAGCCTCTAGCTGTGCTTGGAGAACATCTCGTTTCTTCGCTGCTGAACATGTGACGTGAGCTCATAGATGAGAACATTTTGAAAACAAAACACCAAGAAGCAGTCGTGCCAGGAATGTCGGAGCCTGCCTTTCTGCGCACAGGCGGTTTGCCCGTTGTCCACACAAGGGCCTGCAGGCAGCTGCCTTCTAGATGTTTTGAACCCCAGCCTCACAGCCCTTGACCACTGCCCATGCTGACTGGGGCTGATGGGAGTCATGGTCAGGATCTGTGCCACAGGTAGGCATGGTTGGATTGTGGAGGCCCACACCTCAGCAGGAGCATCCTGGAGCTGCCCTTCTCTTCCCCATTCCTAGGTACCTGTCCACCTGCTTCTTGCTCTTCTACTGCTGACTTGCTATTGGCGGGGTCGAGGAGGAAGGGGATCCATGGAGGTGTCCTGGCCAAGGGACCTGAAAACCCTGGAGCTGGCACAAGGTGCAGTCCAGGAGACTTGACGGGCATTGATTGCCTATCCCTGGTTTACTCTAACTGGCCACAAGTTCCCAGCATCTCAAGCAGGTGCCTCACTCATCACCTGATCTTTGCTGCATTGAAAGGTGTGCTCAACCACTGAGCTGTGAGAACACCGTGCTTGTAGTCTTGCAGTCCATGCCAGTCTTGGACTCTCGGGCTTTAGCCAGAAGCCTTGGGGCTTATGGCTGGGGCATCTCCTGGAAGCTTCCTGGTGCTGGGAGGACCCATGCCTGAAGGCCGTATTCACACACATAATGGACCAAGTCTTGCAGCTGGTAGGCTCTGCATGGAGGTCCTAATCTGGCAGTTGATCCTGGTCGATGGAAATGTGCTTCCCTCTTGTTGCATCCCTCTTTCCAGCACTTGCGCATTTCCCAGCACAAAAGAAGACAGATTTGCACAAAATTGGCTTCTGCTATGGTTGGATCATGCACCTTGGAAGGTTTGGCTTACAGCTGCTTTCAGCCTGAGCCTTCATAGCAAAGTGCATGATGGTTGTTGTCTGCCAAAACATTTGGAACAAGTGTTCCATCCCTGGTCTGGATACACATTTGCAAACAATTACTGCACTTGAAATAGTAATGCAGTGCATCTCACTGTAATGGGGAGAACCGTGACCTGCTGTCTACCTGCTACCCAAGAAGAGGCGAAGTCAAGGCCCCTGACCTCCCTCTGTTTGGTTCTTTATTCTTAAAGCAGACTTGGACTAGAAGCATGTCAAATAAAGGGCTGCGCTCTATTAAAGAGGAGCACCCGGTCACTGACAAGTAACAGGAAGAACACCGACTGCATGGCTGGGCTAGGGATTTCTTCTGGGTTCTGTCTTGGCTGGAGCAAGACCTTTTTGCCTCCATTCCTTTACCTGTAATGAAAACAAATGTGAGAGAGAAGATATTTAATATTTGTGTTTATTCTCATTATGGCCTCTTCTGGGTGGAGTAGGGTAATGTGATTGCAGGTTACACCCTGCCCACCATGCAGGACTGCACGCTTGAGGGTCTATTAATTTGTATCCTCAAAAGAGGGCTGCTGGATCTAACAATGGACACATGTAGGTCCAACCTGTAAGGTCAAAATCCAAGCTAAAATCGGTGCGTTCGTAAGTCTGCACCCTGAATTTACCATGCACTTAGCCCCTCTTGTGGGTTTTCCATGGCCTTGAAGGCAGTATAGATGGGTCAGATGGGTGTTGTTTATAACATGCCCTCCCCAAAAAAGTATAAAAGGAAAAGAAAAGGAATATATAACACAAAAAGAAATCAGAAGAGGACATAGATTTGCATAGAAGTCAGTTTTGCTAGTTTGTAAGTTTATGCACCTTTTTAGACATAATTGTGATTATTTACACAAAATACAATAGCAGAGATGATTGTGTCCAAGTGACCTATCTGTGCTTAGTTCACTGTCCAGCTTCTGCTTTCTCCTCTTAGCTTTATCTCCAGCTTTCTCCTCTTAGCTTTAGCTTACTTGGACTAGACAGTGCTTCAAACAGAAGATCCCTTCAAACAGAGGACTGTGCCCTGTAAATTCAGACACACGACCATCTTAGTGGGGAGTGAAGACCTTCTCACATGTCCTCAGCAAGTTCAGGAGAGAGATGAGCAGCAAATATGGGCTAAACCAGGCCGTGGAGTAGCTGCTGAGATAATGCTAGAGCTTGATTCACAAGTGGCCTCGTGGGCTGTCCAGTCCCACTTTTTCCTTGTTGCAGGAAATCCAGAGTTTCTTCAGCCTTTGCTTGAAGACTTCCCCAAGCATCTACACTGAACATAGATTTCAAAGTGTCCTTCACAGGACCTGATCAGGGAATGTCAGTTGGTAACCTTTTTCAAGCCCAGGGATAAGCAATCTAGCAATAGGGAACAGCTGAAAAAATTACAACTACGTTTGAAAATTTAATCAGTGTTCCGCTTTTTAAATTTGCAGCTAACAAATCTTCAGCTTTTTAAATATTTAACCAAGACATAAAAGTCCATAAAGCTCTTTAACAAGGCCCCTTTATAAAGTTAGAAAACAAGCAAGAGGGATGAAATGTAGATCCACCCCTTAATTTAGCTGAACAGCAGTAGCAGTGAATCAAAATTAAAGTAGGAGTTGATAAGCAGAGTTTATACAGATAAACAATAATTTTGCGCTGGTTCCCTTGCCTCCAAGTATCTTGCTGGAAATAAAGACCTTTGATAAAATATCTCATCCTTTTACTTTATTAATATACAAGGGAAAAGTGACGATAGGCAAGGGAAAAATACACATTCATAAAAAATGCAATCCATATTTCTTGAATAGTGAAGTTGTTGCAGGCTTAACAGGTGCAGGCTGGGAGTAAGTCTCTTTCTGGGAGGGGACGCTGCTCACTTGCGAGAAGAGCTTCTTAGGATCACAGTACATGTCACTATTTTTCATAATAGTGCAAGAACAGCCATGCTCATCAGATCCTGGGTCCATCTAGTCCAACAGTCTGCTCACACAGTGGCTAACCACTTGACCACGGGTTCCCACAAGCAGGATGTGGGTGCAATAGCACTTTTTTAAATTTAATTTAATTTTATTTATTTTTGGATTTATATCCTGCCTTTTTCCTACAAAGGGCACAAGGCAGCTTACATCATTCTCCTCCTCCATCTTATCCCCACAACAACAACCCTGTGAGGTAGGTTGGGCTGAGAGTCTGTGGCTGGCCCAAAGTCACCCAGTTGGCTCCATGGCTGAGCGGGGACTCGAACCCATATCGTCTGAGTCCCAGTCCCACGCTCTTAACCACTACACCACACTGGCTCTCTTTCCTACCCAAGTTCTCCAGCAACCAGTGTACATCTGCAGCACACCGTCTCTGATCCTAGATGGTATCCCTTCGGAAAACCCTTTTAAAGTGAAGTAACACCTGTGCTCCAGTTGCAGAGGATTCTGGGACTTCCACAGACTGAAGTTGCACACTGGGAGATGCACAAGTGTCTTTTTTTGCCTCCCTCTGTGACTCCTTGACTCCAGTTACTGCTGAAAAAGCTTCTGATAATACAGCATTGTATTAGCATTTCACCACTTCCTGGACATGATACCATAGATAATGTCCACATGATAGTATTGCATCACACTTTTTTTCAACTTCACTCTACTTTGAAGATGTGGGAGGAAATCTAAGCTGTGAGTACATCTTGTTCGGGGGTCAGTTTGTTTGCTGGACTAAATAAAGCAGAGTGACTAAATAAAGCAGACTGAATACAGGAAGTGAAGGGCTGATTAACCTGATGGACTTGTGTGCTCAATCAAAATAAGTCATGGTGACTTTTTAAAACTATGGTGCATATGCGACAAAATGTCTGCTTTTAGCACTATGTGCATACTAAAAAGCAGAGACATCACCCTGCCAACAAAAGTGCATATAGTCAAGGCTATGTTTTTCCCAGTTGCAATGTGTGGCTGTGAAAGCTGGACCGTAAGGAAGGCTGAGCGCCGAAGGATTGAGGCTTTTGAATTGTGGTGCTGGTGGAGACTCCTGTGATCCCTTGGACCACAAGGCAATCAAACCAGTCAGTCTTAGAAGAGATCAACCCTGACTGCTCTTTAGAAGGCCAGATACTGAAGATGAAACTCAAATACTTTGGCCACCTCATGAGAAGGAAAGACTCCCTGGAGAAGAGCCTGATGCTGGGAACAATAGATGCAAAAGAAGAAGGGGACGGCAGAGAATGAGGTGGCTAGATGGAGTCACTGAAGCAGTCGGTGTGAGCTTAAGTGGACTCCGGGGGATGGTGGAAGACAGGAAGGCTTGGAGGAATGTTGTCCATGGGGTCGTGATGGTCGGACACAACGTCGCGACTAACAACAACAACAACATATGTGACATGATTTCAATATTCATTGCCTAGACATGGCTTCTCTTGTCATCTGGACCTGAGTGACATGGGTTCCAGAAGGGCAAACCGCACTCCAGTTACAACCACAACAGCCCATGAATGATTGGAGGGATGGTTCCACCTCCAATATGCCATGCTGCCTTGGTTTAGATGGCACAACCACCTGTGCATGGGCAGTGAGTATAGAAATTGTACATGGCATGCCTTGAAGCTTAAAGAAGTGGTACCTTATTTGGATCATCCAAACTGGCCCAGAAAGTTGTAAACAGACAACACCCTGACCAAGCTGCCAGAAGAATACAACTGAACAGAAAATCATGCTGGGCTTCTAACAGAACAAAACCACCTTCTTCTTTGTTGAAACATGCAAGTTGTTTTATATACAAGAAATTTATCATGAAAGGAAACTTAGTTGTCTCCCCATGGCAGCTGGACAACATGCACCCTCTTGTGATTCCTGTTTATGTTTGAGGCTGTTTGTTGCACCCCAGGCTGTTAATTCACTCTACAAACTGTTTGAAGGGCAGAACAAAATTCGCATGCATATTTTCATTTTATTTATATAAAATACATTATGCCTAGCATTCAGGGCAGAAGGTTCCCAAGGAGACATACCATGAAAAAACACATACAATCTCATCTCATATTTTATTTTATTTCTGTACTGCTCGATAGCCAAAGCTCTCTAGGTAGTGAAAAATAATGAACAAATATAATATAACAATAAAATATCATAGAATCGTTGAACAGTAGAGTTTGAAGGATCCAGAAGGCCACTGGGTCCACTACCCTGCTCAGTACAGACTCCCAGTTAAACCATCCTTCTCAGATGACTGTCCAGTTGCATCTTGAATGCCTCTAGCATGGAAGAGCCCATAACCTCCTTAAGTAACTGGTTCCATTGTTGTACTGCTGTAGAACAGTGGAAGGTTTTCATGATGGTCAGCTGGAACCTGGCTTCCTGACCCTTGAGCGCATCATTCCATGTCCTGCACTCTGGGATGATCGAGGAGAGATCCTAGCCTTCCTCTGTGTGACAGCCCCTCAAGTGCCTGTAGAGAGCCATCGTATCTCTCCTCAGTCTTCTCTTCTTGGGTCTAAACATGCCCAGTTCTTTCACTCTCCCTTCACAGAGCTTTGTTTCCAGTCCTGGATCATCCTTGTTGTCCTCCTCTGAACCTTTCCAGCTTGTCTGCATCTTTCTTCAACTGTGGTGCCCAGAACTGTAATCATAAAACTACATTAACTATTTAAAAAGCATATTTTAACAGCTAAACCACTAAAATCAGTTTACCCTGCTAGGTCTCAGTGGGAGATCATTGCATAATTTGGGGCTACCACAAACATTTTTTGCATTTTTGTTGATAGGATTCCCTATCATTGTTCCAACACAGTTGAGATGAGACATGGACATGTGTGTTGGGCCCCACGGTTGGCCTGCAAGGGTGATCCCAGCCTCATGCCAGGCCAGAACAGCTCAGGAGTCGTTCTGCAGGATCTCTGGAAAAGGACTTTGATATCATTTGCTACTGGATGCCTGTTATTTAGCAATGCCAAGGACTTTCTGCATGCAAAGCATCTGTCATTCAGG
The DNA here is from genome assembly GCF_004798865.1 of Varanus komodoensis. Classification (NCBI taxonomy): domain Eukaryota; kingdom Metazoa; phylum Chordata; class Lepidosauria; order Squamata; family Varanidae; genus Varanus; species Varanus komodoensis. Next base: position 16,805,259 of record NW_025335606.1, read on the forward strand.
TGTGGTCCCTCCCTTAGAATTCATTCCAGCCAGTCCACTTCTGTGGGTCCTCCTTGTGTGGGCAGGGGAAAGCAGTGATGGGGGCGGGCAAGCTGTGCTTTAGGGGACCCTGTCCTGTATTACCACTTTCTCAATGGAGAACTCCCAGTGAACTTCCCAGGAAGCCATTTTTTCAGAGAACATAGTTTAAACACCAGTGATTGCAAATCTTGCAAAGTTTCTTCTTCAGGCTGAGCTGTACAGAACCACATGATTGTAATGTGCCCAGTTGTGGTTTGTGGCAAAATAGGAGAGAGAGGCTTGGAACTGAGGGAAAATGTGGTGAGGAGAAAAGGAGAAGTGAAGGTGATGGAACCAAATTTCCTTGATTCCTTGTTAATTTAACACAAACCCATGGCTTGGTGTTGCATCTCAGGCTTTTCCTAATCTTTGAGGAAAACAACAACAACACTATTTTGGAATGATAAAATAGAGGATAACGAACAATCTTCTGTTTTCTGAAAATGCGATAGTATATACATTTAGGAAAATGCTATAATAAAAAGTAGACTGTGATTAGCTCCCTCTATCACATGACATTTGTAAATGAAAGTTGCTGTTTTCTGGCTCAAGATGCCTGCAGTTCTTTCTATCAGCCACCTGTCTTGGCGGAACTATAAGCAAGGAATGGGGACCAGTTCTTGGTTCCAGGCCTGTGGTAATATAATGCAACTCAGCAAGCTGTTTGCATTTTTGTGTGCATGGAGGGTGTGCTTGGAGTTGGTCAAATTTCGAACTGATTCCAAAATATTTTGGAGACGCCCAAAGCAAACTGGGGTCTTCCAAAGTGGGCCACACCTGAACTTTCCAAAGCTTCATTAGCAAATTGGTTAATGGAGGGACCAAGAGAGTCACTCGGTGTCTCTGCAAACATGGACACATTTCTCCCCACACTCTTCCAGGTAGGAAAAGGCCAAGGTGGGGAGAGGGGGAAGGAAGTCATGTTGTTGGGTGGCTACTAATCACAGTGGGTTGTTTTTTCAGGGTTCTTCAACAGGGAATGTTGAAATCACAAAATTGTTTCAGTGATTACTGCTCTTTGCTAATTCGGGTTTCCTGGAACAAGAATGTTAAAAGAATTTTTGTGGAATGTGTAGGATCAGAGAGAATATAGCATTGGAGTGCTGCCTTGAAAAATGCCAGCACCTATCCTTCTGAAAGTCTGAAGGGTTACTTAACTCTGTGAGATATACCCTTTTCTTACAATTGCCCTCTGTGCCCATGAAGGGACAAAATCACCCCCCGCTATTTGAAGATCCCTCTTCCACACACACACAAAATGTTGCAGATTTTTTTTTTTTTGCCAGGGTCCTCTCGATGGTTCAGGCTATTTTCAGAACAATTCTTCACAAAGGAGGGTGAAAAGTGCATCTTCTTTTGGACTCCCACAAACAGTAAAGGCTGCTCTTGCATAAAAAATCCAAAACCTATTCATCCGAAACTTAGCAGTCTTCACCTTGGGCAACTGTGCCTTATTTATTTGTCCGATTTGGCCAAAGGATAAAACATTTGCTTTTACATGGTGCTGGGTGGGAGAAAAATATAAAGTTATCTGGTGCAGAACTCTTTCCCCTTACCTTTCATTCCTTACATAGATCTGTACATTCCATCCAGAACTGTCAAACAGAAGCACGTTCATTATGCGTAATCATGTTCAGATATCCTACAGTACTCAGCGGGAGGCATAAACCATCAGATTTCTTCATCAAGATTTGGATCTGGCCTTAAGTTGTACCTCAGACCCTCCAAATCATTTGGTGCTATTCAGGCTGTTTTATTACTGAATAGGTCCAAACCATGCCTTGCTATTGGTGTATTCCATAATATATTGGGTCCCACTCAGGAGGTAAGACAGCAGCATCAAAAAACTTCCTGTAATAGAGCAGTTCTAACATTCCCTTATATTCTAATACAGGTTGAGGAGCATGTGGCATGGACCTCACTGCCCACTGAAAATGGGGGGAATTTTTTTGAAACAACATTTTAAACAAGCTTGTTTGCAATCTAATTTTGGCCCCTTTCATGCTCTGCATGCATTTTTCATGTTCTGTTTTCTTCCTTCCCTTCCTTCTGGGATGTGTGGCCTGTGGAGGTATGCAATAGGATAAAATATCCCTTGGATCTCCCAAAGTTGTCTGCCTGTGTTCTAATACCAATGCTATTTACATGTCTACGTGTTACATTTTCATGCTGTCCAATATGCTTATGCAGCCAAGGGAGCAGCAAAATGGAGATATTGGCAAGTTTGGGGTGACCCCAAAGTTTACAGAAGTACCAATATATATATATAGGAAAAAACCTGTAATGGGGGAACTCCCTAAGGAGACACTACCCTGAGAACTTTTAGATCATGGTACAAAGATAGTGATGATAGATAGATGAATATTAATAATATTGAGGGTTGCGCATACTCAGTGGACCTCAATTATGGACTTATGGCTGCAGAGTGAAACAGAGATCTGGGTGAGATGGGGGATGGGAGGAGAGGGCCAGAAAAGGAGGAGGCGGGAAGGGACACACAGATATAAAAAGGCTAGACAGAATCATTGCACTGGATAAGTCAATAAGGCACCCTATGCCTTCCCAACACTGTTGCGGGAGGGAGGCATAGGATTATTTGGAGTCCCAGCTCTGAGATCCTGAGAAGGTCTCAGCCCCTGCACCTCCCAGCTCTGCCCCCTTGCAACTGGTGTGGAAACAACAGTGCCAGCTCCATCTTCCCAAGCTCACAACTGGACCTCAGAAAGTGCAAAAAGGGGTATGTTGAAGGGGTAGGGGGAGGAGATTGGGGCTTCTTCCTTCACTTTTGGTCCCCTTGAACTGAGTGTATCTGGGCAGCCAAACATAGAAGCCTAGATAAAATCCTGGGTGTGAGGTCCAGCAGTGGCAATCTCTTCTCCCATGCCTGATTTGAGGCTGTGAATCCAGAGGCTGGTGGGGAGACTGCCTTGCAGCTTCCTGGTTCACACTAAGAAGCTATTTTCAGGGAGGGATAGGAGACCTGCTCTAGAAATCAGTGGAAAATCAGAGATTTTAATATGGCTGGGACTGGACACCAAGGTGGACACAGCCTGATGAGAACTGAGCATACTCAGTGGACCTGAACTACAGATTGACTGTTGTGCGATGGAAGGGCAGAAAGCCGGGCTATGGGAAGGCACACAGAATGGAGTGACAGGAATCCTGACATGAAGTACTTCACGCTGCAACATTATGTTGCATTTATATAAATAGTCAGGACATTAATTTCCAGGTGGCCTACATACCCAGCCAGCAGTGTGGAAAGATGTTGACTGGACAAATGTGTCTTTTCTGAGCTTCTTCAGTTATCTTGTTACTCATAAAGAACAAAGTTCAGTTGACCCAAATTTCCAGTTCTGTATGTACACAAACAAACTGCCCCCCAGAAAGAAAAGAAAAAAAAAAAAGAAAAGTTTATTGAATAGCTTCAAATATATGCTGTTAATATGCACTGGGTTTGAAAGGATTCTGGGCTTTAAAGGGATTAAGGTTAGATTGAGTTTCTTTGTTAATTTTTTAGCTGAACTTTGTCCTTTATGTATCAGTGCCAAGACTATGTCTGTGAGACTGAGGCCTAGTGTCTGATTCAAAGAATACACATTATTTTGTGGTATGGAATTTTGGCTCCTATGTGATTTCCCCCACATGATTGGAGTAGTACAGAAGATAAGCATGCTGGATTTAGAAACAGGAAGGTTAAACAGTTGCTTGTGTGTGAAGAACAGTAGATGGCCTGTTTATTAATTAAGCATATGTTTATCCATTTCCCCACTTCCCATTTTATTGTCACAATGACCCTGTGAGGTGGGTGGGGCTGAGAATTAGTGATTTGATCAGGCAAACTCATGGACAGGAGATTTGAACCTGGATCTCTCTGACACACTAATCACACTAGTCTGGCTCACTAATTGTGGTAACACACCCCAAGGTGCACTTGGCACTACAAGGCAGGGAAAGGGGGGCAAACCGACAGGACTTCCCCTCTCTAGCTCTGCCTCATCCTGCCAAAGTGTTGGAAACAGTGTGCATTGCTGAGGACGAGGCCACATGAAATTGCTGCTTGTGGGGTGTCCCCATGGCACACTCACGCTACTCTGCGCACTTGATATCCACATTCACACATGTCCACATTCCCTTCAGCATTTTGAAGCTGCACATAGAGACATGACTGTGCTTTTATTTTCATTTCAAGGATCATAGCCTGAAATTCTTACTACCCATTTCCAAGGGCACTGTTTGGTGATGGACCATTTTTTCTTTATTCTATTTATATTTGTTATTTTCTCTCTCTCTCTATTTTTCTTGGAAAGAACTCAAAGCGGCTCACATCATTCTCCTCTTCCAGCCCTCAGTCTTAGCCCCACAACAACAACCCTGTGAGGTAATTTGGGCTGAGAGTGTGTGACTGGCCCAAAGTCACCCAGCTGGCTCCATGACCGAGCGGGGACTCGAACCAGATCGCCTGAGTCCCAGTCCCATGCTCTTAACCACCAAACCACACTAGCTGTCATATAACGTTAAACATTATGTGGTTCAAACAAGAGTCCCGAGTCTCCTTAAACTTTTGGGCATGCAGTCCACTTTGTCAGAAGTCCATGGAAGCAAATGCCAAAATAAACAAGGTGCCAGTGCTGCAGCAGACCAACAGGGCCCCCTGCTGGAAGCTGGAGAATATATTCGGCACTCGCAGGACACCTCTGCCCTCCAAGCAGATAGCAGAGGGCTCCAGGGAGAGGTCCGGCAAGGGCTAGTGCCAGACCCGTTGGAGGACCCTGTAGTTTATTGCAGAAAAGCCACTTTTCACCTATAGGTAGTCCAGAATCCCAAACTGGAGAATGCAGCAAGGCATGACTGCTAGAAAGTTATCTCAGTCAAACTCAGGTAGGACTTACTGCAGAGAAGTTATGTTTAGGATGCGTGTTTATGTGACTGTATTCATTTGGAACCAATATTTCCCTTTCAGAAACTTGACACAAAGCACAACCCTTGTACATAGGTATATATCTACCAACTCACTTTGATTCTCCCCTGCTCCAGGTAATATTTCTGGTGCTGCTGCATGCTGTTAATTTTTTTTTAAGGCATCCATTAACTAAAGAATTTTTCACAAGACAAAATAGGCTCAAGGTTTTTTTTTTTTTTTTTTTTATGTGGAAGATTGGCCGGGCAACACAAATTGTGCCTGGTAAGCAGGGCTGAGGAACATGGTGCCATCCAGATGGTGTTAGAGTGAAGCTCCCATCAGCTTTGCCTATTGTAGCTGATGGTCAGATATAATGGGAGGTGTCGTCGTATTACACCAGTCCTTCCAGAGGCACTGACTGCTAGTTGATGTCTGGGTCTGATTCAAAGTGCTACTGTCAACATTCAAAGCTAGGGGCCAGGCCTTCTTGGTTGTGGCACCCAGCTTTGGAATGAGCTTTTCAAAGAGGTGCACCTGGCACCTCTCCATAGTCTTTTCAGCACCAGGTGAAAATCTTTTTATTTTCCCAGTATTTTAACTTGAGTTTTAATATTGCATTTTATTCTGTACCACTGCTGTACTGCTCTGCTGATTTTTTTCCCAGTTACTGTGCTTTTATTGCTTTATGTTAATTTTTCTTTCTTTCTTGTTTGTGTGTTTTAACCTTTGATAACTGCTCAGAGAATCTTGGCTATTGGGTGGTATGAATAACAAATAAACAAATGAACAAACAAACAAATATCCTGAAGGGGAACAGGAAGTCCACCCTTGATTTAGGGCAGAATTAAATGCCTTGAAAATGTTACATGTAAAAGAGCCATTGCTAGGATGCTGTTTTTAAAGGAAATGATTCAGAATTTTAAATAAGAAAACACTCATGCAATATGAGAGTCTTTGTGCCATCACCAGCATCAAAATGCAACAAAAGTAGCAAAAACCATGTATATTGTCTGGATGGAAATACTGGATATCAAACATTAAAGCATGGAGAAACTCCTATTTTTTTACAAGAGTTGTTCAAGTGTGCCTCCTGGAGTGGTTGTTTGGAAATGCAGCAACCTGCATTTGCCTATACATTTGCCTGTTCAGGCATTTGGGGCCCTGGGCACAGCAGAAGCATGAGGGAAAGGAGTGCTCCAGCCCCCCTGCTCTCTTTCATGGTTGTCCCCCCTAATTATGGAGGATGGCACTCTGAAGGGGACCTGAGGCTCCCTGCCTTGGCCAATAGCCACAGGGATGGATAAATCTGTCCCTTTCTGTTAATGCCGATTCTCATTTTCTTAAGCCTTAAGTCTGGTTCACTCTGAATATTGAAAGTTTCTTCAGTCTTAAGTTCAGATTGTCCTGAACACAGAGAATTTTTGTAAAATTAGTGTACTTTTTACTCTAATAGAATAATAGAATTATAGACTAGTAGATACATTTTCTTATGCAGCTTTCTCATAATACATACATTTTCTATCATTTGCCTTGCTTTTCTATCTGCATTGTAAGTCTAATATACACATTTGCCATTGTTTTTCCATAATATAATGCATTTTAAAGTTATTTTTCTTACTGATTGAATTTCTGTATTTTTTTAAATTGTTGTGGTTGTTATTAGACAACATTGTAAAATTTGGAGAAATGTGGATTTTGAAGGCTAGCTCAGTGTGCATTTGTCTAGAAGTTTGAAAATATGAAGCTAGGCATCAAAATGTGAACTGGCAGACTTATCCCCAAGGAGAACCAGTCAAGAGAACCACCATGGATGCTATGAGAACTTATCTTAAAGCCTTAAGAGAGTTTTTTTGACCTTTTAGAATGAGGGAAGAAATCATGCTGCATTTTCAAAATGAGCAAATGAATAAGGCTGAAGAGGCACCAAAGCAAGCCACAGTTTCAAACTCCCCAAAGTAAGAAAGTCCAGGTGACATGGAGAAGGGGATATGCCATCTGTGGAAGCCCAGAGGACTGATTTGGCATCTCAGGTGGGCTAGACATGGCCTCTTGCCCTCTGTTTCAAAACCTCTGGTTTACGTAGAGACCACTGTGTCTGTGTCTCATCCTTCTGGAAAGGATGAATTTAGGAAATCAGGGAGCTAGGGAAGCAAAGTTTAAGACTCTTCATCCCATGTGTGGTGATCCTAATCTGGATTGGAGGTCCATACACTTATCCTTAAGTAGAACAGAAAGAGAGGATAAGCTGCAGACTACAAATTTAACCTATCCTGTAGTTTAGCTGTAAAGCATGTTCTCGCAAATAAACTTAATACATGGCAAGAAAAGATTAGAAATGGGGAAGCCATCTTGCAGGTAAATTTATCCACCATTAGGAATCTTCTCATGCAGGCATCTCTCATAAGTTCCCAAACAAGCATCGGTAACTCAGAACAGTCATTTTTACCACATCAGAAGGAAAAAAGAAACAACTTGCCATCTCTCCAAAATGCTGCCCTCTAAGTGTGCTGGACTACCACTTCCATCCTCCCCATTGGGTATATGGACATGCTGTTTGGAGATGATGGGAATTCTGGTCCAACGATATCTGGTGGGGAGGCACCAAGTTGGAGAAGACTGCTGTTGCGAGCTTGGTTGTTGGGTGGAGTGTGTTTTTTTCCTTCTGCAGCTGATTCCCAGTATTAGAATTTGCTAATATTTCTTAGCTGGGAAACAATATTAAGGGTCACTCAGGGGTTTTAATCTGTTCAGAAGTTGAAATTATAATATGCGTACAGAAAAGCAGGAAGCCCAGATGCAAAATCAGGGCAGGATTCAGGCTGAATTCAAGCTGTAGCAGATCTGGGAATCCATTAGGTGGCAGTGGAATCGTTGCAGAAATTTCATGCTGCTTTTTTGTATGACCAAGCACATGTTAGCTCAGGCCCTACATCTTACTCACAATTCACAGTTTTACCGCAAATACTTCTGAAAGTAGGTTGGCAGTAACATAATTATTCATGTGCAAAACTCACAGAAAATCTGTGTGCAGTGCGGAATGTTATGAACTCCCCTGGCAGCATAGCACATCTGGAGCATTCCAAGTTGGAGAGGGCTGCAGTGAATGATGTAAAGGAAGACAGCATGGATCACCCTGAATGGCACATTTTGTGCAGCCCAAAGGGGAGGATTTGTGTTAATTTGTATGAACTAAGCAACTAGTCATTAGCAAAAACAGGATGCATGCCTGGCAATCTATCAAATGCAGATGGAATGCATTTAACAACATCCATAATTTTCTCACTAGGGAAAATTTTCACCACTGGAATACTGCAGTTAGCACAAATATTGTGGCTGAACAATGGAAGATGAATGCTGTGGCTGAACCAAAAGGCTGCATGCCTTTCAGGCTTAAGTGCAGGTGGGAACGCAGTGGAAATGGCTTACCTTGTATTGGAGGTGGTAGTTTTCACCCCTTCCCTTTTCTTCAAAACTTCACTTTGCCAGAAGTCCCCTCCCACCCATCCAAGAGTGCCGCTGGAATAATGATGAGTCATGACATCACACTGTTCCAGTGGGGTATCCTGCCCCAAATTTCACACTAAATGTCACTGACTCCTTGCCTGTTCTTCATTTTTGGCCCCGAAGACTAATCCAATCTTGCAGGGAGAGCATTTTCAGCCTCCCCTCCAAGTCACAGTGAATGGTGTACTATTCTCTTATGTAGAAGTCAGCTGCCAGCCTTAAGGGTGGGCAGACTTCAGAGGGATATTAGAGAAACTCACAACAGGTTCAGATGAGTTCAGTTTTCTGTTAAGTTAACCTGTGGATTTTTCAGTGACCTTTTTTTTTTTCTTTTTTGTTCTGTAGATCCTGTGGATTTGCAGGCTGGCTTTTCCTGAGAGTGTACACACATGTGCATGTGCGACAGATTTGTGCTAATTTGCAGTGACTATTTAACTAGCACATCAGTGAAAGCAGAATGGAATTCTGGTTAAAAGATGCATAATGGTGTGTTAGCACAAATCTGCATTTGCAAACAAGAGCAAAGTGCTTGTATGTCCCTGAAAGAAATCCAGTTCTGTCAATACCAATCCATAAAACAAAGGGAAGGATTTTAACAAAATCTGTGCATCTCTACTATATCTTCATTTATATATTACAGTCAAATAATTTACCAGTCAAAAGATGAAGCTCCTTGGGTAGTTTACAAAGAGTAAAATCAGTGCCATGCAGAATCCCCTCCTGGACTTCCACGCTCTCTCTGCTTCCCTGCAAAAGATACAGTTGTAATCTTGCCTCCTTCATGGGAACAGTGAACATTTCAGAAATATGTTTTAGTGTGCAATGATAAGGGGCAACCTTGCTGTGAGGGGGTGGCTGAAGGGGGGGTATGTGCTCCTTTTTTCACCTTGGACCTCATTCTCTTGTGTTTTGAGCCCCGCCTGCTTCTTGTGCATTCTGAAAACCCCCTGGAAGAGTTAGCCAGGACTTCCTCCCTTGGGGCTCTAGAATAAGGCGGCCTACTGAGAGCCCAAACATTGAGGTAAGAGGCAGAGGTTGTGTCCTTTTAACAACAAAACCAAAAATGCCTCACACAGCTTTCAGGCACTCAGCGGTTGAAAATAAATGGCCAAACAATTTGGCACAGCAGTAATTAAAACCCTAAAATACAATATAATAACATAACATAAATTCAGCATGCAAATTACAGTTCCCAAGGGCCACTGAGGTCGTTTCTTCTGGGATGCCAACAGGGCACCAGAAAAGGACCAGTGAGAGCAATCCAACCTTCTTCCCGTCTGTTCTTCCCACCACTGGAGTGCCCTGCTGTAACCCAACAGGCTGGAGCCCAAGAGGCTGGAGAGACGGGGAGCAGGCTGGGTGAAGGAGAGGGGAGCATATTGAGCAATGCCTCCATCAGGGTTTTCTGCAGCGCAGATCGTAATCCAAGGCAGAAAAGAATTCTGGAACGTGTTGAGACGAGACGAAATCTGGGTTTTGGATCTGACTGGAGTCAGTGACTGAAATCACAGGTCTGACAGAATTCTATCATGTTTATCCTGTAGGCTGCCTGTTCTGGATGTGGCAACAGCAGGAGAGAAAGAAAGTAAATGATTGCCCCCCCCCCCCCACAGCCCTTGATTCTGGCCCTTTGCACCACCAACATGTAGTCCCCAAGAGATTACCATGAGGGAATGCAGTCCCTTGCAAAAAAGTGGTCGGCCAGCACTGATTTAAGCTATGGCCGTCTTCATAATTAAAAGGGTTGGTTGACGTGCCTAATTATGTTAATTTGTTTACATTGATGGAGTTCTCTGGCCCATAATTTTTCCTGTGTTTCTTCCTATCAAAATAACACTGAACTAAAATTGCAACTGTCAAATCCAGTCTAATGATTTGTCTCTTTTTACACTTCTGCTTCCTGACGTTCAGTGAGCTGCAGTGATGACGTAGGCCCCGTTTTAACACTCACTTCTGCTTTTTGAACATAGTGAAGAAGCAGTATGTAGTAAATGCTTTACTATGTCCTTAAGGCTGCACTAATTTAAGTCTCCACTAATTTTGCTTTATTCTATGGATATAGGGATTTTGTTAAATCTGTTTTGTCTGTGTTTTGTAAAACAGAAACAGAACAATCAGAGGGGAAAAATTACAGGGATGTTGGAAAAATCAACAATGGATTGAGTTCAAATTTCCATGGATCTAACCTTTGGATCTGTAGACTACTGGCTCTTTTTAAGTTGTGTAGATTTCATGGATTTGCAGACTGTTTTAAAAAATGTTTTGGGGGATTTGTGAAAATTTTCATTTGTATTATTGTGCATTAGCCCAAGTCTAAATTTGCATGGATTACATGAATTTGCAAATGTACAAGAAGCTGACGATGAAAACAAGCCCCAAATTCCTGGAATCCATGCAACTCAAATAAAGGCAATTCATGACGGAACCCACAGGTCAGTTTTATAAAAATCCGAACTCAATCCATTGCAGGTTTCTTGGACATCTCTGGTATAGTCCTGTTTACTGAACTGAGATTATAATGGGTAAAATGCCAGTGGAACACTGCTAGGAACAGATTTTGAATGGCATGCACTGTGACCTAAAGTAAGCAGAGCCGTGTTGGGTTGGATCAAGGGTTATTTTTCCCCAAAGTCCTGTTAGCTACAGTGGTCTACCAGTCTTTGAGAAGTTCACAAGGAAAACACTGAAGCTTGTTTTTTCCCCCTATCAAGTGCTAACATCTACTATTTAGGAAGAGATTCCCTGGCCAGGAGCAGAAGGTTTTTGAGGATTCCCATAAAGTGATAAGCCAGCTCCAGGTTTACTATGAAGGAAATTATTCGTTATTGCAATAATATCAAACTAGCTAGCTAGCCTCCCATAACATTCAGCAGCAAGCCTCTGCTGAATGTTATGGAAGTGGAGACTTCTGCAAGGTAGAATTCCAGTCAGCTGGGTTTAGATGGAGTCAGCAGAATCCCCCTTTAAAAACAGTCTGAACCAGATAGCACAAAGACAGTGGCTGGCTTATATAGATTACAGGCTTACAGTATTTAGTGGATGTGTATGGCATTCTATACAATTAAAAGATACGGCTCCAGATGTAGCTTTGATAATAATGTTTATGCAGGTGCTAAAAAATAAGGAGGTAGAGTGAGCAAGTAAGTATGGCTGAGATTCCATCTCTGTCTGACCTCAAAGCACAGGCTCATGACTGCCTTTCTCCTGCAGAAGTGAGGGCTGATAAGGAACGGGCAAGGCTGCAGATGTGCAGTGCGAGTGTCTTGTGCCATCTTCGTATCAGAAAGGGAAACTCCTTAGTTCCATGAAAGCAGACCGTCGGGGACAGGGGAACACTGGCTAAAGCTCTGATGTACTACTGTATGCAACTAGACTTTAATGTCAAGTGAAGCAAGCATTTTAAAGAGGCCTAGCTTTTTAAGGTTCAGGCCTGCTACAAGGAAGGGTTCAAAACAAACATGAAGCTTCCCCGTTCCTGCTGGCTTCCTCTTAGGATTCATTTAAAAGCTATTCTGCCACTTTGTTATGATTAGCACCAGCAACCTGGTTCCACTTTGGTTCAGGTGGAACTTACTCCTCTTACATAGGGTCAGCTTCTCCAAAAATAATCAATAAATCTGTACATCTCTGTCTTAGGGAAACATCCCATCTAAGCCCTAAGACTTGTCTGTCTAGCTAGCCCTAAGAATAGAACAGGTGGCATTCTAGAGAAAGCTGCCTTGGTGGTCCTGGAGTGCTGCTTCCTACTTTAGCAGCCTAACTTTGGCTTCCGGGACCTCTCAGCAGCAATTCTACATGTCATTGGTACTATCCTGAACTGTAACTATTACCTACGAAGTGAATGTTGTGTGACAGCCGCAACTTTCACACCAGGCAGGAAATTGGCCCTGTGGTCTGCATGCCTGTCAAAACCCCAACCATTTCTGTGTCTAATGACTGAATTGCCACTATCACATGAGGAATGGATCCCTTCTAACAGATCGTTTCTCTCTTCATCAGAACAGCACTCTCCTTCCCTGAGACTCCCATTCCCTGAACCTTTACCCAGGGATTGGGAAACTACTATTAGGTCCCCAAAGCTCTCTGTCCTTCTTAGCTTCTCTGTGTCAACATTGGCTTGAAGGGAATAAATGCATTACCTAACAGCTAGGAGCTCATGCCACTGAGCAAACACCCATGACAGTTGTGCATATGGAACTCAGTGCAAAGCACTGGATATCTCCTACTCCCTTGCTGGCTTTCTATTTTCATACCTTTTTTATTGCTAGTGTTGGGTTTGTTCTTCTGGAAGGAGAAAGTTGGGAATTTTTGTATAGTTATTTATTTGCAGATATTTAATATGAGAAGGAAGGGAGGAATTGACTGCACTGGCCTCCTTACCTTGTGGCTATACTCACTTGGGTGCTTAATTTGCTTGTGTGCTTTGTTACTGGGACATCTCATTCTCAGGCAGCTGGTCCTGCCTCCTTATATATCTCTAGCTAGCTTAATCCAACTACTGCTGCAGCCTGACTGATGAAAGGGCCTTTTCGAAAAGAGAGGCTGCGACTGAACAATGGAGAGCCAGTGTGGTGTAGTGGTCAAGAGCTGGGACTGGGACTCAGGCTCGAGTCCCCACTCGGCCATGGAGCCAACTGGGTGACTTTGGGCCAGTCACAGACTCTCAGCCCAACCCACCTCACAGGGTTGTTGTTGGGGGATAAGATGGAGGAGGAGAATGATGTAAGCTGGCTTGAGCCCCTTGAAGGAAAAAGGCAGGATATAAATTGAAAAATAAATAAAAAATAAAAAAAAAACAATGGGTCTGCTGAGCTGCTGAGCCACCTGAGAGTGGAGATTTTTGGTTTAGGGAGTGGACCATAGTTAGTGGGACCTTGCTTTCTTCTCCAGACAAAAGGTAGGCAATTTGGGATGGGGTATAGTGCAGGCTCCTCTGGGGAAGCCAGGGGTTGGGGGCTCAACAGTGGGGATCCGATTTAGGAAGTGATGTGGTTTGCAGCAGCTGTGCATGTGTGTGCGTGTTTTTTAAAGAACTAGGCAATAAACTGAACTCTCAAACTTGGATGAATCTATTCCTGAGCTTATGAGCTGTTCTGTAAGATCTAAAAATCTGTGCCTACACTGAACCTAAACTGAAGCTGGCCGGCGCTTTTTATGAGCAGACTCCTCCACTGCACAGTGTTCTCGTCACTACAGAGTTAACCATTTCTTTTATTGGTCCTTTCCAAACTTGGGTTTAGTTTAAGCATGTGGCTGAGGTTATGGGAAACTCTGTTAGAGCAAGGCTTCAAAAATTGTAAGTTCCTCCTGGCTTTCCTTGCAAATCTAAATTTATAAGGGATTTAGCTTGCTTGACTGCCTTCTTGTTTTGGCTTCAACTGATGTTTTATGAGTGTAAATGATTTTTACAATATTTCCTGAGATAATTTAATAGTTAAATAAGTAAATATCACTTACCTTTTCCTTGCATGGGTGCTTAACTTGCTTGAGTGTTGACTCTGTCACTGATGCTGAAATCCTTGATCACTAGGACGGCTCATACTTGGCTATTTTACACAAATAAGGAATACAAAGGATATGGATGCAAACTGCAGTATGTTTTATGTGAACATCTGTCTTCTTCAATTCTCATTTTTGGTGCTGCATGTTGCCTTTTTCACAATTCATAAGAAGCCACCCCACAGGTTAATAGGCTACTGCAGTTAGCTGGTAGTTCCACAAGGGGACCTAATGGAAGTAATTGCTGGATGTCACTAGTTTAGAATGAGTTGCCCATCAGATCATGGAGAAGCGATAAATACACTGGAGCTAAAGGGAGATGATGGATGCATTCTCTCTCCCTCTCCCTCTCCCTCTCCCTCTCTCTCTCTCTCTCTCTCTGTGTGTTTGGGTGCCTATACCAGTAGAAAAAGTAAGTTTATTTGAAAATACAGAGGCAGTGTGAGAGCAAGTGAGCTGAAAGCCTGCTAAGGGTACCTTGTGGATGCAGGATTTCTATCTGGATAGTAAGAACATGAGAACATAAGAAAAGCCATGCTGGATCAGACCAAAGTTCCCTCTCGCCCAGGACTCTGTATGCATGGAGGCAACTAGCTGCCACAGGATCCCCCAGGCAGGATGGGTGCAAGACCTCTTCTTGCCCAAGCTCCTGGGCAACTGGGGGATGCAGGCATGTTGCTCCTGGTAAAGGGGGCAGCACACAGCCAGCAAGGCTAGTAGCCACTGATCACCTCCTCCCTCATGCAGATCGGCTGCCTGCTTGGAACACTGCTGCTTGCCTCCTTTTGTGTTCTGCCAGTGGCCTGATAAATATTACAGGAATGCCATATTGTGACATAAGCTTTCGAGGATCAGATATGCCTGCTGAAATGGATTCACCTTTGCAGAATTTGGGATTTATGCCTGTACACACAACTCTGTGGGGAAAAAGGAACGAATTCTGTCAGAAATATGGCTTTTAAGAGACCAGCGTTACTGCATCACAAGGCCCAAGCAGTAACACAAAAGATGCTTATTAAAAAGTAAAATAAGGGTGGAAGGGAAAAGGAATATGGGATTTCCAAGGGAAAATGTAAGGGAAAGTGGAAAGAAACAAAATAGTTACACAGCAAGCACCCCCAAACCCTTAATAAAAATGTTTTAATAAATAAATAAATAAATAAATAAATAAATAAATAATATCACCAAACCTGGTTGTATCATAAGACAGAAAAAAAAAAAAGGAAAGCTACCACTACACTACTCTTTACCTACATGTTTCTGTTATTGGGTCTAAGACCTGGTCCTGGTTAGGAAACACCAGGCCTTCTTCTCCACGGGCAGGCAGCTCAATTGGAAGGAGAATAAGAACCCAGTTCTCTGAATCCCCAGGTCCTTTATTCTCCCCACTCATTCAACTGACCAGTGGGGTGATGTCAAAACTCCCAGTCCCTGAGTGACAACCTGGCCAGCTGCCTGTAACCAAAACACTTTGCCCTGCATCTTCAGGTGTCCTTGGGTCTGTCAGTCCTGATAAGCCCAATATGTAAATTACTCCTTAATTTGGCAATTGGGATTCTTAGACCTTGTAAAGCCACCTGTGATCAGAACCATGTGTTTCTTCTCTCACCTTAGCTGCTTCATGACCACCAAGTCCACCAGATGCAGAGCCAAGTCAGCCCTCTGTCCAAAAACTCCTTAAAAATGTAAGCTTGTTGTACAATTCCTGCATGCCTTTTTAGGGAGGTAGAGTGAGAAAGGTAGCCCCCTTTCAGAACAGTCTTCCTATGACCATCTCTGAAACACTTACCACTGGGCTAATCACCATAAACCCAGGGAATCTGCCAGACTAAACTTGCAGAAATTTCAATCCATTCTAGCAGTCTGTTATCCCAACCCAGGACTTTCCGGCTTGTGGGGGGAATGCTTTAAAGGTCATTTAGATCAGCTCTCCAGCTTACACCAACTTAACCTTTCTGACTGGCAGCCGCCGATTGTCCTATTCCTCATGAAATGTCAAATCCCATTTGAAAAGTGACTTCTAAAGCTACATATTATGGAGAAATCCCATTGTTTATCTGTGCCCTGTATGAACAAGCATTTTATCTGTCCTGAATATGTCTGCCCTCCCAGAGATTGTTCAGAAGTTGCAACTCATATAAAATGAAGCAGCCAGATAAATAACTGGGACCATAAGGTCCAAACACATAAGACCAATTCTGGCCTGCACTGGTTGCTTATATGCCTCCAAGTCTAATTCAAGGTGCTGGTTCTTAACCTATAAAGCCCTCCATGGCTTGGGTCTACAGCAGCTGACAGAATACCTCTCTTAAACTCAATCTGCCCAAAAACTAATCTACATCTCAGGCCTTATTTCATCTGCAACCTTCAAATGAGAACCAGAGGGAGATAGCAAGAAAGAGGGCCTTCCCAGTGGTGGCCTCCAATTATGGAATGATAGCCCCGCTGTGGCCCACCTGGTGCTAATATTGTAATCTTTTTGGTGCCAGGTTAAAACTACCCTCTACATAATGGCATATGATGGGACACAGCTGTTGCTTAACAGGTCAAGTTTTCATTGTTTTAAACTGTTTTAAATATTGTGTATTGGAATTTTATGCTGTAGTCTATTGCATTTTTCTTTTCATTGTTATCTCTTTTTATTATTGTGTTTATGAGCCACCCAGAAAGCTTCAGCTATTGGCTTGTATAGGCATGTAATAAGTAATAATTTAGCGTCACTGGATGGCCCAGGTTCTAGCATTGTGAGAGAGCAAGGCAGACTTCTCCCTAAGGACTTTTGTCCTATCGTGCAGGTCCTATCGTGCATACATGCATCATTTATCTTTATGATGTCTCCTGTTATTAACTGTGTTTTTCTAAGCTAAACTGTGCCAAATAGTGTAACATTTTCTCAGTGAGAAGTTGCTCCAGCCCTGTGATCATACAGTTCTTTTCTGCACTTTTCTCAACTGTTCAGTATCAAGGAGGAAAATGGAAAGACTTAACGAACTCAAGCATTGCTGTATTCCCAATAATTCCAAAGATGGATGTTTCTTCATAGCCATTTAGGCTAGAAGACTGTGAATATGGATCTGAGGTGCTTGGGGTAGAAGGATGAATAAAAAGCCCGAGCTTTTTATAACTTTTGTTAGTTAATGGTAGAAAAATAATGCCATTTTAGCAGAGCAATATTAGATTTTCTTTGGCTTGTTCTGCCTACATAACAAGAAAAAAGGCCAGTGTTTCCATTATTGTGTCTTTTGTTCTGCTTCCAGACACCATCCATTTCATGAAAACAATTGCATTAAAGGGAAGAGGTGGTAAGAGAGGGAAAGAGAATCCTGTTAACCTTTAGCATTTTGGTCTCCCCATTTCAGTGGCATTTTCTGGATCTTGACCTAATGTTGCTAAGAGAAAACTAGCTCTTTTTCTGTGAATAATTGTACATAGAAATATTCCTTCAGAAATGCTCTGGAAGGTTGAAGCATTGAAGCTTAAAATTAGAAAATTTATTGGGGTACTTCTGATTGTTGTGCAAGTACCTCCCATTGCAGATGATGATGATGATGATGACGATGACGATGATGATGAGGCCTTTGTAACCCTCATGTGTATCTTGGCACTTTTCCTGTCTTTTCTCCTGCCAGAAAGTCAGCTGAAGGCATGGTCCTAGAGGGGTCCAAGGAAGTGGGACGAACGAACTGGATAAAATACATAATTTTCCAAAGAGCTAAAGACATGATTTTGCTTCACCTGTGCAAGTTCCTGGCATTTAACCATTGACAGAAGAGAAGCTCAGGGAACCAAGGTTCAGTCTGGATGCCAGGAAGTCCTTCTGGACAGTAAGGGCCCCAAGTATATGGAATGAGCTTCCACAGGAGGTGCTTCAGGCCCCATCAGTGAGGGTGTTCAAAGATAGGGGGGACATGCACATGGTAGGGAAGTGATGAGTGAAGCCAGCTGGAGGTGGGGGATCAGACTAGATGGCCCGGGAGGCCCCTTCTGACTCACTCTGTTGCTATATGCCATGCAATAATGTCTGCAATATCCCAAAGAACCAGTATCAGAGATGACCAAAGGCAGCCAGAGAGGACCCCACTGTTACAACCAGGGGTCTTCTTCAGTGGTCTAGTACTACAATGGTAAAGCCAACTATGTATGTCTAGTTTGCAAGTTCATATAAGGAAAGGTTCTTGCATGGCAGGAGTAGGTTTTTGGTCAACCTTGGCATGTGAACACAGCAGTTCCTTGCCTACACTAGAACCATATACTCATAGTGGAACCTAAAGCCCCTTTTCAGTTTTATAATATTCCAATCTGCATATGATTTGGCATGCCATTAGTGCACCTTTGGTCCAATGAGGTCCCTGTATTTGCAGCTGACCTGGTGGACAGACCACAGTTTTGCCTGTGAGTTAATTTTTGCTGAGTTCATACTGTAAAATCTGTGTTAATTAGGGATGTGTAAGGAATATGGTGGATCCCCTGGCTCAGATCAGGGGCCCAGAGTGTTGGGAGTAAGAAGGATGGTGGTCTTGGGCAATCATTCCCACAGACTTCTGGCTGAATTCCAGATGGTTTGGAACTGGAAAGTGACTGGGGAGGATGGGCTTGGGCAAGATTCTGAGATGCAGGAGGCAGAGGTGAATATCTCAAGGCAACATGCTTTGCTGAGCCAGGCAGTTCCTCAGAATAGTCAAGATGCACAGGCAGTGGGAGGGCTTTCTGAGCATGAGGAATTCTCAAGCACAGACCAGGCTCTCCTGCGATCGACCCAATGGCATGGCATCAGCAGAGATGGGAGGCCCAATTGAATGAGCAGATCATGGAGGGGAAGAGAGCCCTTCCCAGTGGGATGGGGCCCAGGCATGTTCCTAAGGAGAGTTCCTGGACTGGATTCAACAAACTGCTGTGAATGCTCAGAGATCTGTTCTAAGTGATTTGCACTTGGGAGAAATAAGGAAAGTCTGGAAGGAAAATGGTCTGTGGCTGGTGATTGTTCAAAGGAGGATCTTTGGCTCATGACATGACATCCTCTATAAATACCTCAAAGGCTGTCACAAAGAGGAAGGTCAAGATCTCTTCTTGCTGATGCCAGAATGTAGGACTCGGAATAATCAATTCAAGTTGTGATGACCCAGATTCAGGCTGGACATCAGGAAAAGCTTCCTCACTGTCAGAGAAATACAACAGTGGAACCAGCTGCCCAGAGAGGTGGTGGGCTCTCCCACACTGGGGGCATTCAAAAAGGAACTGGATGGCCATCTGAGTGGGATGGTGTAACTTGGTGTCCTGCAGCAGCAGCGGGTTGGACTTGAGGGCCTTCATGGCCCCTTCCAGCTCTACTACTCTGTGATTCCAGGTCCCCAGTAAGTGTGTTTAGGGTTCGCTGGGTGCGCACCAGGAATCAAGCCCCATGCACTGCACAAGCAGCGCACTTCTTCCGTGCGAGAAGCAGTGGACAGAGAATAAGGTTGGCTGCTGGGAATGGCAGCTGGGGGAGGTTGGATGCTCGGCTGGGGTCCATGAACATCTGCAGACTTCCTCTTGGCCTGGCTTACTTTGCAGCAATGGACCGAGCATGTGAGGAAATCTGCAGATTCTGGAGCGATGGATTCCAAAAGGGCTCACCCCAACCTTAGGGTTTATAAGTCGTTGTGTACAATTATTATTATTTAACATTTTACATACTAGACCACCCGCAGTTGGAATGCTTTTTATGATCTCTGCTACAGGTTCATTACAGGGATTACTGCACTTTATGCTCTTTAATTTTGCCTAGGACTGAGTGACAGAAACTTGGATAGATAAAATCACTTTATTAGACCTTCGGAAAATGATGTATTTTCACCACTTTCTTCAACCCTGTTCCTTTCCTGATCTTAAAGGGGCGATAGCCTCATGCTGCACTGATGAGGGAGGAGCTGTGGTATATGGGTGTCCTCCACACTGGAGGTTTCGCAGTCTGCATATGGTCAGCCAACTTCTTCTGGGTGGGGGGGAGCGACCCTCAGGATCTTTTGGAGTAATGAGACCCTCGGGAGGCAGAAGATTTATGATGCCTTTGAGTCTCCAGATCTTCTGTCTGAGTTGTTAATTCAGCAATCTCTTCTTCAGTGGACAAGGTTTTAGGGCCCTGATCTATGAGACCCCCACCCACACACATCCACCACTATATTCCTCACCAGCCCCACTTAGAATTGCTTTGTAATTTTAATTATTAGAATGCTTAATGTGCATTAGTGGCGCTGACCTGCGGTCCGTTCATGGTGAACAAGGGTCAATGCAATGCAGACAAATGATTTTTGGCCTCTGGTGTTTATTCATCCTGTTCTCCAAGACATAAAAGGTTTGGCTCAAATGCATTTGTTTTTGTACCCAAACAGTTAGGATGGTTTTGTGCTTGTTTGCTTAAGGATATACAACATTTCCAGTGTTTTCAAGTCCTTTTAACGATCTAAGTAAAAATGTCAGAGGCCTCATTTGAAACAATGACCCTACAATACAACTTGCAAATAAGAAGCAGATCTAGAAAATGGAGAATAAACATAATTACTAATAGATGTGAAATTGGACTTTCAAGTTCACCAGAACACATCAAAGAAGAAAACATTGTATGTGTGAAATTATGTGGAGTGTGATAAAAATAAGGGAAAATTTAACAAATGCACTTTGCCAATGTGTTAATGACGTGTAGTGTTTATTTCTAATATACCAGTGCTTTCTGTGCCAACATTAATATTGTATTTATTTGAAAAGGAGGCAACTACTTTGTATGAAGCATAGGTACAGATGAATTCATGCATTCCAAATATAAACAGATATTCAAAGTGGGAACATAGTTAACCTAGTGCTGTACATATGTTTATTTTTATTCCTTTATTTCATTATTTATAATTTATGTAAGTGGCCATCCCTCTTATTTTAGGGAAGGTAGTTCTCTCTTTGAAGGGTTGCCCAGTTCAAGGTGTAAAGATTAAGAACCACAAGAAAAGAGAACAGGCAGCCTTGAAGTTGCCCATCAATATTTTGCAACTGTACAAATGACTGGGCAGGCCCTTGAGTCCCTCCCTCATAGGCTTCCCACTATGGATGGAGAGCAGGATAAGTCCCAGTATTCTCCAGTCCACCATGCTGTATGCTGTGTCTGTAGAACAGCACACTGCCCCCTGGTGGCTGGCTCGAGCAGGTGGCCTGGGTCACCCTGCAAGTACTTGCAGGACTGGTTTCAGGCCTGTGGGTGCTTCAGAGATTAAAGTCTCTGCAATCTTGAAACCAGGTGGAAGCCACAGGAGGGGCTATAAGGTTGCTGAGCCCTGCCTGAGTTTGCCATAACAACATGAGTTTTTTTGATAGGTGCTTCATGTTTCTAATCTGGTGGGCATGTCCAGTCCCCTAGTACAGTATCTTCAATTGTGCCTGACTGCTGCTTACTTCTGACTCTGCCTTTGGATCTGGCCCAACCACTCCTTTGCCAGGCACTTGATACTTGCTTGCTCCTGACCTTGACTGTGTTTCTTGGGACTTCCACACCTGGTCAGTATCTGACCCTTGGTTGTGCTTGATGTTCCCCTTGCCTCTGGCTCCACTGCAGCTTCCCAAGATCCCCATCACCTTGGTCCTGATGCTCCAGTCACAGATGCTAGCTGCTTATGTCCCAGAGCTGACAAGCTGGCTGGGAAACCCTAAGGACTGAATGACTTTTCATTTTTGTTCAAAGATCCATAGGTTTGTAGCTTCAAAATGCAACTTCTATGCAAATCATTGTGCTTTTCTTGTGGAGGACTTTTTGGCAATACACACATGATCCGCACACTTTCCTAGTAGCTCTTCCACAAAGTTCTTTCCACAGAGTTAGTGGTTGAAATATGTTGTGTTCTAGTGTGTGGACTCCACTCCAGATTCATAAAGCCTACAGAACTCTTCCCATGGGCTCTTTGTAGTTGTTAGGTGCTTTCAGGTTGTATCCATCTTATGGCAACCCTCAGAATAAATGCCTTCCAAATGTCTTGTCCTTGACAGCCCTGCTCAGCTCTTGTAAACTCAAAGCTACGGCTTCCTTTAAGAAATTGATCCATGTCAAATTTGGTCTTTCTTTTCCTTTTCTCCCTTTAACCCTTCCTGGAATTATTGCCTTCTCATAATGCTCCTGAAGAAAGACAGCCTCATTTTCTTCATTTTTGCTTCCATTGAGACTTCTGGCTTGATTCGATCTAGGATTTGCATGTCTATGTTTCTGTCAGTCCAGGGTGTTTGCAAAGTTGTCCTCCAGCACCATGTTTCAAATGTATCATTTTTTCCTGTCAACTTTCTTCAAGGTCTGGCTTTCTCACATATAAAAAGTGATCAAAAGTACAATATGTGGTCTCCAGTGAAATCTGCTTACACTTGATGATCTTTTCTAGTTTTTTCATGGCTGCTCTTCCAAGTTTCATTCTTCTTCCAGTTTCTTGGCTGCAGTCTCCCTTGGGATTGATGATGAGGCAAGGTCTGCAAAATCTTTCAAAATTTCAATGACTTCATTGTTGACAGTAAAGATGTGCATTTCTGCAGTAGCTGTGATTTTTTGTTTCTTAATGTTCAGCTGTAGACCTGCCTTTGCCCCTTCTTCTTTCACTTTCATCAGGAGTCATTTAAATGCATTGCTGCTTTCTGCCAGTAGTACAGTATCATCTGCATATCATAAATCATTGATGTGTCTTCCTCCAATTTTCGCTCCTTCCTCTGATTCTAATTCCTCTGATTCTTTTTAATGATATGTTCTATGTATAGAAGGATCAAATGGGGAGGTAAAACACAACCTTATCTGATGCCTTCGCCTATTGGAAACTATTCTGTTTTTCCATCCTCTGTCCTAACTCTAGCTTCTCCTCCACAATACAGGTTACAGGACAATCAAGTGCTGAGGAACACCCATGTCTTTCAACTATCTGTCACCTCCCGTGATCTACACAATGTTTTTGCTGCACTCTAAGTGTAGTCTGATTTTCTTCTGAATTTTTGGGGGGCTCTCCGGTATTCAATGTAACTTTGTGATAAGATCTCAAGTGCAATTTTTGGAATCCAGCTTGAACATCAGGCATTTCTTGCTCTATACCAGGTAAAATTCTTTGCTGCAGCCCCTTGAGTATCACCTTGTTGTACGGAAAATTAATGGCATGGTCCTATGGTTGCTTTACTCTTTTGCATCTCCTTGCTTGGGAATAGTAATGCATATTGAACATTTCTAGACTGTGGGTCACTGTTTTGTTTCCCATATTTGGTGGCATATTCTTATTAGGATTTGGGCTGATTTGGTCTCTGAAGCTTGGAACCCCATCTGCTGCAGGTGCCTTATTCCTTCCAAGTGTTTCAGATTCTCTTCACTTTCCGGTGTTGCAGGTTCTTCTTCCCAATATTCCTCTTCAAAGGACTCTGTAATATTTTTTTTCTCTTATTTATATTGTTTCTACCTTCTCTTTATTTTCTCCTGGTGAGGTATTATATCCCCTTGTTTGTCTTTCAGCATTCCTAGTTTGAATTTCCCTTTGATTTCTTGGATCTTCTGGAAAATGTCTCTTGTGTTTCCTCTTTTGTTCTCTTCTATTTCTTTGTGCTGGCTATTGTAATAGTTATTTTTGCCTCTGTGTTGCAGTCACTGACCATTGACCCCTGACCCATTCAGTGTTCTGCTCCCTCCCAGTTCAATGAGCTGTCCAAATATATCTGTACATCCAATTAGAGCTCCACCTTCCAACATAGAAACCTAGAAACAGAGCGAGTCAGAAGGGGCCTCCCGGGCCATCTCGTCTGACCTCCGGCACCAGCCGGCTCCGCTCACGACATGCCCACCATGTGCACGTCCAGCCTATCCTTGAACACCCTCACTGACAGGGCCTCAACGACCTCTTGTGGAAACCCATTCCACACCCTCGGGGTCCTGACTGTCAGGAAGTGCTTCCTGGCATACAAATGGAACCTTGGCTCCCTGAGCTTTTCTCCATTGGAGCGTGTCCTGCCTTCCTCTGCAGGGGAGAACAGGTCTCTACCCATCTCCATGTGACATCCCCTCACATACCTGTATGTCGCCAACATATCCCC
This sequence comes from Varanus komodoensis, assembly GCF_004798865.1. Lineage (NCBI taxonomy): Eukaryota > Metazoa > Chordata > Lepidosauria > Squamata > Varanidae > Varanus > Varanus komodoensis. The sequence goes on from NW_025335606.1 coordinate 16,829,287, forward strand.
TCTGAGTCTCCTCTTCTCCAGGCTGAAGAGACCAGTTCCCTCAGTCTCGCCTCATACGGCATCCCCTGCAAACCGGCCACCAACCTTGTGGCCCTACGCTGCACTGACTCCAACCTGGCTATATCCTTTCTGTAATGAGGGGCCCAAAACTGAACACAGTGCTCCAGTTGCGGGCACACCAGAGTCATGTAGAGTGGTAGTAATACCTCTCTTGATCTAGAAGCCACGCTTCTGGCTATGCAACCAAGGGTGGCGTTCGCCCTCTTGACCACCGCATCACACTGCTGACTCATGTTTAGCCTGCAGTCAACCAGCACCCCGAGGTCCCTTTCACAAGTGCTGCTCTCCAGCCAACCCTGTCCCACAGTTCTGAATGCCAACCTTGAATGCAGGTTGTATTCAAGGTTGAATGTATGATGTTTCTCTGTTTCTCTGAAATTGTCTATGAAATGTCTTGATCTGTGCTAATGTTTGAGAGCCAGTGTGGTGTAGCAGTTAAGAGTGTGGGACTGGATCTCAGGAGATCCAGGTCCTAGTCCCGACTTATGCATGGAGCTTACTGGATGACTTTGGACCAGCTACAGACTTTCACTGTTCCAGTGTGGAGAGATGGTTAATGACCTAGTCCAGGATTAGGACTCAGATGGTCTGGGTACGAGTCCCCGCTCAGCCACAGAGTCAGCTGGGTGACTATGGGCTAGTCATAAGATGGAGAGCAGGAAGAGGAGAATGATGTAAGCTGCTTTGAATTCTAAGAAAAAGGTGAGATATAAATCCAATGCATAAATAATACATACGTGATTATTAATATTGTGTAGATCAAGCATTTAACAGTTTCTGATTTCATCTGAATTTTACAATGCAGTTCTTGGCAGTTTAAATATATCAAAACACAAATTTAAATAACATTTGAGATAAATAATGTATTTACATTCCAGTTAAACTAATATTGAGAGGGCTCTAAAAATCACAAATTAATGCAGAAACAAATGAAATAGCTCTAAGTCAGAAGCATGCAAAAGTGGCAGGAATCAAAAATAGAGAGATTTGTTCATCCAGCCCTAGCCCTGAAAGAATTAAATCAACAACTGCAAATTGCAGCCACCATCCTGAGAAAAGGCTGTTCTCCATATGCAACAAGAATGCATCCCTCTACCGTTTGTTATAAAAGAATGGGATATTTTACAAAGGACACTGATCTATGGATAATTAATAAATATATGCCTCATAGATCTAGGAAGCTTCTGGACAAAAAGAAAAATATCATAAATGGTAAGACCACACAGGATGGTACTTTCAAAATCTTTCTTCTGATCTAATGAACATGTTATTTAGGGTAAATGATTTCAAGTTCAGACACTATTAAAAAGGAGAAATTTGCTCAATCTTAGATTAAGATCTAAGAAACATCTTGACTTTAATAGTCATCTGTTATTGTTTTTGAGAGCATTTACAAGAAACCCTCCTGTTCTGCTGAAGTAAATTATTCCTGTACCAAAGTCAAGGGCAAAGATATTAAGTAAACCATGCAAGTCTGTAGAATCTAGTGAGGTTTATCATTGAGAGCATCTCTGAACATACCAAAAGACAAATATGCAATGGGGAAGGAGGTCAGTGGAGCTGAAAGTGCAGTAAATATATATTCTGTAAACTTTAGGCCAAGTTCTCAAGTTCAATTGCTGAGGAAAGTCAGCAGAGACACTCATGTGTTTTGGAAGGACAGTTAAGACTGTGATCCCAAACTTGATCCCTTGGAAGTAAACCCCATGGAAATTAACAGGGAATTTGAAGGAACAACATTCCTTGATATTGTGCAGGTAGCGTTGATCAGAAAGCACTTTCCTGATTTTGCAGGAGAGTAACATGTCCAAGTCCCGAGAGGAGTGTAATGTTGCCACCATATTGTTTCTCTGCTCAGCTTCACACCTCTGCCCAAGTGTCGAAGAACCTTGTAGCTCAGCTGCTCTACATCTGGGAAGTGTCCAGCTGAGTCTGCCCTTGTGTCCTTTACAAAACAGCCCTCTGCTTGAAGGGCTGTGCTGGCTAATTCCAGCTTAAAGTTAAGCCCATGCCCCACCTCAGGCTTTCCAAACCCATGCTTGTAATAATAAACCTTTTTTCTTCACAAGCTGTTTAATATGCTTCCTAAACATATTAAACAATAAAAATATTGTTAATAACAAAAATATATCTACACAGAGCTGTTCTCTAAAAAGTGTGGGGGTTTTCCATTCTTGCATTTTCATGGATTTTTTTAATATTTAGTGTATCGATTAATATTTGCTTAATATTAGCCCCTTGCAGTAACTTGCTGCAAACATTTTCTCCAGAGAGTGGCACTCCAATGTAAGGAAAGCAAGACTGCTATTCTTTGCTTTGGTCTGACTTGGGGAGCCCCATGAAACTCTTAAAATACTTGGTGAGCAAAATAGGCTTTCTTATCACCTTGCCACAGGGCCTTTCCTATGGGTGCAAGGAACACCGTTTACACATGAAAGTCTGTCAAATGCTATATTCCACAAGTAATGTAAAAACCAGAAGAGGCATTTGAACTATTTTCTAACCCTGCCAACAAAAGTGCGTATAGTCAAGGCTATAGTTTTCCCAGTTGCAATGTATGGCTGTGAAAGCTGAACCATAAGGAAGGCTGAGCACTGAAGAATTGAGGCCTTTGAATTGTGCTGAAGAAGACTTCTGCAAGTCCCTTGGACTGCAAGGCGATCAAACCGGTCAGTCCTAGAGGAGATCAACCCTGACTGTTCTTTAGAAGGCCAGATACTGACGATGAAACTCTAATACTTTGGCCACCTAATGAGAAGGAAGGACTCCCTGGAGAAGAGCCTGATGCTGGGAACAATAGATGCAAAAGAAGAAGGGGACGGCAGAGAATGAGGTGGCTAGATGGAGTCACTGAAGCAGTTGACGTGAGCTTAAGTGGACTCTGAGGGATGGTGGAGGACAGGAAGGCCTGGGGGAATGTTGTCCATGGGGTCACGACAACAACAATTTCCATCCAAACATGGTGGCCAAGACTATGAATAATACTTAAAATACAGTTTAAAAACAAATCTTTAATTATAACGTAATATAAATCCAATGGAAACACAACTGAAGACACAGCAATGACCCTCTCCCTCAACTTAGAGCAGCAGGTGTCTTGCAATCCGAATTGTTGCTTCCATAAATATCAGACATCAGGACATCAGAGAGCGAGCTCACCTAGATTTCCATGGCAGGGAGATCCAGAGGCTGGAAGTGGCCACCAGGAAAACCCTCTCCTGCATCCCCATTCAGTGTGCCTCCCACAGCAGTGGGACTAAGAGAAGGATCCTTGTGCAGACCTTCAAGCTAGGGAGCCTTGTATGGGGAAGTGCAATCCTTCAGGTAGCCTGGTTGCAGGCTTTAGAAGTCATACCCTGCACATTGCGTTGTGCCCAGAACCAGACTGGTTGCCCCAGGGAACAGTGCTGAACCCTGACCCCAAAACAGGCCTACAGGAGAAGTGTAAACTCATCCAGCTCAGGGTGAATTCCTGTTCTGTGATCTGCTTTTCAACTGACCAGATTCCCTCTGTATCGTCTGGATTAAGCTTTACTGTGTTTGTCCTCATCCAATACATTACTTATATCAGAAACTGATTAAGTAGAAAGGTTTCCTTAGACTTAGAGGGACAAAGTTGGATGTTAGCAATAGTGGCTCTGAACCTCAAAAATGTGGCCCCTCTCTTCCAGCAGTTTCATGCATCTGTTAAACAACATGGGGACATGTTGGAACCCTGAGGAACACCAGAAGCCAAAGACAAAGTGACCCTCTCCCTGCCCCCAGAAGGACCGGAGCCACTGTATAACAGTACCTCCCACTCAGGTAGTTGTTCAGAAGGATGCCATGGCTGAAGGTTTCAGAAGTGGCCAGGAGGTCCAACAGAACCAACAGAGATGCATCCTTCTGCCCTGTTCCTAGAGCAGATTGTCTACCAAAGTGACCAAGTGCTCTCTAGTACATAACTAATCCAGTAGCCAGATAGAAATGAATTGAGTTAACCTGCCTCATCCAGAAATCCCTGGTGTGGCAGAGTACCACATACTTCGACAGCTTGCCCATGAAGGATAAGATGTTGCTGGTATTTTTGTGCATTCCAGTATTACGGAAATATGTCTTTGTTTTTCCATGCCACCTCCAGCTAGTCTCACACACTTTTCCCACCTCCAGCTGTCAACAGACAACAAAGACATATATGCCGCACAAGAGCCAGTGTGGTGTCATGGTGAAATTCTCGGACTGGGTCTTGGGAGGTCTGGGTTCTAGCCTCACATTTGGCTTTGAGGCTTACTGGGTGACTTGGGGCCAAGCATTCACTCTACCTACTTCATCAGACTGTAGTGCGAATGGAGAGGGTAGCCTACGTATTCCACCTTGGGTTCCTCACAAGAGGAACAAAGACAGGGCATGAGTATAAATGCTACACAATACAATATTCAGGGCCATAAAAGACAACCCATCCCCTGATCTGCCCTCCCAAGATTCCATGAAAGACACGAGGAAGACATCAGAAAAAGCAGGCGTACAGGGATGTATTCATTTTAAACATTTGTTGTGTGTTGGTTTTAAGGTCTGTGCATCTGCAGGAGTTCTGGCATTCCTGGAGCTAGACTATACAATATTTGTAAAGTCAGAGTCATGTTAAGTACTTCATCTTTGAGCTGAGCCATGCCAGACATAGAGGCATAGCTGTGCCCCGGTCTGGGACTGGACTGACTCCAGATGTATGCTGGGCTTTGAAAGGCCATCGAACCTGGTGGAAGCTTGGCTGTTGCTGCCTCGCGGCTGTCATTGTGCCTTGCTTGTAACTCAGTAATTCTGGGAAAACCATTATTTCTCAGCTCAGAATGATTCTCTTCATACTACATTTTTCATTTGAAAACGGGGGTGGAAACCACAAGGATTCTATGTCTTCCTCACTTCCATTGCATTTAAAGAAGGGGTTCAGGCAGGGTAATTTCGAGCTAAAAAAGGATGAGAGGAAGCCACTGTGTGTATGACCCACACAAAGCGTAGCAAAGGGGATATGGGGAAGTACAGGCCAGTCAGCCTTATATCCATTCTGGGAAAGATGATGGAAAGGCTCATAATGGGAAAGGATCTAGGAACCCTAGATAGGGATGGGAGCATGGATTCCATAAAAACAGATCCTGCCAGATCAACCTTGTGGAATTCTATGTTAAGATCTCAAGGTGGCTAAAAGGAGGAGACATGGTGGATGTGGTTTACCTGGATTTCAGCAAGGCCTTTGACAAAGTGCTGATGGTATCCTGCTTCAGAAATTGTTGGTGTTGAGCTTTGGGAGAGATTGATATACTGTCCGATGGAATAGGGCATGGTTGATGGACTGCAAGCAGAGGGTGACTCTTAGTGGGGAATCACCAATATGGCAGTAGGTGGTGAGCAGATTCCACTACGGCTCAGTTCTGGGACCGATTCTGTTCAACCTTTCTATCAATGACTTGGAAGAGGGGATAACCAGTCTGCTGACTAAATTTGCAAATGATAACAAATTGGGGATGGTGGCCACAACTGAGGAGCAGGTGATCCAGATGGATCTGGACAGGCTGTGGAAGTGGGCGAGGGACAACAGGATGGCATTCAATGTGGATAAGTGTAAGGTCTTGCACTTGGGACACTGGAATGGGCATCACAGGTACAGGATGGGAGACAAGTGGCTGGAGAGCAGCACTTATGAAAGAGATCTTGGGGTACATGTCAAAAGCAGACTGAACATGATCCAGCAGTTTGATCTGGCAATTTAGAAGACAAACGCCACCCTTGGATGTTTAGTCAGAAGCATGGCTTCCAGATGTAGGGAGGTGCTGATATTACTGTACATGACACTGGTGTGCCCATAACTGGGGTACTGCCTCCAGTTCTGGGCTCTACATTATAGGAGAGATATAGCTAGGTTAGAGTTTGTTCAGCACAGGGTCACCAGAATGGTAGCCCAGTTGGGAGGGATGACATATGAGGAGAGATTGAGGGAACTGGGTATTTTCAGCCTGGAGAAGAAGAGAGTCTGAGGGGGTCTTTTAATGACTTAGTGAGGGGATGTCATATGGAGGAGGGCTGTGACCTGTTCTTGCCTGCAGTGGAGGGCAGGACGTGTTCCAATGGGGCAAAACTCAAGGAACCAGACTTCAGGTTGGAAGTCAGGAAGTACTTCTTGATGGTTAGGATCCCTAGGATATGGAATGGGCTTCCAAGGGAGGTGGTTGAGGCCCCACCCTCAGTGAGGGTGTTCAAGGAAAGGCTGGGCAACCACATGTTGGGGACTGCATAAGCAGAGCCAGCTGGAGCTGGGGGTCAGACTAGATGGCCCAGAAGTCACCTTCTGATTCACTTTGATTCTATGTTTCTACCTTTAACATTGAATTGCTCCAGGGCATTCTGGGAAATGAAAATGGTGATGCCACTGGAGAAATGCTAACTACCCTCTGTGCCAGAAGGAAAAACAAGATGGAGGAGCCCATGAAGGAGGTTCCTTTGAACCTTGAACTGAGGCTCCTTGTCCATATACCTGCCCAAGGTGCATTTAACTGAAGAAAGAGGTGGCTGCAGTGACCAAGCCAGCAGGTACAGCTGGGGACCTGCAAGAGGCTCATATCTCCACATCTCTGAGCACCACAGTGATGTTCCTTTCTCATCAGTGACTGGTAAATTGGCCAGAAAGATCTTGCCCTTTGTAGAGAAGAATCACAAGATGGTGCTACAGAGGCAACACGCTGCCCCAATGGAAGGACTGGGGAAACCATTTCACCACCTGCCTGCCACCTGTTATCCCATCTTAACATGCTGGTTACACAAGATACTTCTGGGCATTGAAGAGCCTAAGGCTGGGCAGGTTCAGACAGAAAAAAGTCCTACGACATCCATAGCAGCTTGGCCAGCCTCCACATCTAAACCACCTGAGGACAAACAGGCATGAACAGAGGGTTGCATCTAGACCCTAAATAATTCAGTTTACTACCCCAAGCCATTTCCTGGGAGGCAAAATCTCCTCCATCTCTAACATGTGGTGTAAGCAGTAGAGTGGTCTTAAACGCAAACTATTAAAATAGAAAAGTATCACAAATGGAAAGGCAAAACCTTAGGAAAAGCTTTATCATTTTTGAATATTAATGGTTGGTTGTTTTCCTAACCTTATAAGAAATCTGTCTCTGGTGAAGTAAATTAAATCACATGGCTTGTACCAATCAACTGATGCCCAGAATACTTAAGCCTGCTTCTCTGGACCAGTTTCCCCAAAAACCTGGGGAAACATTTACACCCAAGTATGTTGCTTTATTTTGGAATGTAAGATCTCCTAATGGCAAAATCAACAGATTCTTGGGTACTTTATGCCCCAGAGTTGTGTTTTGCTTCCAGAGGCTGAAATTTGGGAAGGTTATGCAGATGACAGTACCCAACCATGTCACCAGAAGAGTAAACAGCAGGTCTATTCTGTGAGGATTCTGTAACTCAAAGTGCATTTAGAGTGAATTTATCACCCTGCCTGATAAATAAATAACATTTTCACCTTTTTACCTGCTTTTTTGCTTTATATTTGTTTATTTGTTATAGTTTTACTCCATGCAATGACAAAAGTTCTCTCAGCAGTTGTTGACTTGACAACATCTCTGACTTGTGGTGACCCCATGAATGAAAGCCATCCAAAATGTCCTGTCCTTGACAGCTCTGCTCAGCTCCTGTAAATTTAAGATTGTGGCTTCCTTTATGTAATCAATCTCTCTCTTATTAGGTGTTCCTTTTCTTCTGCTTTCAACTTTCTGTAATGTAATTGCTTTCTCCAGGGAGTTTGCCTTCTCATGAGGTGCCCAAAGTATGACAGCCTCAGCTTTACCATTTCTGCTTCTAGATAAAGCTCTGGCTTGATTTGATCTGGGACCCACCTTTTTGACTTTCTGTCAGTCCAGAATATTTGCAAAGTTCTCTTCCAGCACCATGTTTCAGATGCATGCTTTCTTTGTGTCAATTTTCTTCACTGTCCAGCTTTCAGACCCGTACATAGTGATTGGGAATACAGTGGAGTGATTGTTCTTGTCCTTGGTCACCAGTGAAACATCCTTTTATTTGATGCTCTTTTCTAGTTTCTTGATCGCTGTCCTTCCAAATCTTGGTCTACTTTGAATGCTTTGGCTGTAGTCTCCCTTTGGATTGATGACTGAGTCAGGGTATACAATGTCTTCTGATGTTTTTCCCTAATAACTTCTTTGGTTTCAGTCCACAATTTTGGTTCATGGGCAGTTGACTAATGCAAGTATTTTAATGTGAATTTTAAATTCCTCAGGAATGTTATTGAAGTTTTATTTTAGTGCTACATTTCTTTTAGCACTTTGTTTTTAGCCTTACTCTGATTTTTGATATTAAGAGTCCATGGTATCACAATCAGCTTCCAGTGTTGTTTAGACAGTAAGAATACAGATTTTCCATCTCATGCTTCCAAATACATAATGTATTTCTACACTGGCCCTCTGGTGATGTTGATGTATATAGTTTTCTCATCAATTGCTTGAAGTATGTAATTGTGATGAACAGGTTGTTGGCTTCACAGAAGTCTATGAGTCATTCTCCTCCTTCATTTCTTACCCCAAGGCAAAATTCTCCTACAACATTTGCTTCTGCTTCGCTTCCTACTTTTACATTTCAGTCACCTAGAATTATTGGCATGTCTTCTTTCGATATGCTATCAATTTCTTCTTGGACACTTCTATAAATGATGTCAATTTCTTCTTCAACTTCTGTTGTTGGAGTGTAGACTTAAATGATGGTTATATTGATAGGTTTTCCACTTATTCTGATATTTGTTATATTTATATTTCGCCTTTCTCCCATTATGGAACACAAGGTGGCTACATGTAGTCCCAGGTGGATTCCTCTCTGAGATCAGGCCAGCCTCAGATCTACATGGCTTCAACATGGTGGAAGCCTTATGCGTCTTCAGACCACACTTGGTCAGATTTTGCATGGTAGCCCCTTACTGCCTGTGCTACATCTTGCCGCAGCAGTAGAGCTATTTCATTTCTTCTGAATTTCCAGAGCAAAACACTTTGTTTCACTGAAAGTGCCCCATTCCAGTCTGCAACAGCAAAACCCCTCACAGAAGCTCAGCATCAAATATATAAATAACAGCCATTCTAGTGCTCTATGGGCAAAGCTATACCAGAAGATCTAGAATGTGAAATGTCAAATGCATAGGAGAAAACATTTAATTACATCTCACATTATTTATGCTATTGTCGCTGGCCTCCTTGAGTACCATTTGATGACAAGATCACATTTAACCAGTGGCTGGGGAACAAGCCCAGGAGGGTGTGGTTGCACCCACATCCTGTTGCAGGCCTCCTGTAGGTAGCTGGACAACCACCATGTGCCCTGGGCTAGGTGGACCCTTGCTTTGATCTTTGTATATTTTTATGCTCTTAACCCATGTATAAATAAATGGCATGCCTACACTATAAGAAGCAGCCAGTTAGATCCAAACTGGCTTCTTATAGATTGCTTGGAGAATCAAAACTATCTTTAGATAGTTTGAAGAATCAAAACCAAGCAAAGCAACACTGTTGATATTCCTCATTAACAGTCAGCACCTGGGCACCAGGCTGAGCAGCTATCCTGGTTGCAGTCTTCTCCTCAGTGTTGAGAGGAACTGTTTTTCTTTCTAAACTATAATAATCCTATCTACATTCGCATGTACCTCTTGGGGAAGGGCTCTACCTCAGTGCAATGGACATGCTTCTTAAGCAGGTTGTCTGGATTTCAATGGTTGGTATCTCTCAGTAGGGCTAGGAATGGCTGTCTGTCAGAAACCCTGCACAGCAATCTTGAACTAAGTATTGGATTTGTGATAAGGCAATAAGAGACAGTCCTATGATGCTGAAACATGTAGCAGTTCCCAAAAGGTAAAAGAGGAGGGCAATTGAAACCTTCCACCATGCTAAATCCACCTCTTTTCAGAAGCATGTGATCCATCTTGGCTTTCCATCCCTTGAAACTGAACACTGATTTGCTGGGAGGTAAAATCCCTCCCCCCAGTTGGGCAAGTGAGCAACTTCGGGAGGGTTGCCACAGGTCTGTCATGTTCTGCAGGACAGTTAAATGGGCCACCCTAACAAAGTGCAGATTTCTGCCCCTTCTCAGTCCACAAACACTGACAAAGTCAGAGTGCAATTTTTGCCACATGTGAACAAGGCTGGGAACTTAACAACTGTAGTAGGCATCTGCCTCAGATCCGGGGGATCTGGAAAATTTGGAGACAAATCTTTACTAACATTGTTTGGGCATTACTTGGAAATGTTTCCTGGGCTTTCAAGCAGCCCTCTTTGTGTCTCCTGCCCCCAGCCCTCTCTCGGGTCCTCAGTAATAATGATGCTGTTTCAAATTTTTCATTAGAGGCTTCCTGCTCTGCAGTGTACAAAGAAGCCTAATAGAATGCAATCAAATTTCTGCCTCCCCGTTGCCTTTGTACTCCTAAGAAAATGATGAGCAACTCCTTATTAATGTGCAACTGGAAATCTTATTGGCTTTTCTTTTGCTGCCTTAAGGGCATGCACTAGCAAAATTTTAAGAAGCTCTTTCCTTCAAACAGGAAATTGTCCTCTGGTTTCTTAGCCTATCCAATGTGCACAGTGAGATCCATGATCTGTACAGATAGGGCCAACTCCTGCCCCCAAACCCTCTTGGTGGAAGAGAAACCCATGAACTCTCAGTATATGTAGGATCAAGGAATTAAACAGTGGGGTCAGAGTGGGAAAACATCCTTAAGGCTACAGTCCTGTACGCGTTTTTCTGGATGGGGGTGAGTCCCCTAAACTCAGTGGGCCTTGCTTCTGAGTCGGCCTTACAGTACAAGCCACCCAAACAGAGGGGACCAGGTCCTAGGACCAACACCCGGCCTGCCCTCTTGGCTGTGCAAAGACTTTCCTGGATCCCATGAGCCGCCGAGGGGTCACAGAGTATCACCACGCCCCACTTTTCCAAGCAACATGGAGTGGCAATTCAGTGCACCTGCTGTTCACTTGCCCCCCATGCTGGCCCAGGCAACGGCGGTGGCGCGGAGGGGGAGCAGGAGTGGCCACAGTCGGCTCGTGCACTTGTTATCTGTCTGAAGAGGAGGAAAGGTGCAGCGACAACGAGGATGAGATGCGGACGCAGTTGGCCACTGAGCTCGAGTCACTAAGGGCACAGTCCTGTGGTTGGCAGGTGCCGTCTGGCCTGCCTTAGGAAAAGGTGGGGCTCCTGCTGCAACCTTAAAAAAGCCTTCTGAGGCTGCACTGAGGACACCAGCTTCAGAGGGTCGCCTTCATTCTCTCAGACCTCATGTTATTTCTGTACCAGCTGAGGCTTGAAAGATAGAAGACCACCTTCAGGAGGCATGGGGGGGGGGTCCTCTGGGGGACAGAGATAGAGGGCAAGGGACCACTGGCATCCACCTGATCCAGGTGTTTCTCCAGTCTCTCCTCCTCACAAAGGCTCCCCGCAACCCTCAAAAACATTGCAAAGAGCGGGAGTGCGTCTGTGTTTTCAAAACCTGACATTGTCGAAACTTGTATTGCAAATGGAACAAACTAATTAGTGCTTGTTGATGAGCTTTTCTAGGCATTGTCTATTGAGAAGGCTGAGATTTATGTGACTTTTCTTTGTCCTTTTTATTTTTTGTCTTTATTTTTGGCTGCCTTTATTTCACTGGAGGAAAGAAACAGACAGAGTCTGAGGCACTTGCCCCCAGAGGCAGCTGTCTGGTCTTGCTGTGATGCCTATTAGCCTGAATGACACTGAACAGAAGCAAGAACAAACTGATAAATGCTTTAAAATGTAAAACACAATTTGTCTAAGCACCGATCAAGAAGGGGGGATAATTGGAGGTTGCTTATTTAAATAATGCTTCAGGTAAAACTAGAGCAAACAGCAATAACAGAAATCAAAAACAGAAGCCCAGCTGTGTGCGATGGAGGGTTGAGTCACCTCGGGGTGGCTTTTATAGATTCAGCTTTACATCATTTCTGGTTGTACAAAACTGCTGTCCTCATCATTTTCCCTCAGGTGTTGTATGGTAAATATCTGTATACACTGGGAGGGGGGAAGCAGAGATAAAACTGGTCAAAATAGAAATGTATCTTCCAATGAAACATTTGCTTAATTCTGCTGAAACTGTGTGGCCTAAAGGAGTACACCAAATGCACTTTTCATTTCAATATTTACACAGATGTAGACCTGTAATATAGTCCTTTCATGACTTTGTTGTTGTTTTTGCTTTCTGCATAATAATGTTCTCAAAATTCAGCTGGTTTTGTTTCTGGAAACTACTTCCCAGTGAGGGGCATTAAGCTACCCCGGAACCCATAGATTGCATCCCTGATTATCTGCATGTCACCAAAACTGGGCAACACACGAGATGTAAAAATGCCCTATGGATTTTCCAAATAAAACTGGCCCACCAAGGAATGTCCTGCCTACAGATGCACTTATGCTGGGAAACTCGGAGGCTTACACATATCTGATCTCTGGCATCACAGGCTGTGCATATCGTCTCAATGGTTGTTTTCAGCCATCTTAGATGGAGCATTGAGTGCAGGGAGAGGCAGAGACTGAGACACCAGTAGAAAACAGCATAGGCTGTTTTCTTTGAGTCTACAGGATGATTCTGAGCCTCAGCTCTGTGGTCCTCAGTCCCTGGAGCCTGGACTCCAAAGGCCCAAGTTCCAGCCAGCACAGGAGAAGTGGTATCAGCTGCTTCCTCAAGGTCACCATTTAGCCTCAAGAGAGGGAGCAGAGGTCTGCCAGGGGATGGGGGGACGGGGACTCTGGAGCCATTTCCTTATGGCAGTCTCAGTTTCAGCCAGCCACCTTCCCTCCCTTGCCCTGGTGCTAAATCCAGATGTCTGTGTGAGGTTCTGAGGTGGCAGCAGGGCTCCCTCCTCTGGCCAGTGACCATTCCAGTAGCCCTCTGGGCTGCAGGAGTTGGTCCATGGTCAACTGAGGCTGTTACAAGCACCGCCTGGGAGCCCTGAGGGAAGAGCTGTATAAGAACCGGTTCTTCCCTCCAGACACTCCCTCAGTAACAAAGTTTTTGATGTGGTTGGAGTCCTCTGTGCTTCCTGGGGCTTGTTACCTTGCTCCTGCCTCTGCTTCTGGACCTTGCCTGGCTTCCTGGTCTTCACCTGCTCTGCCTTCTGCTCCAGTCCCAGTGGTCTGCTTCTCCTTGGCTTGTCCTTCGGGTTTTTGACTCCTGGCTGGCTTGGCTGCTCTTTACTGTTCAGGCTGGCTTGCCTTGTGCTTCTGTTGCCAGCCTTGATCTCTGGACTGCGATTTGGAATGGGCCTTTGTGGTGCACCGGTCGTCTGGGTCCTGGTGCCTGATCTGATACCCAGCTGCCCACGCCATGGGCGCTGACAGTCTGAAAATGGCCATCTTGGTTAAACCCGAGGAGCAAGACATGGTAGTGTTGGGATCTTGCCTCTGTGCATGGGAGGGTCCATGCTGTGCTTCATTGCAGGCATGGGATGCGTGACTTTGCAGGCTCATGTGCGTGCAGGGCTCTGGATTGCTCCCCATGTGACATACACTAGATTACAAGGGTAGGCAACCTGGAGCCCTCCAGATGTTTTGGACAGCAGCTCCTGTAATTCCAGGCCATGTTGGTGCCACTAATGAGAGGGGACAAAGCGGGAAAACATGTTAAAGGCCTGAGTGTCGGGGGGAAATGTTTTCTTCTTACCCTATGTGTTCTGGAAATATCCTTTTACATGGGCCAGAAAATCTTCTGTATATTATAACCTTCTGTTACTACTTTTATACTTGTGCTTCTCCTTGTTTGCTTATGGGATGGCGCTCCTGCTTGTCTGCTCCTGGTTTATCGTGTTCTTGCATGGAGCTTCCAGTGATGTTCAGTCCAAGAGATCAGCAGGTGCTATAAACACATTGTCAGCTGGGAGGAAGATGGTGCAAGTGCTGACCAGCCCGAAATCATAACTCACCAAAGGGCAGTGCCAAGACCTCAGGTGCACATATATTTGATGCATTTCCCCCACACAAGTTCCCCTTCAGATGTGATAACAGAAGATAGAATGTCCAGTGGCACAGAAATGAAAAGTTCCAAGGGGTGTAAATATTCTTGCCACTCCATAATAAGCCATACTTCCTTGTTGACACAGTTACTAAATTATGGGGCCTGATGGCTTTATCCAGCTGCACCTTTCCTTTTTTCTTGGCTGGGTCTTTTTATCATATTTTATTGTATTTTAGTGCTATTTTAAATTAATTTAGATTTTAACTAAAACATAAGCATTGTTTGATGCACTGCATTTTATTGTTTTGATATGTTGTGAACCACCCAGAGAGCTTCATCTACAGGTGGTATATAAATAAATAAATAAATAAAAATAATGGCTAATTGAGCAGGGCATAGAATACATACGCTCCATTGAATGTGGGGGCTGAAGGATTCTGCCTGAATTCACCCCGAGTAGATGGAAGCCATGTGTACGTAATCGAGATGTCCTCTCGATCCCTGCATGCAGCCCAGAAGCAGTGTTATGGGGTAGCCTATTAGGATTGGAGCCCCCCAGCTTTAAGAGGCCACCTGCCCCACTATCTTGCTGTTCACAGGCACTCTCTGAAATTAAAGATCTGGGGGCCTGATGATCTGTGTTGCACTCGATCCCTCCAGATCAGCTGATTTTTGCCCAAAGGTGCTTCATCTCTCTTCATCTCCCACTTGGATCTTTTTACCTGAGGATTTTCCCCTGAAATCAAATGCCCTTCTCTCCCCTGTTCATGCACAAATAGGAGTGCCTTAGGAGACAGGGTCTTTTAAAGACACCCATACACAAGCTTTAGAGTATATGTGAATTAGTGCATACAAATGTGTGCATTTTTCCCTGTTTGCTGTTCTGAGCCCTGGAGCGATCCCTGATACAGCCTCAAACTATGGAATGTTTCCATTAGCTACTGTACATGCAGTGGTTTACTTACAGCATTCCTAACGGGAAACTGGGTTGCCATGGGAATATGAGCATCTCGATTTTGAGCATCTCTAATATGAGCTCTATCCTTTCTTGAGAGGTGTTATTGCATAGGCAGCTGAAGGCAAGAAAACTGGACAGGCCTGGTGATGCGCCAGTTGTGTAGAAACAACCGCTGAATTTTCATGCAGAAGAATGCCGGCAATGCTATCAGGGCATGCACTGGAGAGGTGATGGTCTACCACAATGGAGTGGGCTTCTGTGATTTACAATGGTCTGGTAAGGAATTTAGATTCGGTAAACAACACCAGCTATCGTGCTGGTGTAGGAATTAACAGGAATCCAGCTGCCATGTTGGAATCCAGCTGTGATCATGCCCTTGTATAAATGAGCTGCATGGAGAAGTCATGCAAAAGTGAGGCAGCTCTAGATAAGCGTGGCCGGGTGGAGCTAAAGACTAAGGTAGGCTGCAGGAAGGAACGTAGTCTTTCTAACATACATGATGAGCATGGAATAAGGTTTAAAAGATGTGTAACTCAGAAGACCACAAAAAAGAAGACCACATAGCAATGCAACACAATTATTGGTTAAGAAAAATGAGGAAAGGAAACTTGCGATTTATAGCCCTCCATTTGTACATCTGAGGCCACCCACGTTGTGGAGGACCTGGGCTGACATGTCCCAACAGAGTCAACTGTGGGATCTAAGCCAATAGAGTCTATAATGGACTGCAAAACCAAGACAAAAATAAAAAAGTTACAAGGGTTGTGCTTCTGAAACATCTGAACTGAATTGAAGGAGCTGCATTCAGGGGCCTGAAAGCAACTGCTTCTCAGTCCTCTTTAACTTTCTTTTGTTCTGCATCTAGGTAACATTATAAGTCACCAAACATTAAATTTTTAGGTCACATTGTTTTAAGTGATCTCCTGTACATAACAAGTGTGAATATGATGAATGTATAGCTAGAAGCATGTGTATTGTGTCTTTTAGGGAGCTGTGATTGACTGCAGCTTCCTGGAACATACATTTGGTGAAAAACTGAATCACCTGTGTAATTGACCTCTAAGAGAGGAAAATCTCTTAAGATGAACGAAACTCTTCCCATTTTGAGTGGCTCTCCTTCATTTTACCTCTCATCCTCTAGACTTGGCAGGTTCTGGTCAGCTTGATCTATGCTGAATCTTCCTAAGCAAGGTTGAGGGCATTCCCAGAGATGAGTTTTTGGAACACTCAACTACCCCATGCTTAAGGTATTTTTTAAGATGTCCATTGTAGAAGACTGTGACCTAGAAGAGGGTGTTACTAAACTGCGTGTTGTGTAACTCCCTTGCTCTTCCCAGTTTGCTGTTGAAACAGAAATAAACACCAATGTTCTCTTTCACCCAGCTCAGTTTTCTGATTTTGGATGTAATTGAACACTCACAAGAATTGCTTAATTGTTCTCAGAGTCCTATAATTACTCACCAGTATTTCATTACTGTAATGATTATCTCTTGCCGTATTACAATAACAAAGGCCTACTCATAATTGTCACTTCTCTGCTGAAGTGCAGGTTGGGGGAGAATAATCCCTGTCTGCTTTTCTGCAAGAAGCTGGATGAAAATTCCCAAGTCACTTAGTGAAACATTCATGGTCAAACTGTTGAATTTATTTCTTGGAAATGCTATTCAGAAGGCAATAAAATGGTGTTTGCTTTGGCTAAATGGATTTAGAATCATGAGCAAATAAACAAATGAAAAACATTCAAAAACCAAGGCAGGGAAAGGTTTTGACAAAAACACTTCGCACAGGTGGCATTGCCCCTATATGCTTGCCCAACCCTTCCCACATGTGTTGGATTACAAATCCCATCATCCTCAGCCAATCGAGGCTGGCTCTAGCAGTCTTATGAGGAAAGAAAGTATACCAAATGTACAAGAGTTTTGATCTGCCATGAGGTAGCCAATTCTAGGTTTGTGCATTTTAGAAACTGTTGGGAATTTCTCAATGTGATGCAGTGTTCAGGGCAGGCCTGTGCATTTTTAGTGGGAGTAAGTCCCAACAGGGTGTTTGCACATTCTGAAGTGCAGCACGATGAGGGAGAAGGTACATCCAATTTAATTTTCTTCGAAAGGCATCTGTGAAAGCCTTCAATTTGAATTGGGGCTATGAAGCCAAGAGAAGGGGTTAATCCACAGATGGGCTGCGGATTAGTCTGTAGAATCATAGAACAGTAGAGTGAGAAGGGCCAAGAAGGCCATCGGGTCCAACCTACTGCTGTTGCAGGTCACCAGGTCACACCATCCCACTCAGTTACTTTTTGAATGTGTCTAGTGTGGGTGAGCCCATGACCTCCTGAGGCAACCGGTTCCGTTGTTGTATTGCTCTGGCAGTGAGAAAACTTTTCCTAATAGCTAGCCTGAATCTGAGTTGTTGCAACTTGAGTTGATTATTACATGCCCTACACTCTGGCATCAGCAAGAAAAGATCTTGACCTTCCTCTTTGTGATGGCCTTTGAGGTATTTATAGAGGGATATCATGTCCTCACTCCATCTTCTCAAGGCTGAACATACTCAGTTCTTCCAGTCTTTCCTCACAGGGCAGTGGATCACTTTTGTTGCCTTCCTCTGGATCCTTTCTAATTTTTCTGCATCTTTGTTGAATCTTAGTGCCCAGAACTGCACACAGTACTCCAGATGAGGCCTGACCAGTGAAGAGTAAAGGGGAAACTACTACTTCTTTGTAATTTGGAGCTGATAGTCTGTTAATGCATTCCAAATAGCTGCCGCTTTTGCAGCTGCATCATATTGTTGGCTCATATTTAGCCTGTTGTCCACCATAACTCTGAGGTCTTTTTGCTTTTCAGTTCTGTTGAACCATGTATTCCCCATCTTGTATTGATGCATTTGGTTTCTTTTTCCTAGGTGGAGGACTTGGCATTTGTCTCTACTGAATCCCATTCTGCTGCTTTCAGCCCAGCATACAAGTTTGTCAAGATCACCCTGAATCTCATTCTTTAGATGAGGACTCAGGAGATCTCCCATCTGGCAGCAGGCTTCTTCTGCTGCTACCTCAGTTCAGCTAACAGAGACAAGTGAGTGGACGGTACAAGGCATTCAAATGTTAAATACCCTTCATGGGATGGAGCTTCCACAGGAAGGAGAGCTCTTGCACAGAGGCATACCTGCTTCAAATTGAGCCGTTGTCTGCATGCATGTTGGGAAAATGCCCGAATGGGTAAGAGTTGCACCTGCTATTTGCCTCAACCATGTCCACTTAACGAGTGCCCACTGCCCCACTTGTTACTGAAGACCTTTCGCAAATAGGAATTTGGCCCTGCACTGAAAAACTCTTGCAACACTGGTTCAGTCCATTTGTCTTCTACTGTAGCTGTGATGCAACTTGGCTTCTTGGACATGTTACTAGAGCCATCCAGTTCTAGTAACACAAACCATGTGCCTGAACCATCCAGCCACCCAGTTATGAGCAGCAGAGCTAAGATCAGTGCTGCAGAAGTGCCAGGACTCTACGAGTCAAAGTACCAGCCCTCCTTGGTCAGCTGGGACACAGAGGTCCTCTGCTACCCACCCGCTCAAAATTCCCTGCTCCTTCTGAAGTGTAATCCTCATGGCACTATGGGGAACAGAGATTAATTTTCCCAGCATCTATATAGACTTCCTGAATGTGTTTGGGGGTGGCTTGGTACTGAATGGCAGTGAAGATTTATGAGCTTGTATGAAAAACCTGGGAACGCTTATCTCACTTGCAAACTGCTTTTGCTGTTATCCCAGTTCAGCTATCAGTCCAGTCCATGATGGACTGGAAAGCCAGGGTGGCGTAGTGGTTAAGAGGGTGGGACATGGACTCAGGTGATCTGGGTTCTAGTCCCTGCTCAACCGTGGAGCCTGCCCATGGGGTGACTTTGAGCCAGTCACTGATTCTCAGCCTAACACACCCCACAGGGTTGTTGTGGGATGAGATTAAGAGCAGCAGGAGGAGAATACTGTAAGCTATTTTGAATTCCTTAAAAAAGAAAAAAGTGGGATATAAATCTAATAAAAAAGAAAGAAGAAGGTATTTCAAGGCCATGAAATCAAGAAGGCCTCACATTCCATCCCCGCTGAAGGAGGCATTTGAATGGAACTGTGGCATATGGTTTATCCTTTGATCTTATTAAAAGGAACCAGGACACGGTTTGGTGTATCTTCCCATGCAAAGACATGACTTAATTTCTTTCCCTTTTGTTGCTACTATTAACAGTTATGTTGTTCTTACTTTATTTTTTTAAGTTCAGCACGTACCCATTGGTACAACAGCCGCACAGTAGCAAAGAATTTCATTAGTTGTTCCAAGCAAAGGAATAGGCAGGGCATGGAAAATAAACATAGCATTATGTGAACAGGTTTTGGAGTCAAGGTCTTATTCCAACGTTGGGAGCATTGCCAGTTCTTTCGCTGGCACACCAGAAATCCCAAAGAGCCAAACAGACACACGAGTGCTTTGATGCTCAAACCACTTGACTATAATGAGGAGAAATCTAATCTGCAGACATGGACCAGAAATTTTCTCAAAGGCTCCATTTTTGGATGTCCTCTTCTGTGAAATTTATGTAGCCAAGCTATAAAAAAGTAAATATGTCCAGTGTTTCATCTTTTTTGTTCGTTTGTTTTAAAGAGGTAAACATGCATGCCAAAATTTTTTATAAGCCTATTCTCATAATTTCTTTTGTTATTTCTCTTCTAATGTTCAAAAGGAAAGCCCTTCAGTTTAAAGTACACTTGGATACACACAAGGATTGGGGAGTGGGTGGGAATCATTACCATACATCATCCAGTAATAACATTAAGTATATTTTACATTTATTTATGGACAGGTTTGGTGGAAAAGTTCCAGAATAGAAGCTGGGTTTTTCCACAGGTTGCTGTTTATCTGCTTCTATCTATATCTGGTTTGATCATGGAACTGAGATCCAAGCAATTCATGAAGAGCATTTACTTTCTTACTTTCCTGCTGCATAGCCTTTAAGCGGCACTGTGGTATGGTGGAGTAACACAAATATGCAAATAGGAAAAGGATTTTCTTTCACTTTCATAAATAATGCCACATTTTCCTTGCTCTAAAAAAAAGCCTCACAGAAAGTGCCCTTTAAACATATAAGCAAAACTGGAGGGTCACATCATGACCTGAAGAACAACTGTGGATATTACATATAATATTAGTATTATATGTTTAATGTTTACTGTGCAGAATTACTAATGCACAGTAAACATTTCATGTAGAAAAGCTCACATAGTGCAGAATTGGTTTCTTTGGTCCATCTGACTGGGAGGTAAATTGGAATGCAGTGACTGGACAGAGGGGAGAGACTAAGAGACACATCAAAATTAAAAAGGATGGAAAGAATGATCCTATTGTCTGGATAGATCATTTCCTGGCTTGGACAGAGATATTATTTTTAAGGTCTTCAGGGACTGACGAGAGAGCTGCTCAAAGTATCAGTGGAGGGAACAAATATTTTCATGCAGCTGAGAATGGGCAAAAATGTACTTGCCTCCGCACTCTTAAAATCACCAACTGTTTGACTTTTCCTGCTTTTGCTGTAGCCACCACTCTCCAGTTCTACAAGATCAAAAAATCCTCTACCCAAGACTTAGCTACTGGCAGTAACTGCTTTAAGCTCCGATATGCTGGTACTTTTAGCTCTCCCACCTTGAGTTCAGCAGACTTTTAACACCCATCACTGGAATCTGGTCCTGACAACACTCGAAAATTGCATTGGGCTCTCAAAGAGATGTTGGAAGATGTTCCTTACTTCTGTGAATTATACCTACTGATAGATCGCCACTTGATTTGAGCTCCAAGCTACTGTATTTTTCCTGCTGAGGCAAAACTTTAGGAAATATAGGAAAGTATTTTTATGACTGCTAGAGGTAGTGGCATCATGAGAATGGTACTATAAAAGTCCTGGGGCTGCATGTTTGCTCCTGCTTCTCTCCTCCTGCTTTGCATACAAAAAGAGTGGGTTGAAAACTTCCAATTTTGTTTTTTTCACTAAGTACAGTTCCTTGTCATGACTGTCCTCAGGGAGCTGTGATTTGTTGTAACTGTGGTTCATTAAAACAAACCAGGATTGAACCATAGTATTTTGAGCAGGGATGTTTAAGGAATATGTTCTGAAGGTGGATTTCCTGGGCTCAGCTTCTTTGACTCTGGCCTATTTTCTTGCAGCTGTGAGTCCGCCTTCCTCGCAAGCGTACTGAACATATGTGCAGCATTTCTGCAGCTGAGCATGAGAAGTCTAAGAGGGCTGGATTCTGGGGTGGATCATCCCAATCCTAATTTTGAGGTATGTTTTAAACTGTTGGGAAAATATTGATCCAATTCGCATGCAATGAATAATCCATAGTTAACCACCTGTGGGTTGTTTGGGAGTAAAGAGGAGTGGACAACTTTGGTCATTGAAATATGGCATTGATAAAAGCACCACAGATCTTTGTGGAATCTGGTTTGGGGTGGGAATCTGCCAGATTGCCTCATCTTGCCTCCTCAGATTACAGACCATGTTCTCACTGCCCCACGTCTGCCTTGTACCGAGCATTCACCTGGGTGTCCAACAGGAAGTGAGTATGAGCTCATTGTGGAAGGGGTTTTCTCCATCCACGCACACGACTTACAGGCTCTGTATAATTTGCGAAAAGAATAATGGACTATTCATACTTTGAACAAAGAAGCCAGTAGCCTTCCTGAGGATTTGCAGATTTGATATTTGCTTGGTTTACTTCTGGGCCAGGCCTTGGCCTGGAACAGGAGCCCAGGGAGTGTAAGGGAGCAGGTTTCCAGCCGGATCTTTCCATGCTTAATTGCAGCATCTCATTCTCTTACCTGTCATGGATGGCTAAAATCAGGCAGATGGTGAAACAGCTTACAAATAAAACAAGGAAGTCCATTACCACTCAAACCTTAAAAAACTAGGGCCCGCTGACATTTCTCCAATTGTACTCACACAAATAAGAGCCACAATATTTTCCTTTTCCAAATGACCTATTAACTCCACATATTAACAGGATGTCAGCTTGAATTCAAAGGCTAAAATGCACCTGCTTTAAGTTGAGGCAACCACAAAGAAGGAGAAAAAATGGTGCTGAAGGGATTTTAGAAACAAAGATTGCCAGCAAGTTCCCATAATATTCATGAGTTTGAGAACTGGCCAGATTGTCTTTTATCCTCATTACTAGAAAACTGCAGCAACTATCCAGAAGACCTCTGCAAAAGGAGCCCAGATGTATCAAATATGCCAAACAGTGTAGTCTGGAAAGCTCTGACAGTAATTTTGCTCATTCACAGATCATTTTTTCTCCCTTTATGCAGGTGAAACGAATTGTTCAATTGGCCTAGGAGATGATGGGCAATTGTATTTTAGTATTTTTATGGTATGATATGGTATGGTATTTGGAACATAAGGAAAGCTGAGCAGCGAAGAATTGAGGCCTTTGAATTGTGGTGCTGGAGGAGACTCCTGCGAGTCCTTTGGACTGCAAGGCGATCAAACTGGTCAGTCCTAGAGGAGATCAACCCTGACTGCTCTTTAAAAGGCCAGATACTGAAGATGAAACTGAAATACTTTGGCCACCTAATGAGAAGGAAGGACTCCCTGGAGAAGACCCTAATGCTGGGAACAATTGGCGGCAAAAGAAGAAGGGGACAGCAGAGGATGAGGTGGCTGGATGGAGTCACTGGGGCAGTGGGTGTGAGCTGGAGGTGGACTCTGGGGGATGGTGGAGGATAGGAGAGCCTGGAGGAATGTGGTCCATGGGGTCATGATGGGTGGGACATGACTTCGCTACTAACATAACATAGTGGTATGGTACGGTACGGTATGGTGGATTATTCAGAAAATTTAGAACTGTCAGTGATTAAGGTTTGCCCACCCCTTCCAAGATTTCAGGTTCCACTTGTGTACTCTTGGCCATAAATATTACTGGAAGCTTGCTAAAGTCCCCAGGAAAACACCTCTTCATGATTGCAGCTTAGAATAGATGAAGATTTCCAACTCTGGATTGGACCACTGGTTTGTCTAGGCCAGTTCTGACTATTCGGATTCATCACAGCTCTCCAGAGTGTCGGGAAAAAAGATGCTGAGATGTGGGATGCGGGAGCTGGCAAAGTCTGTGTGCTGCCAATGGGGCATGACCCCCCCTCCCCCCCTCAGCTTGCAGGTGCAGCACTGGGCTGCAGAACAGCAGCTTGCCCATGCGTGTTTTCTGTAGTCCTGGGAGCAGCAAGATTTACTCTGGGATGACAGTTTAGCCTCTCAGTACCCAGACCGCAGAGCATGCCTTGGGCTTGTCGGGTGAGTCATAAGCCTGTGGAGGAGCTCTTTGGCGACACAAGCTGCCACCAGAGACTTGCAGTGCCGGTGCAGAGACGTTTCCTGTGCTTGGGCTGAGAGGCTCTTTCAGTCACTGCAGCCACTGTGCATCCCGTATGACCACGGAGGAATTTCTCAGCAGCCTCTAACTGGAGTGAGTCACAGCGCTGCTCCTTCAAGCTCTTCTCTTTCGAGTTCTGAAGAAAAACGGCATGTTCGCGACCACAGCAGAACACAGTCTCCTTCCATAGCTCAGAAAGACTCATCTTCTAAAATAATGTGCCCACACAATGGTGAATCAGTCTGTCCTCTCTCTGCTTTGACTCTACCTTGGCAATGTGGGTGAGAGAAGCACCACTGGGAATCTGAGAGGCGGGGAAAGGCAGACTTTGTGGGACCCTGGCAACTTCCACATGGGAGAGAGCTGTCTGTTTAAGGGAGCCATTAGTGCTTCCATAACATCAGCCACAGACACTGGCCTCTCATTCCTATTTGCATGTGTAGCAACCAACACAACCTGGACTTGGTAGAGGCAAAGGCTACCATTTTTAGGCTTAGAGGGGAAGGATTAAGAATGGATGCCACATATCAAAATGAGTAACAACCAATACAGCTATGCCACATATATTTCCATTACTTAGAGGACTGTAGCACTATTACAATTGTAGGAACAAGGACCTTATACTCTTTGCCCTCTAAAGAAGAGTCTCTCTTAATCTTGGATGAGGCCTAATTGTTCAGCCACAGTAGGCTACGGGGGCATGAAAAGTCAAAGCGAAGGCAAGCGATGACAAAACGCTTCTGTCAACCTCATCTTGACTCTTCAAAGCCACAAACTGCAGCTTAGAAACCATATTGTGTAATACAGAATAATCCATGGATGTGGAAAGAGGAAGAAGTGAAAAGGTGACGAGTGAATCTTGCCATGTTGTGGTGCCAGGCAATTGTTTTAGAAACAGCTCTGAAGAGACAAAAAAAGGGCTCACATTTCCAGGTTCTCCAGCCAAGAATGTCTCAAAAGCATTGCATACTTTTTAGAAAGGCAGATATATGTATCAAAGGTACACTTTGTCAAGCTTGGATTAGTTGTCTTTGAGCTATCGGTTTGATGTAAATAACCAGATTGAATTTTAAGCATTTCACGATGCTAACGCAATCAATTTTTTTGGCATGTATGTCTAATGGGGCTGCAATGAATTAATTTTGTTTGCATGTTATGAGATTAATCCTCTGTGCAACCATAGTCTCATAGCAACGTTTTGTTTGGGTCTAAACAGACCATTATTTGAGATCTTGTTGACCAAACGGATAGAAAGGGAGCTCACCTTTCTTGTTAGATCACAAGGTGACAGAAAGAGGGGAAGGACGAGGTGGGTTGGACAGGTTCGAGGAGAATGTTAGGTGAATTATAAATAGGATTTGCTAGCCTGGGGAACCCTTTCATTTCCTCTTCAGGTTGGCTTTCTGCTGTGTGTCATGTTCATTCATGTGCAATATACTGACACACTAACAGCATTGCTGGCTGGAGGATGGTGGAGAAGTAGGGTTTTTTCCTGTCTAATCAAGACTGTGCCCTGCCCCTAATGCTTCCAGGGATATCACAATTTATTTGTGCTACAACTTGGTAAAATATCAAACCTTTTACTTATTGCTTTCTTATTCCAACCTTTATGGAAGGAACTCAGTGTGTTTCAGCCCCTTCCTCATTTTTTTCTCACAACATCCTTGAGTGAGGCTGAAAACAGAGGAGAGAGCAGGTCAGCTTCATGGAAGGGTGGGGATTTGAACCTCTGTCTCCACAGTCACGTCCCTGTCCACATTCAGCACACTGGGGCTTGCTTAAGAACAAATGAATCTGTTGGAGTTGGTTTCTCTCTGTTTCACACTTTTTTCTAATCTTGAATTCATTTCATCTGTAACTTTAAGAATTCCTGAAGATGGGAGAATGGTTCATCCCAAATGTTGAGAACAGGATCTTAAAAAGTTTGCATGAAAATGCATTAGCTTTTTCTGTGCGCGTTTCTCCTAATGCAAGTATTTGTCTTTGCATTGCTTACTTTGCACAATTCAAGTGATTTCTTAATATAATTCATCTATTACTATTAGTATTATTCTTATTCCTCACCTTTTTCCCTGCAAGCAACCGAGGGCACCTTATATGGTCTTCGTTCCCTTCCTTATTTTATCCTCACAACAGCCTTACAAAGATGATTAAGCAGTAGGTCAGAGCCTGGCCCAAGTGAACTTCATGGCTAAATAGGGACTAGAATTTGAATCTCCCAACTCCGGCTGCAGAACTCTAAGGGCTACATCACACTGGCTCTCAGTTTAAGCATTATTTCCCCCACTGTGCACCATTTATTTGCATTTTGGATTGGAGAATTCTGGACTGCATGACTTTTGAAGGATAACTGAGTTGCAGTTTACATAGTGGTTCAAAAGTGCACATTTGTCTTCCAGTCTCTACATTTAAAAAGGGTTGGTTATGTATATAACGCATTTTAATTTCAAGAAATCTAAGGCTAGAAAAGCTGTGAAAAGATGGTTGCCACCAATACAGCCATCCCATATTGAGTTTGCCTTCTTAACCCCCGTAACATGTACTTATGGATTCATGTGAGTAAATTCACATACATTCACAATGTGATGTATTCTTGCCATACATTTCACTATATCTGGCTTGAGATATGTGCTGTTGGTGGTGGTGGTAGGAAGGAACATGAGGAGATGCACATGCCTCTGTCCATAATTATACAGTATGGGGGAGTGGAGAGAGAACTCAAGATAGGACTAGCATTTTTCATAGTCATCTGATACCTTTTGACATACTTAGGTGCTTCTGGACTAGACGTCTTGACCTCTTTCTGCCTAAGGCTCAAATTAAATTTTGGAGTAGCTCTCAGAGGTCATATTCTACTGGGTAGGTGAACTGAAAGAGAAAGAAACAGTCAAAATGCCAATAGTGCCAGCTGATTTGACTTAATGGACCCCACTGCCATTAGGAGATGCTTCTCAAACATTCAGATTCCAGGAAATTCAGCACAGAAGTCAGGAAATCACCAAGGAGGGTGGATTGAGAACCCAGATACTTTGGATCTGGTCTGCTGGTGGAGGATTTTATACCACTGTACCTTTGTCTCATTCACATAATTTTATTAGAGGGGATAGATGTTATCTTCTCCCACTCATAACCCTCCCATGTTCTTATACCATGTTGCTGCCTTCATTCTTTCCACAAACAACAACAATCCATTAAGGAGGAACAAATCAAACAACTTCAGAATGTCTTTCAATTGGAAGGAGTCCTCTGTTGGAAGCACCTTGAGTTCCACCTTGATAAAGTCTTCCATGACATTCTGAATTCTCTTCCATTTGGTCCACCCCGCAACAAGATCAGGTGTACATTTGATCATTTAATTCTTATTCTTATAAGTCCGTTGCCAAATGCTTCAGTCTCCGAGAACCATGAAAGATGAGCGTCCTTCTGACCTGATTGTTAAGACATGGCACTTTTCATTTTGTGATGAATTAGCATGGTTCAAAAGTCATGCTTTTTAGCAAATCCCATGATTCCCATATAAACTGAGGAGGAGCCAAACCTCCTTCTGCTTAAGATTCCCCACTATTTTTGGTGTGTCTGCTGTGACCTGAATCTTAAAGTATAAATCATGTCTAAGTTTAGGAAGGGAAAAATAAAGTTACCAGACTGGAGAAAATGTAGACAGACTGGATCTATGGAAACTAGGGACTGTGACCAGTTTGCTAAAATTGTACTGTTTTCCCCATCTCCACTGTGCAGATGGAAACTGTCGGAAAACACTGAAAGGCTTGGCTTCATTGGGGAATTTTTTTTGGTCTTGCTCTTGAGGCAGATGGCAGTCTGGAGGACTGTTAACCATATTATTATTATTAGTATTAGTATTAGTATTAGTATTATTAGTATTATCACATTTCTATGCCGCCCCTTGCCGAAGCCTCGGGGCGGCTTACAACACAATAAAATACATTGAAATACAATAGAACATAATAAATTACCATTAAATACAAAAATACAAAAAATACACTGAGTTACAAACATAATAATATAAAATTAAAATTATCAGTATAAAATAAGTAAATAAATAATATAGGAGGAGAAAAGAGAAGGAAGAAGAAGTTGCCCTGGCCAGATCATATATTTTAACAATTAAAATGATGTTTAAATAAAAAGGTCTTTACCTGGCGCCGAAAGACCAGTAACGACGGTGCCAGGTGGACCTCTTTGGGGAGTGAATTCCATAGGTTGGGCGCCACCGCAGAGAAAGCCCTCCTCCGAGTATTTACTCTCCTAATTTCTTTCATGGAGGGTTCCCGGAGAAGGGACTTTCCCGCAGATCTCAAAGGGCGGTCGGGCATATACGGACGTAAGCGCTCGTTCAGGTAGCCAGGACCCAAGCCGTTTGGGGCTTTATAGGTCATAACCAACACCTTGAATTGGGCCTGGGCTTCAATGGGAAGCCAGTGAAGCTGACGGAGGGCTGGAGTCATGTGAGCATAACGCCCCGTCCCTGTCCCCGTCAGCAACCTGGCAGCTCTATTTTGCACCAATTGAAGTGTTCGGACCGTCTTCAGGGGAAGCCCCACGTAAAGCGCGTTACAGAAGTCTAGGTGGGAAATCACCAGCGCGTGTGTCACCGTCGCCAGGCAGTCGTACTCCAGGTAGGGGCGCAGCTGATTAATCAGCCGAAGCTGAAGGAAGGCGCTCCTCGCCACCGCTGTCACCTGAGCTTCCAAAGAAAGCTCCGGGTCGAGGAGTACTCCTAAGCTGCGGACCTTGTCCGTAAGAGAGAGTGTTACACCATTCAGGACCAGGTCAAATCCACCCTCTCCAAAGCCCGACCGCCAACCAACAGGACCTCCGTCTTGTCTGGATTGAGCTTCAGTTTATTGGCTCTCATCCAACCCATTACCTCGGCCAGGCACCAGTTCAGCACAGCCACTGCCTCACCTGGATTAGTGGAGAACGAGAAGTAGAGCTGGGTATCATCAGCGTACTGATGATTCCGCAGCCCACACCTCCTGATGACCTCTCCCAGCGGTTTCATACAGATGTTAAATAGCAGAGGGGATAGAATGGAGCCCTGTGGTACTCCATGGCATAGCTGCCATGGCGCAGAGACATGGTCCCCCAGCACTACCTTCTGGAATCGACCATTGAGATAGGAGCGGAACCACTGCAAAGCAGTGCCTCCAACCCCCAATCCCGCTAGCCTATCCAGAAGGATACCATGGTCGATGGTATCGAAAGCCGCCGAGAGGTCCAGAAGAACCAACAGGGATGCACTCCCCCTGTCCTTCTCCCTGCACAGGTCATCGTACAGGGCGACCAAGGCAGATTCAGTCCTGTACCCGGGTCTGAAGCCGGACTGAAAAGGATCCAGATAATCAGTTTCATCCAAGAGTGCTTGGAGTTGTCCCGCCACCACTCGCTCCAACACCTTGCCCAGAAACGGGATGTTGGCCACAGGTCTATAGTTAGTGGCCATCTCTGGATCCAGTGACGCTTTCTTCAGGACCAGTCGTATTACCGCCTCCTTTAAAGGGGCAGGCACTCGACCCTCCCTCAGAGAAGCGTTAACCACTTCCAAGATCCAGGTCCCAATCCTGTGCTTGGAGTTATTTATTAACCAAGATGGGCAAGGATCCAATAGGCAAGTGGTGGGATGTACTCGTCCAAGCACCTTGTCCACATCATCGGGCCGCAATAATTGAAATTCCTCCAATAATTTTGGACCAGACGGTAGCATTGGCGTCTCCCCAGAGACCTCTGATTCATTAGTGGAGTCCAGCTCGTGACGAATCTGAGCGATTTTCTCCCTGAAATGTCTGGCAAAGTCATCATAGCGGGCCTTTGAGGGTGGCATCGGATCTTCCTTAGGACCCGGGTGAACCAGGCCTTGTACCACTCGAAAAAGCTCCGCCGGACGGCATTGTGAGGAGACAATGGAAGCGGAAAAAAACTTCTTTTTCACCGCCTTCACTGCCACAGCATAGGCCCGATAGTGGGCTCTCAAGTGTGTTCGGTCAGATTCATCCCGTGATTTCCTCCACCTACGCTCTAGTTGTCTCGCAACCCGCTTCATCGCCCGCAATTCAGGTGTATACCAAGGGGAAGAGCGGACTCTGCCCGGTGGGAGAGGCTGCTTGGGAGCGATCGTGTCCACAGCCCTGGTCATCTCTCCGTTCCACCGTTCGACCAGAGCCTCGACAGGAGCACCAGTCTTGTCAGCCGGAAACTCCCCCAGGGCCTTCAGGAATCCATCCGGATCCATCCAGCTCCGGGGGTGGGCCCATACAATCGGGTCCGCATTCTTATAGAGGGAGAGGCCGCTCTCGAGCTCAAACCTCACCAGGAGGTGATCTGACCATGACAGGGGAGTCAAACATAAATTCCTCACCCTCAGGTCATCCTCTTCCTGCCCCGTCGAGAAAACCAGGTCCAGAGTGTGTCCACAATCACGGGTCGGGCCGATGACATGTTGAGACAGGCCCATGGCCGTCATAGAGGCCATGAAGTCCTGAGCCGCCCCGGCCAGTCCAGACTCGGCATGGAGATTGAAGTCCCCCAGGACCAACATCCTGGGGGTCCTCAACACCAGGTCCGAGACGGTCTCTGTCAGCTCAGATAGGGAGACTGCTGGGCAGAAGGGTGCATGGTACACCAATAGTATCCCCAATCTGTCTCGTTCGCCCAACACCAAGTAGAGGCACCCTAGCCCTGGTCTCGAAGGGACCAGAAGACCCGTGAGAGAGATGGAGGCTCGGTAAACCAACGCGACTCCCCCTCCCCTCCCTTCTGGGCGTGAACAGTGTTGAACCAGATACCCGGGCGGGCACAATTGGGAGAGGGCAACATCCCCTCGCTCTCCCGCCCAGGTTTCCGTTATGCAAGCCAGGTCGGCCCCCTCATCCACAATCTAGTCATGGATGAGGGAAGATTTATTATTGACCGACCTGGCATTGAGCAGCAGTACCGTCAGACCCAAGGGGTGGTTGACAAGGCTACCTGGAACCCTCTGGCTGGGGGCAAAACCAGAAGGAGGGATAGGTGTCAGCCATCTGTCCATCCTTCTTCTACGTGGACATGTTAAGCCCCTATTGCTGTAACGACCATTGCCCGTGACCACGCCAATAGCAGTGCCTGTGTGTTCCCCAGGATATGTAAACGTCGACATGGCCAGGGATGACTCAAAGCACTGATTAAAGCAGGGTAAAATTATAAAGCAGTTCGAAAGAGGAGAAAAAAGAACGATAAAAAGAAAAAAAGAAAGGAAAAAAAATCCTTCCCCTTCCCTAAGATTCAGCGGTAGGCAAGCCTATTTCAACAAGAGTCCTTGGCCAGCCCAGCTCCCCTCTCGTCCCCCGAACGGTTCCCAAACGGCGGCGACCCCTTTGGCCGCCACCCTTCGGCCTCCGGCCCGAGGCCGCCGGCCCCGGCCCCGGCCGCGGCCGCTGCTTTGTGGCCGCAGGGCGCCTCCGAGTCCTGCCCCGTCGCGCACCGCGTGCGCCCGATCACCTTATCCCTTAGGTATCCCTCATATATGGACAGGTTTGAGAAAAACCTGTGAGAGTCCGCTGGGTATGTACAATGAAAAGAACACTTACAGTTTATCCAGACAGACAGGAGGCACATGTGGCATATAGGCAGTCCCCAACAGGACCAACAAGATGGAGTCTGTACAAGAAGCTTTTATAACCTATCAGTCACATACGCCATTTGGAGGAGGGGTAGGGGAACAAGTGTGGGATCACATACACAACATGCTAGAGGCACATTAGCGCATAAGACAACACAAATTAAAAAGAACCTTCAGGACCAATAAACAATTAACATATCTAAGAGTGTACCTCCAAAGGAGGGCCTTTCAGGAAAAGGGACATTGGCATTTCTAAGGTGTATGTGGGAACCAAGACTCAGATTCCTGATCAGATCAGGAATCCCATCATAAGTCTAAAACTGTTCTTACAGGGTCAGGCTTTTAGCAGCCTTATTATGGTGAAGCTTTTGCTCATTTTGGTCCATAACACCCATGTTAGGCCCTCCTTGTGCTTAAGGATTGGGATGTCCAGTCAGACACAGAAATAAATGCTCTGCTTAGGAGATGTTGACATTCTTGAAAGATGAGGGAAGGAAAGAACAGAGAAGGCCTTATTCCCTCAAATCAAAGCTTTCCTAACTATTTCTTACCAGCCTTCTTCTCAGAGGTTAGATGGAAGAAACAGTGGGGTCCTTCCTTCTGCTCTCTCAAACTGCTGCCAGTGCCAGCTCCAGGTTTCTGAGGTCTCCGGGACAATGCACACTCCGCCGATGAGCTCCTTCAGTGAGTCAGATTTTTTACACCCATTCTCAGCGCTTCACTGGCCCCATTGTGGGGTTAGAGCCGAGATCTCCCAGGCCTCCAATCTGGCACTCCAACCACCACACTGCACTTGGCTCTCTTTCCAGTGCCTTGCTCCCTTTCAGTGCTTCTCTGAGCAAGTCCAGGAAGGTGAGTTACTGAGTTCCCCAGCACATCTTTTTCAGAGCCCTTTCCTGCAGCACTTACTGCTGTTGCAGAAACTCCCCTTTTGTTGACTTCCCAGCCCCTAAATATGCACAGATTTAGAGACTAGGCAGGAAATGGAAGTAAATTTTGTGCAACTTTAGAGATGGAGAGGTAAAGCGGTGGGGGGGGGGGATCTGTGCCAACCGGCAGGCTGTTATCATGTGCAATTATCTAATCCTGTCAACCAGCAGGTTTTCTATTTCCTGGTTGTTTTGAAAAGTTGCGTTGCTCATTGCTCGTTGCTCGGTGCTGATGCCTGAATGACTGGTCCTAACAGGGGTAGGATGGAAGCCAGGAAGCGGTTTCTGGGACAGTGGATGTGTCAAGTGATAATGAAATGGAGCCTAAGCATGGTGTTAAAAAATAACAGGAAGTCTTTTGTATAAATTGTAACAGTCCCAGTGCTAACAGTGTGTTAAGCTCTCCCAGTTCATTTCCTGAAGAACAGGACATTGATTCGAAAAGCTGTGTGAAAGTACCGCCTGGTCAATAACACTGTTCTGTCCTGAGATGTTTTCTTTGCTTGTGATTTGAGCTGAATAATCTTTGATTTTTGTTCAACATTTTTGTTTTGTGAAACTGTTGGTAGTTATTAGAAGAGAGAACATCAGTAGTGGATAACAGATGTTTGTACTCTGGTTCCTAGCAGGGACTTACACAAAATTGTTTTACACTCTGATTCCAGATTAAATAATACTAATTTCAGTGGAAAATTCAAGCAACTGTGTTTAAGATTGCAGCCTTTAAAGGAAAGAAAAATATTATTTCCATCTGCAGCTTAAATTGCCTCTAAGACTGCAATTACAGAGTCTCAGCCCAACCTACCTCACAGGGTTGTTGTTGTAAGGATAAGACTGAGAGGAAGAGGAGAAATATGTAAGCTGTTTTGAGTTCCTTCAAAGGAAAACAGGTATAAATATAATAGCAAGCTATAAATTTAATTAATTAATTAATTAATTAATTATATGGATTCTTATCTGAAAATGAATCCCATTGGAGTGCTAGAGGTTTTTTTTTAATCTTTAGCTAGATATGTATATCAACTTTTAACCAAAACATCCAGGATGGTTTAGAATGATCCTAATACTTACAAAACATAACATGAAAAGGTACATTCCAATCATAAAATGGCCATAAAAAGCAACAGAAAATACTGCTGGCAGATATGAACAAAACCTGGCTGTACCTTTCTCTTCCCCTTTCCTGTCTGAACTTCTGATCACAAGATGAGAGGTTTTTGTATCACAAATAAGCATTCTGGCCACTGCAAGTTTTACATTTTTACCAGTCTTATGCAGGTGATTCCATGGCAAAATGGCTTTCTGAAGAAGCAGAGAGGTTGGATGTTTCAACCCAAGTGCTACTTAATTTAAATAACTTCATCATGGATGTAAAGTCACTCTCCATCTTTTGAGTCAGGAGTTCTCGAAAGCAGGGCTCAGCAGCAAGAAGCTTGTGGGGAAACTGTGCCCCCAGAAACCTTTCTGGGTGCCCACCAAAGGGACCCACCCCCTCCTACTTTTTAAAATTAACACATTTAATTCTGTTGGGACTCAAAATGCTGATGGGGAGCCGTTGTTGAGGATGTTTAGGCTCAGATCCCATCTTGGCCTCATGCTTAGTGTTTTGGGGAAGTGAATGGTCCTTTGTGCCCAGCCATCTCTCTCATAAGGCCATTTTATAATGGCACTCACAACAATTTTTTAAACTGCCAAAAGCATGCACAAATCCTCATGGATTGCCTTAGGAGTGAGGGTTGCCCTGTGTCCATTACTTTCTAGAAAAATTGTATCTTATCTTAAGAAATCTAACATTCATTTCTTCAAAGAAGAGCTTCTGAGGCTGGATTACTTTTAGTTTTGACACGGGAGAATCACCACAGCAGAGCTTCTATCCATCATTAAAAATAATAGCAACATTTTTAAGCATTTCTCCTCAGCTAATGGGACCTGAAATTTCCTTGTGCATCAAATGCATTTTCCTCACATTTAGATGATACATTTCAAATCCACATGATAAAAACTGAGTAAGACTAACAGCGTAATCCTATGGCTATTTCTTCAGAAGTTTTACTGTAAGAATATATTTACTTTTTGAACAGCTTCAAGATTAAGCGGTATTTTCTTTTCCTGTCTATTCTTTCCCTTTCTTACTTGGCTGGCTATTTACACTGTAGCCCATTTCCCGACCGTGAGCTTACATGGTTGTAGCTGGGAGGAAAATACCGCTTGCTGTCCACAAAGACAACTTCCTGATAAAGCCAGAAAGAATTGTTTTTAATCTCTCCCTGGGGGGAGGGGTCTTTTCGTGACTTATTGTCATGGTTCTGAAAGCGGTATTAGTACCATTTGTGAATGTTCAGCTGGACATTGCATGTGTCTGCAGCTCATTAAGCACAACTGGTAGGGCCTTTTAGATTAATGGTCAGCCTGTTTCAGTGGGACTTCTGCTATCCGATAAAAAGAGGAAGCCCTCTTTATTGGGGTCTGTGAATGAGATTAACACATATACACTGATAAAGCACATTCAGAGAGTGCACTGAAACATGATCAGTGTTTGCAGGTCAATTTTGCAGCCTGTAAACCACCTTGCAGGCTGCATGTATTCCCCCAAGGGACCTC
The DNA here is from genome assembly GCF_004798865.1 of Varanus komodoensis. Classification (NCBI taxonomy): domain Eukaryota; kingdom Metazoa; phylum Chordata; class Lepidosauria; order Squamata; family Varanidae; genus Varanus; species Varanus komodoensis. The sequence continues at coordinate 16,863,849 of NW_025335606.1, forward strand.
ATTGAGTTGGTCATTCTGATCCAGAACCAGATGTGTTCTCCAAAGCTTGGGTGAAGACCTGGGACACCCAGGCTTCCTTGTTGTCTTCAGTGGAGGGAACAGCTCCACAGCACCATCTAGAACCTTGTAGAAGGGCCATCACTCTGATGTGCTTTGTGTACTAGGGTGTCCAGACATTTTCTTTTCCGGGGAGCAGTCCTCTATTTGAAGGTGTTCTCTATCTGAAGTACTGTCAGTCCAAGTACATTCCATTGATGAAGATCCTCAAGACCTGTTGCTCATCAACACCTGAACTACAGACTCACAACGGGTGAGAAGTACTGTATTGCTACTTAGATTAGAATACTTATTTCTAAACATGCATCTATACAAGTAAATGGGCATATGAAAATCTTGAGCTTATGGGCTACCTCTTTTGTTCTCTTCTCTGACAATGTCTAAGTGGCCATCTTAAGAAGGTCCCAAGTACAGATTTGGCAACTGGGCCAGTTTGAAGCTCACTTTCACTTTCCAGACTTCTCTCCTACACTTAGAGGAAGTAAGCCAAGCTGAGATGAAGTCTGCAGATGCTTGAGAATACTGTGGCTTCTTTGTGCAAAGTAGATGATTTGTTGTGCAAAATATGCAAATCACAAAACTCTTTGGGAAAAGCACCCAAAGCCCACAAGTCACATGTACAGAAGCAAATGTGGCTTGAAATTGCTTCCTGCAAACACAAAGTGAACTTTGGGCAGAGAGAAAATGGGCCAGAGGCCAGGGAGCCAAGCTGGGTAAATCCAGTGGATTCCTACTCCCCCCTTCCCACAGCTGGATTACTCACACACTCATAGTCCCTAGTTCATTTTCCAGCATCTCCAGATAAAGCTAGGAAAGATTCTTGACCAGGTCCCTTAGCTAGTCCAAGTAACACAGCCATCTCCAACCTGTTACCCTCCAGGTGTCTTGGACTTCAGCTCACACTGGTCCAAGCCAGCATCACCTAAGCTCCTGCCAGCATGGTCAGGAATGCTAGGATGAGGTCCAAAACATCTGGACGACATCAAGGCATTTTCCTTTGTTTGTCTTAGAACAATTGTGCATATGCTGAATGCACGGAGGAGAGCAATATGGGCTCTAGTCACACCAATGGATAAATGTGTGAAGAAGGAAGACGAAAATAGGAGAGAGGGAGCAATCTCTTTTCCACACGACTGTTCTACTAAAGTGAATGAAAAACCTTGTTGAAAAAGGCAAAGTCCATGCACATATCATAAGCCCCAGAATTATGAAAAGCCACTGGATTGGGATATAAATCCGTCCTATAAATCCAGAACTCCACTTAGAAAAGAAAAGAAAAGAAAAGAAAAGAAAAGAAAAGAAAAGAAGGCAAGGCAAGGCATATTTTCATAAGCCAATGAGCATTCCTTAGTTTGGATACACGCAATGGCAAAAGCAAGTGTGAAAGATAATGCCTTCCGTCTCCGCAAAGTTCATACTCAGTTACAGTTTGATGCATAGATAGAGGGCTTGGATTGGGACATGGGAGAGCGAAGATCCAAGCATACCTGAAAAACTAACTGATTGGTTTAGGCAAATTCTTAGTCATTTTCATCCTCCTGGCAGACTAAAACTAAGCCAGGAGAAGTGGGTGGCACTCGTACATGCATGCTCATAAGCTCCACACACATTGCTCATTATCATCTGTAGGTTAGGAGCAAAGACAACAGGTGCAATCCTGGCTCCTTTACACAGTCAACCTGGAATTGTTGGGCCTCTCTCAGGCCAAGGTCTGGATCCCACTTTGGAGAAGGAAGCCATACTCCAGTGTGGGCAAATCCAAAGCAATGCCAGGATATTTTAGCTTGCTATCAATAACTAAGCCCCGAGAAAGCATGTAACCTTTTAGAATGCAGAAAAACCTGGGAAACCAGCAAACTCTTGGTGATTGGGGAAAGAGGCACAGCCGAGGAAGAGTGTGAGTGGTGATCCGGAGAATTCTGGAGGGCCACATTGGGACCCCAAGGTAGGCTGAATCAGCCCATGGGGCTGAGCTTCTGCACCCCTGTTGTGCATTTTCTGACCAAAGTAACTGCAGGGATGGTCTCAGTAGTGCTGTCCGGAGCCACTGGGACTGTGGACATCACCACCCAAGCTTTCTCCTGGGATCTCTTGTTGCTACCAGACCCTGCTGCCCCCCCCCCCCCGCAATTCCCTACACAGTAAAAAGATCTGAGGGCAATTTCAGAGTGAGTGACATGGTTTCTTCAGGTATCTCTGCAATCTTTGCTTTAATGACAGAAACACAAGCAGAACACACGTGGAGGCAAGATAGGTAGAGACCTACCAGCCCACAGCAGATGCCGAGACTAGGTGGATATATAGCGAAACCAGATCCTGAGCAATATGATGGCCCATCTTTGCTAGTCTCATAGTCATACATAGGCAGGACCATGAACTTGCCTTGAAGCCCATGCACTTCTAGGCACCAGCCACAAAAGTAATTGAGAAAATGTTTTCCAGCCCTTATAAATCCACTGGCAGAACGTATTTTGTTCTGAGTTTGGTAAGAAAGAGAGTCCTGTCTTCATTTGGCATGCTGCAACTCTCTCTCTCTTTCTCCACACACACACACACAATATATATTTATCCATGGTCTTCTTTTTATTTTGGATTTCACTCCAAAATTCATTCCAATATCTGTATTAGATTGCAAGATGTGTTTTTGCTTTTCACATGAAAACATGGGTGCATTTTTTCCAAATCTAAGTATCCATTGTGTATTTTCTTTCTTTGTTTAAAATATATTTGTGAACTTCTTTCAAATTTCACTTTTTCATGCATTTTTTCAAATGTGCACAGTTTGGACTGCTGTTGGTGGTGGCCATGCAAATTGATTTCAAACTCAGAAATGCACAGTCTTTGAGTGCAGAGTGAGTTTGTGTCTGGAATTACCCCTGTGTGCACTCAGTAAATTCTGCTGCAAAAGGAACTGAAACAAATACCTCATACAACCTTAGCTAATATTCCCTAAGCCTACAGTCCAAGTCTTCACCTTCTCTTCCCACAAATGTCTGTCCTCTAAATCTTCTGAGATCTCCTTTGAAAATTCCCCAACTTGTTTTTAGAAACCACATTTCATTATGTGGTTGATGACACACACAAGCCTTTGACTGTGTCTGTCTCACATGATTTCTCTCTCCAAACAGACCGGGAAGACAAACAGAGTCTCTGTGGACAGTGGATTTTGCATCATGAGGCATCTGTCTGCCAACCCCAGAGTTTTCCTTCCGGTATGCAAACAGATCCTTGCAATTATTATTTCTAGTCAAGCCACTGAGTGGCACAATTCTGCTTCTCTTCAGTGCTGCTGGAAGCAAAGCTAGTTCTTCAGATGAGAATATATTGAGTGCATTGATGTTCTGCTTGAAGCAATAACCACTAGTATCACTCACGACAGAAAGCTACAGGAAAAGCTGTTTCATGGGCTCACCCCTCCCCACACAGAACCAGTCAAACTGTGGGAAATCTGGTTCATTTTGTGCAGAGGAATGGTGCCATACATCACTGGCATTATAGGACATACAATCAGGTTTTCAAGCTAAAGAAAGAAGGAACAAAGCAAACTTTATCTGGCTTGTAAAGGATGACCAAAATTAGAGAGTTGTTACTGAGGGATCATTCTCTTAAGAGTCACTTGGGAAAACAGGCTTGTGAAAGACATTCTCACTGAGATGATGCACCAGGGAGGAGAAGGGAAGGAGGAGGGTGGGGTGCTCACAAGGATCAGCATAATCCATCAGCCCCAGCCTCCCCCCACTCCTGCCCCCCTGCTTTGGCCTTCATCCTTTGTGACCTCAGAGGCATGACCTGTGCCACCTGAGAGGGGGTGGGGGCGTGGGACCTTCATGTTCAGAGACCAGTTATGAGATTATGGGACCTTGGATCTCAACACCAACCAATGCCAGGAGGCTATAGGGTGGTACTCTTACTTCCTGATGGATGCATCCCCTGATGTCTTGATGAGTTTGCTTTTTGCATGGTGCCATGGCTTGCAGTTCTACCTCACAGGTAAAAAAACACTTTTATATGACAAGCCATTCACCAGATCTATCATCTGATGATAGATGCAGTACTGGGCAGTTTCATGTTTTAAAACCATTGTGGTGAACTAAAAACAAGCCCTCTAGCAGAACAGTTTAACCACCTTTGTCCGGAAGCAGCCAGATTAAACTGTCCCAAGGGACTCATAAGACCTGAAATCCAAAGGCTGATGATTGCTGAACCTTCTTAAAACCACCTGAAATAACAGAAAGAATCAGGACCTCATCAGTGTGTGCTTCTGATTTCCTTGAATTTCTCAATATCCTGCTGCTACTGAAATTAATACTCAAAGGTGGTTGTTTGGACATGAGGCAGCGTTTGATTTCTTCATAGCAAAAGGCCTGAGAATTTGCTTTCCAAGCCATCACATGCTAAACTGGAATGAAAGTTGTTGTTGGTGAGTCAGCTTGAATCAGCAGGTTAGTGAGGTCTGGTTAACCAAAAAGATTTGTGTGCTGAAATAGGCCACCCCTCGGGTCAGTTGACTAAAGCAGGACACATGCTTCAAACATTCCTGTAATTTCAGATGCCTGAGCTTTGGTGTAAAAATTGGCTTCTGTAGGAAAATTAGTGTAGGAAAGATCCTCATGGAGAATGTATCTCAAGCCAAAGCATCAAAATGGAGAGAAGACCAAAGCAATACTGATTGAACTGATGACTGAGTGAAACATCTTTGATTAAATAATTTCTTCATTTAAAGACCTTATTAAGTTTTTTATTTCTCCAGAATAATTCATTAGGTCAAACAGGCATAATTTATTGTATTTCATGCTATTTACTATATTTGTTTGCTCTCCCTTATTATAAGTTTCCCTGGGTGACTTACAAAAACAACAAACATAATTTAAATGCAAAATAAAAAACAAGGCCATAGAATTAAAAGCAATGTTGAATTCCTTTCTCTGTTTTATTTATATCCTGCCATTCGACCCCCCCCCCCTGCAAAAGGGGGCTCTGAAAGCAGCTAAAATAAAATGCCTTCAGGGCTCTCCAAAATGAAACATAGACATTTTGAAACACAGTGGCCCAAACTATTTAATAAGCCATGGTGAGAAGGAAGGGCCACCAGGCAGCAATTAAACCTACCTGGGAAGATTTTTCTAAAACAATGATGCCACTACTGCAAAGGTTGACAGAAAGACTTCTTACATTTCACTGGGGGCTTAAGTAGCAGTATTTCAAGTCAAAGGGACCATATTCCATTGGTTGGGCTCAGTCACTGGAATCACTAATTACAAGACTATTAGGTAGCTCAACCGGGAAACAGTAACAGAGATCTTGAACAGCCCAAGTAGATAGCATTGAGTTAGAAGGACTCATTGTCCAACTCCATATAAGGTACCTTCACAGACAAAAGGCAGCAGGTACAGTAATTAGTAATGCCACCTAAGTTCATAATTAGTCAGCTCATTAGTTGAAACTTGTGTGTTGGTGAGGCTCACCTTTGTAGTGTACTTGGATCACTGTCATACGCAGTACTTACTCATTTCAGAATAGATAGTGAGCTTTGGAGCATCTAAGTGCTGGCATTTCTGGGCATGGTGCTGAGCTAGTGGAATACTTTCCTTTCAGGAGGAAATGCAGTGATGCCATTTTAACCCTTTAGGGAAAGGATGGCATTGAGCTCTTTCCACAAATGGATCAAGTTTGAAGAAGCAGCTATGTAGGTTGCATACAGCTCCATCTACTGATTCATATCTCTCTCTTTCATGATAGGTGGTGACAAAGAAACATTGCACGGAGAGGCCACCTGGAAGGCCCTATCAAGGAGGGGCACATAAGATGGAGACATGTGATCTCTTGATACATTATGTGATCGCAAACCACAGTTCTCAAGATGCAGCTTGATACTGCCAATGCCCCAAACTTTGCATATGCAAAGCGAGAGCTCCAACTGAAGGAGAATTCTTGCCTGGGATTGCATGAATTAATTGGTTACTTTCTGGAGAAATAGCATGCTCATTTGGGTACAATCACCCATAGCTATTTAATTACGAAATATGCTTTCTCGCTGCAAAATGTATCTCTTGGCCACTCTGCTTCAAAGCACTTGGCTGTGTGTCTGTAACATTTGGAAACATCATAATAAAAGACTCAACAGTGTTTCCCCAATGTCCAATGCAACCATGATATATTATGTACTTCCTAAAATTTAAGGTCCATATCACTCTTCCACCAATTTGGTTTACATCAGGAATGTGAAAGAATGCAGATCCAGCCACTTGATGCATAATGGAATCATTGTTTAATTTTTTGTAAATAATAAGAAACAGGTAGAGAACCATAAAGCATCAAAAAGAAAAAAATACCAAGGGACCTCATACAAGATTACTTATAAAACTAAATGCAGGAAGTTTCACACATATTCAGCAATACATATTATTTCATCTAAGCATTGAACTATAATTTCACATGATAACACATGACTATAAATGATGCTCAATTAAATTGGTAAGAAATTGAATAAAATGAATAATCTCGCATGATAAATTGCTTTATTTTATATTTATAAATTATAATTTGGATCAGTTCGTCCAGGGGATGGAGCAGGTACTTGGGGGGTTGTGCACATCCAGATGCATCCGTCAGAGAGCCTGCTGCCCTTTGCACAGCATGGGAGCCCCTTTGCTCCCTGGCCACTGGGTGGGCCTGCCCGCCTTCAGGGGCGATAGTCATCCAGCATAAAACTGGACAATCTGCTAAGCGCGATGATGAAAATCTTCAATAAAATCCAGAATTCAGTCATGTTATCTTGGCCAATGCATTCTGGATTTCACACATATCATTATTCCAAGGTGGAATGCTTTGCCTACTGTGTAGGGGAGTCTGTAATCTTGGAGGTGGGATGGGGTGAGGAAGGGTGTACCTTTGCTTCTAGTATTGTGTCTGACGGCATTTATTGCCTAAACTGAGCCATTATAAAGTGTGAATAAGTATTCCTCTTCCTTTGCTCCTCTCTCCAAAGGGCATTGCATTATGTGTAAAATAGATCAATTCTTTCTTTTCATTACATTGTATTGCTTTCAAAAATATCTCCTCCCTTGCCTTGCGTACACATTCAAACTTGATTTTCACCTGGAAAGACTATTTTACCTTTGGGCATCATCTGACGTGTCTGCCTGTAAACCTCTGAATTTGGAGGATGATAGGATTCCAGTGGAAGGTAGGTGGAACATGGAAGACAGGAATGCCTCTGTTCTCGCCTAACCTGCCAACATATTACAATGGCTGATTTTGGCCATCTATTTTTCCTCCTGTCTTTGAGAGGAGGAGAGCTCCGGCTCCACCAGAATTCTTTGGAGGATGGAGGTGCATTGCTTGTCTCACCCAGCGCCCTGCAATGCTCCCCATGCCAGCTTCAATAATGCCATCTTTGAAGCCCAGCCAGTGTGGCAAGATTTGCACCTGCCACAGGGGTGGTGGCAGGTCTTTCCTAGGTCAGACTCCCTGCTTGGTCCTTAGAATGTGTTTTTGAGGTTACAGCTGGAACTCTGACCTGCCCTAAACCCCACAACCCCCAGACAATGTCAGGAACACATAGGATTGCACCCTTTGTGCCACAGAAATAAGATCCAAGTTAGCTTTTCATAGAGAATATCCCAGCCATCTTTCAACTGGTCAAGAGTTTCTGTATAAGAGGATCATAAAAACCCATGTCCATGTCTTCTCCAACTTCCTAGGCTTTGCATAATCAGAGAAATATTCCCAAAGTAATTCAGGTGGGGTTTAAGAAAAACAATTTTAGCTAACAGTCAGTGTGTGATTCATAGAACCACTAACTGAATTTTACATGTTAAGATTGTTTTGAGGGTTAGGAATAGTTTAGTTTGGTAAGCCAGTCTGTGGAACGCTCCCGTACATTCCAACTGGGAATCATCACACATAAGAAAAGCCTTGCGGTGGAAGACCAGGGCCCATCTGGTCCACAGTGGCCAACCAGAAGCCTCCAAGAAACCCACAAACAGCCTGGGAGAGCCAAAGTCCTCTCCTGGCCATATTGCCCCTGATCCTGGAGGTGGCTGCCATGAAGCCAACAGCAGTTGTAGCCATTGACGAACACCTTCCACGAATTTGTCTAATCCCTTTGGAAGAATTTCTAAATGTTGGTCAAAGGGTAAAACATTGATCACCATTTTATACTAATTTTTCAGTGGGGCATTTGTACTTGAATATAGATGGCAGGGACTGCAGGTGGCGCAGTGGTTTAAACCGCTGTGCTGCTGGGCTGGTTGATCGAAAGGTCGCTGGTTCGAATCTGCACAACGGGGTGAGTTCCCGTTGCTCCGTCCCAGCTCCTGCCAACCTTGCAGTTCGAAAGCATGCAAATGCAAGTAGACAAAAAGGTACCACTTTGGTGGGCAGGTAACAGCGTTCCGTGCACTTCGGTGTTCAGTCATGCCGGCCACATGACCACGGAGACTGTCGGCGGACAAACACTGGCTCCCTCGGCCAGGAAACAGAGATGAGCACTGCCCCCCAGAGTCAGGCATGACTGGACCTGACGTCAAGGGGAAACCTTTACCTTTATAGATGGCACAGAAGCACCCAGGCATAGGTGGAGATACAGGCATCTCCTTTACATGTTACATGCAAACAACAACAACACGTGCAAAGTACGGCATCTACACGTGCACAACACATCAATAAATCTCCAGAATCTAGGCTGCAAGCTATATTTATTTTAATCAGAAAATAACTTATCTGCCTTATCCCAACGAGGGATGTACCAAGAACATAAAATCATTTCATCTATGCTTCATGGACTGCCAAGCAGCTTTTATTTTGCTGTCTGCTCATGGATGGGACTGGATTGTACACAAATGCATTTGTATGCATTTCTGAAAATTTGTATTTGCACAAATTTGGACTCCTGAAATGCACAGCTCTCAAATACATTAACCAATGAAAAATGCATATTTTCCAGTGCAGGTCTGTCTTCTATTTGAAGGCATTCTTCATTGAAGTGCTGTGCAGTCTACATACAGTCCAAATGTAAAGAAAGACCTATAAGAAGGGAGGGCAGGGGCCTTGACGATGCCCAGGAACACCTAGGCATGTAGACAGAGCAGATACACAGACACCTGATTCTTATTTCCTGGTTCTGGCAAGATGCCTCACATTTCAATATATTATAATTCTTTCTGAATGGGCATCTCAGCAGGTAGCCTTTGAACCAGTCAGTGTCTCCTTTTGCCTCTTTTTGGTGACACCTCCTTTTCGTGACAATGAATAAGTGGCCATCCTAGGTCAGGTTCCTCAAAAGGACAACTATATTGACAACTATATTGTTAACATATACAGTTGATTGCATAGCATCCATTAATTACCCGCTGTTAACTTGTATTATATTTTAATTCAGTTAACCGGGCTAGCCTACAATATGTGGCTCAACAGGGACAACCCCAGTGACTGATTTTTATAGCCCCCAAACCATTCATTGTGCCGAGAGTATAGAAATCTTGAAAAGACTGTCATGCATCAAACACATTAGCCATTTTTTGACATTGCAAGTCGGTGAATAATGAACAAGCGTGCACAAGAATGCACTAATTCTTACTTGCCCTGTTGCTGAGAACTATGTAACACCTAGCTCTGTCCTAAAATATCCTGAGAATACAAGAAGTCCTACTGGAAGGTAGGTAAAAATGTGCTCTAGACAAACCTCAAGTGGAGAGATGTTCCAGAGGCTGGTGGCCACCATCATCATTGTTATTTTGGTTTACACGGCTATCAACTTAACATTCCAAATAGACTGGTCACAAAGTCATCATTGGCCTATTTACCTCTGAGTTTTGGGTCAGGTGGATATGGGTCTTTTGAAATTATTTTTACTGAGGACAGTTCTCTGAAGACCAGCAAGAAAACTGCCCTATATTTGAAGAGCTTCCTAGCCCAAGTCTGGTTTTAGAATAAAGAACCTTCAAGAAGGCTGAGCTAGGTCCTGAAGTTTCCCATCAACAGTGAGCACTTGGATAGCAAACTGAACAGGCTAAGCTTATGTGAGAAATTTGTTTCAGTTTGGAAGTCACTTGGAAATGCCTCATTTGCAAAACCATGTAATCATGAATAGAAGTTCATAAACTCCCAAACTTGCCTTCAATTTCCAAAAGGTGTACTTGAAAAATGCACATCTAAAACAAAATGCACAGCTTAAAATGCACAAGTTCTCATAAAATGACATATCTCAAAATGTGCAAATATTAAATCACCCACAGTTTTATCTAGGTGAAAGAAAGTCTACAATATTTGTGGAGAAACGTGAACATTTAGGGATTGTTTGCACAATGTCTACTGTTGCTAGCAGTTTGCTTTGCACAATTTTCTCATTTGTACAAAACGAATAGCAACGGCAATCGATAGTGGAAGGCAAGATGAGGAGAACAGTGAGCTGATGCTTGGAGAATCCTGGAGAGCTTGGACACTGCCCATTCAGCAGAGCAGGTAAACATACAGATCAGGTGCCCATGGTGTTCTCCTTTATGGTGACTGTCCCTGCTCAGAATGCAGTTCCCGCGCTGCTCGCCACCCCAGGATCAGCCAGAGAGACCATCTTGGCTTGTGAAGCTAAACGAGCAGCTAAATAAGCAGATGTCATAAATCAAGGAGAGAGGAAACAGGCCCAGCAGACTGTGGAAATGTTACTTGGTTTGAGTTACCCTTCATAGTTTTATAAAGTGCATGTCTCTGTGCAGCTGTTTTACTCCACTTCATTTATACACATTCGCTACCAACTCTAGCCCAAATTAGGCATTTGCTTGTGAGCTGGGATGGGGCCCTGCATGCTGAATGCATTCCCCACATCTCCATGTGCACCACCCACCTCAATCCAGACCTTGCTGCCTTGCAACAGCAAGTCTGAACTTCTATTATCCCTGCCTTCACCTGAACGTGAGTGTTTTCTGCATTACTGGAGACCAATAAAAATTCCTGTTCAGTCCTTGAAGGTTCAACTCAGCAAGGCTTGAACTGACAGGCTTAGGACAGGCCCAGTACACTCTTTGGCCCTTCACACATTCAGCAAACAGCTGCATAGGGCTTCTATTAATACAATTCCAGGGGAAAAAATCTCTTTGGCCTGTCAGTTCAGGGGCAGCCAGCCAAGTTTGATCTAGGGACCAGATGGCTTCCCCCCAGAAGTGGTGTAAAGTCCCAATCTCTCCCCCCCCCACCCCGACCTTGCCTAGCTCTGTTTCTCTGCATAGAGAAAAGCCTCAATAGTTGTGTGCAAGAGTTGGTCCTGAAGGCAGGTGCTGAGTCCTCACTCATTTGCATGCCACTCCATTTCCAGTTTAGGCAGCAGTCGCATGTGAAGCAAACAGAGCTTACAGCTGCTTGCAGGATGTAGTCCTAAAGTGCCCACCAAAGCCTTCCTAGGCATCCCCCAGGCTATTTCTAGTCCCTGTGCTGGCAGTGCACCGCTTGGCTCTCCTTATTTGGACCCCTTGTCCCTGAATTAAGGGTTGATCTCAGTTGTTCATTCCAGAAACTGCAGAGTCCAACAGTGTACATGCATTTGCCACTTCTGTATCATGTTTGTCTAGCATTTCCAGAGCAGAAATATTACCTAAGTCCATTCACAGGATGGACTTCCATCGCCTACTGATAGATTGGTTTTCTAAAATACACAGTGGAGTTTGGTGCAAATATTATTTTAAAGAACTTTTAAAGTGCCCAATGGTTCATCTCAATAAATTTTTCTTCCAAAGATAGCCCATGTAGCAAAAACAAAGTCAACCACAAGAAATTTTGCCCCTGTAAAAATAGTTAGCGTTTCGCTAGCTGTCTCTTGCGTCTACTGAAGAAGTATTGACACATTCACACTTGTTTGCTGAAAGCATGAATGGAATCCCAAAGCAGCATGTTGTTGTTATTGTTGTTGTTGTTATGTGTTGTCAAGTCATCTCTGACTTATGACAATCCCATGAAGGAAAGACCTCCAAAATTGCGGTCCATGACAGCCCTGCTCTTGTAAACTCAAGGCTGTGGATTCCTTTATAAAGTCAGTTCATCTCACATTTGATATTCCTTTTCTTCTTCTGCCTTTGACTTTCTGTAGCATAAATGTCTTCTCCAGGTAGCCTTGCCTTCTCATGATGCATCTGAAGTATATCAGCCGCAGTTTTGTCATGTTTGCTTCTAGGCAGAGCTCTGGCTTGATTTGACCTAGAGCCCACCTGTTGCTCTTTCTGTCCAGGTTATTCACAAAGCTGCCCTCCAGCACCATGTTAGAAATGAATCTGTTTTCACCCTGTCCAGCTTTCATTGTCCAGCTTTCACACCCAATCCTATTGAAGCTTATACTTAAGACAGGTAAAATGTAGGCTGACTGTTACCAAACTGTCATAAAAGAGGAACTACAACACTAAAAAAGGTCAAAAAAGGACATTGATTTGTGCAATATTTGCCATTTATATCTATAGATGCACATTTGGAAATAGCATAATGAAACTAGAAAAGCAGAGCATCTCAGCACAGTGTGGAAGATGATGACCAGGTCATCTCTGTGCTTGCCTGCTTCATCTGTTGCCCAGCTGCTAACCATGGATGGGCCAACAGTTCTTTATTTTGCATGTACTTCAGCTAGATTGGACTGCGCAGCCCCTCAAGCAGAGGTCACTTTCAAACAGAAGTAAGGCCCCTCAAAGAGAGAATGATCCCCTGTTTGTATTTTATTGGATTTTCAGCCAGCATGGAATAGTTAATTTATTTTATTCTGATTAATGTTGTAAGCCATCCAGAGACGGAAGTAATGGATGGCATACAAATTTAATGAATGAATAAATAAAATAGGAAACATGGCCACCCTAAGGTCCCATGGAATCACCAACCACATCAGGTGGGACATAGCCAGGACCTTCAGGAATCTTTCAGATACTGTTAGTCACTGAGGGATGATCATTCAGATTAGTTGCTCACCTCGGCCTTTAGCTCATATGAAGTGATCAGAACATTGCATGCAAGTAGCTGTGAAGAACAACAGTGGCAGCAGCCCATACGCTTTCAAATCCCCATCCTCCTGCTCCATTGAGAAAGCCAGGCCCTGGCCACGTCCTGCCACATATATTGGCCCTTCCGTTGATGTGGCATCACCAAGTTTGGCTCTCCATTCTTGTGGTGGGGTCTGCATCAGTCCTGGGGAACATATTCTGCCCGTTCTTAATGGACATCTAGGATGAGGCGTTTCAATATCCTGCAGGGTGAGACAGTTCTCCCAAATGTCAGAACAGATGAGTTACTGCCTTTTGATCTCTCAATGAATCTCTTTCATGCTCTGTATTTGCTCCATGGTGTCTGCACCCGAAATCCAACCTGCAAGCTTCTTCAAGAGGCAATTCTAAAATGTTATGAACACAGTCCTCTTTTACCATGGGATGTCACTATTGCTCTGTAAAACCTTGGATTAGCTCTTGTCTGGCTGGAGCTTCCCTCTCTTGAGGGAAAATATTCCCAAACCATAGACACACATATATTAACTTTATTTCAAATGTAAATAAAAAGGTGTTTAAAGTAGATGTGGCACATCACAGAAGACCTTCAATTCCGCATGGTTTCTTCTTCAGAAGAAAATTGAATGTGATGATTCTTCAGATCCTATTCTCTTTATGTTACTTTGTATCTTTTCTTCCTTGTTTCTAAGCTTATAGAGGAAAAGAAATCATACAAAAAAGAAGGAAACGGGGAGAGAGAAGTGAAAAACCAGCATTTTGGGGCATAATTCTTCAGTATGTCCATAAATGTTTCATGGCCAGAGAGGCAGTTCAAGGATAGGAGAGTTCCAAGCAAACTAATGGCATCACATGTGAAATCTCCCTGAGGTGATCGCTTATGGATCACCCAAAAAAGAAGAAATGCAGGCTGGGGGTGGGGTGGGGTGGGGTGGGGAGGACATACAGTATATCGCAGGAGTACTCACTTTTGTTGCCAGTGGTTTAGACATTGATGGCTGTGTGTTGAGTTATTTTGAGGGGACAGCAAATTTACACTGTTATACAAGCTGTATACTCACTACTTTACATTGTAGCAAAGTGTCATTTCTTCAGTGTTGTCACGTGAAAAGATATAATAAAATATTTACAAAATGTGAGGGGTGTACTCACTTCTGTGATATACTGTAGAAACAAAGAAGCAAAGCAAGTCAGAAGGGGCCTCCTGGGCCATCTAGTCTGACCCCCAGCTCCAGCTGACTCCACTCAACGTGTGGTTGTCCAGCCTTTCCTTGAACACCCTCACTGATGGGGCCTCACCCACCTCCTTTGGGAGTCCATCCCATATCCTAGGGGTCCTAACCATCTGGAAGTACTTCCTGACTTCCAACCTGAAGCCTGGTTCCTTGAGCTTTGCTCCACTGGATCATGTCCTGCCTTCACTGCAGGGAAGAACAGGTCACATCCCTCCTCCACATGACATCCCCTCACATACCTATAACTCATTAAAAGATCCCCTTGGAATCTCCTCTTCTCCAGGCTGAAAAGACCCAGTTCCCTCAATCTCTCCTCAGATGCCATCCCTCCCAACCGGGCTACCATTCTGGTGACCCGGCGCTGGTCCAATTCTAACCTAGCTATGTCTCTCCTATATTGTGGAGCCCAGAGCTGGATGCAGTCCTACCATTGCGGGTGCACCAGAGTCATGCAGGGCAGTACCAACTCCCCCGCACTCCAGATCTGGAAGCCACACTTCTGCCTATACATCCAGGGATGGCATTTGCCTTCTTAACCACTGCATCACACTGCTGGCTCATGTTCAGCCTGCTGTCGACAAGTACCCCAAGGTCCCTTTCACAAGTGCTGCTCTCCAGCCACTTGTCCCCCATCCTGAACCTGTGTCACTTATTCCTATGTCCCAAATGCAAGACTTTTACAGCCTGCCCAGATCCATCTGGATCACCCGCTCCCCAGTTGTGGCCACTTGGGTATCATCCACGAATTTAGACAGCAGACTGGTTATCCCTTCCTCTAGGTCAGTGCTGGTGAACCTCCCAAACTGCAACCCAAAACCCACTTATTTATCGCAAAGTGCCAACACTGCAATAGCACCTGAACACTGAGGTTTAAGTTTAGAAAAAACAACTCATACATAAGAAAACTCAAAGCTAAAATCTTGTGTTAATAAAAACAAATGTATTAAAACTCACAGCCTGTCCAAGCAGGGTGCACTGACTGGCCATGTGAAAGTTCGGATGAGTTGCGGCTGATGAGTTGCAGCTTGTGATGTCATCACCTGGCGCCGCTACTCCTTTCTGAACATGTGCATGGCCCCTGTGTGCGATGTTATCTGATGCTCGGCTGCTGGGGTGATGCTAGGGTGACGTGGCTCGCGTGCCGACAGAGAGGGCTCTGCCTGCCCACTGCGGCACGCGTGCCATAGGTTCACCACCACGGATCTAGGTCATTGGTAAATGGGTTGAACAGAATTGGTCCCAGAATTGAGCCCTGGGAGGACTCGGCACATCATTAGCTGCCATCCTGATGATTCCCCCTGATAGTCTCCCTCTGCTTGCAGTCCATCAGCCATGCCCTAATCCATCAAGTAGTGCATTGATCTATCCCAAAACTCAACCTTTTCTCTACCAGGATAGCATGAGGCACGTAGTTAAAGGCCTTGCTGGAATCCAGGTAAACACTAAAGATGCTAACATTTTGTGAAGAGGTTCTAGTCTATGACCGTACTAAATTAAACGAGTGACCAGAACAGAACACCATAGAGCAGAAGACTGAGCAGCTGACCAGTGTGTTTGCCTCTCCTGATGCTGCTATTTGCGGACGGGCAACAATTTTAATGCTTTATATTTTTATTGCATCCTTGGCAGGTCTATTCTTTATTATTATTCAAAGAGAGAACTCTCTCTCTAAAGGAAGACACATGGCCAGACGAAATCTCACTTCTAGCTCTGCAACTAGGATTTTGATGAATGACGAGGGTTTTGTTATACAACATTTAATGATGTCATAAGGCAATGCATCATGGCTGAGGTGAGGTTTATGATGCGTTGAAGTCATGCTGCTTGATACGCTGTACTGTGAGTGGGAACCAGAATGGGAATATAGCCAAATCCCTTAATGACACTGGGCAATTCATTACATTGAAGTAAAGGGACACAACCAGCCAGTCCTGGAAAAAGTGGATGGCTTTGCTCCAGAGATATCCAGCCTGAGAGATTCAGAGAACTGAGCTTCAACTGGAATTCTCTGTGAGGTTGTCAGACATGATTCCGGGAAAAGAAGCTTGCTCTAGTGAGTCTGATTTCAGGGTTGTCCATCTTCCAGAAAACAAAAGATGAAATCCAGTGGTTTGGCAGAGAAAATGAAATGACTTTGGCTAGACTTACAAATAGGAATGGCAGAGATCTAATCTTCAGTTGAAAAGGAGTGTTGATGTACATTTCTTGGATGAGGCTGACAGAAGGAAAGGCGCCCACCGGTGGAGTATTGGGGTAAAATGACTTTAGTTAAGAGTAATACAGAAGCCCAGTTGCTGGTAACACTCTCCAGTCCACAATTATCCGGCATCAGAAAAACCAGCACATGGAATTAAGCTCAGCCAGTCAAAAGAAAACAAGAGAATGAACAATGCATCTTCCAGCAAACTTCCCAGTGACCCAGTTTTGGATATTGCCGAAGTATTATGGATAAACGTCCACTTTAGCATCTACCCACGAACAAATAAATGCAGCAAAATGCATGTCTAAATTGAGCCAAATCTGGGCTTGGGAAACTTGCTTGAGTATAAGTAAATACATCCAGGCTGAAAGTGATGACTGTGGAACCAGTTATGGTCATCTCAGTGATAGCTAGTCTCAACCATACCAAGGTGGTGTTAGGGAAAGACAGTGTGGTGTAGTGGTCAGTGCTGGCCTGTGTCTGTGGAGATCTGGGTTCTAGTTGTTACTTGGTCATGAAGCTCAGCGGATGATTCTGGGCCAGTTTTTGGCTCTGATCCTAACCTACCTCACAGGGTTGTTGTGAAGATAAAATAGAGAGGAAGAAGATCATGTAGCCTGCCTTGGAGGAGGAAAAAAGTGGGTTATAGTTGCAACAAATGCTCGCAAAGAATAACATGGATGCAGAAGCTGAAGCCCAGGCGCCGCCTCTGACCTGGGTTCTCTAAGAAGGCCGCAGTTGTTCACTTTGCCTTGCCCACTTATCATGTAGTAGTTCCTCTGCTTTTGTGCCACCTCACCCCCTCCTAAATGGTTGAAATGACCATATGATCATTTCCTATGGCTTATTTCTGACAATAAGATCATGATGCTAAAATCCACTGGTATTTTGGCTCCACCCCCTTTGCCTTTGGCCACGCCCACTGCTGGAATGTGGTCTCTTTCGAATGGAATTCCGTCTGCAGGCTGGGAGAGACTCAACCCACTTTCCATGGAAAGAGAGCAGCTGTGAAATGGGGTGAGGGAGATGGAAGCAACATGAGAATCGGCACACGAGGTGTTGGTGAGAGCTAAGCACTCAAGTCCTGGCAGCCCAGCCCTCCTCGATGGGGTGTTTGTGTGAACTGCCCCGAGATGCCTGCAGAAAGGGGACTCCGGAGGTAGCACATGGACCAGAGGGGAACATGGTGGTGAGATGGTGAGTCCTGTTTTTCCATCCTGGGAGGACTATCACAGAACTACTTTCTGGAAACACCCAAGAGAGACCAGGCCAGGCAAATTCCCACCAGAAAATCACCATATTTTTTGAATAAGTTTTATTCTTAATAATCCTAACAAAAAAGGAATTAAAAAGTCATCAATCATCAAAAACATCAGACCTACTGGGTCAGCCCCCCACATTTTTTTCTTTTTATGTTAAACTATGAACATATTTAACTCTATGCATAGTCCCATTTCTCTAGCCAATAATAAAAAGAGGCCCAGGTTTGATAGAATCTGTATCTTCTTTCTCCTTCAGAGACAAAGTCAATCTGTCCATTTCGGCACAGTCCAAGATCTTTTTTAGAATCAGTTCGTTGGTAGGTGGTTCTTCAGTCTTCCAATGTTGGGCAAATGCAATCCTCGCCGCAGTAGTTACATGTAGAATCAAATACATTGCTTGTTTACCAACATCATCAGGTACAATGCCTAATAAGAAAACTTCAGGTTTAAATGTTTAAGGTTTTTGTAACATTTCCTTAAGTCATTTGTGTATCCAATACTTTTTTGCCTTATCACAGGTCAACCACATATGATAAAAAGTACCCGGTTTGTGTTTACATTTCCAGCATCCATTTGACATATTTAGAAACATCTTAGCTAACCTATTTGGTGACAAATACCATCTATAAAACATTTTATACATTTCTTTGTATGAAGTTGCTAATGTTACTTTAATATTTCTTTCCCACAGTTTTTGCCATTTCTCTAACTCAATATTATATCCAAAATTTTGTGCCCACATTATCATAGTTTCCTTAACCTGTTCATCTTCCATTCTCCTATCCAGGAGAAAGTTATACAATCTTTTAATCATTTTCTCATCTGATTTAAGAATCACGTGGTCAAATGCTGTTAAGTCCTTATAAAAGCCCCACATTCTATAGTCTTTAACATATCTCGATTGCATTTGAACCTTGTGCCACCAAGAAATATTAATTCCTTGCTCTTGTATTTCTTGATTCAATCTCAATCATCCATCATTATCCAAAAATATTATCATATCTCACATTCATATCCAAATTCAGTGCATTTGGATATACAAGAGCTTCCATAGGCGAAAGCCATCTTGGTAATTTAGTATACAGTTTTATCTTTAACTTTTCCCACACTGACATTAATGATTTACTAATATAATGATTTAAGAAACAACTATGTACCTTACACTTTTCATACCACATATAAGTGTGCCAACCCATTTGCAAATCATGCCCTCAGAAAATCACCATATTGAAGTTCAGAAGTGAAGGGGAAGTGGTGGCTGGAATCACCTGCATCTCCTCATGTATAGCAAGTTGTTTTTTGGTATCATTTAAGCACAATCCATGCTCTGCATTTGCAATGTGTTTTTGCAACCCTCTCAAGGAGAGATGGCTCACTGTTTCTGAGAGAAAAGCCAAAGGGTTGGGGGTAGGTGAATCTTATAATATGCATAATAGGGAGGAAAGGAAACAAGGGTGCCATGCTTTTGCCTAACCTCCCTCACAGGGTTGTTGAGCAAATAAGAGAGAGAGAGTAGGGTCGTGCAAGCTGCCTCGGTCAGGGCAGTGAGTTGAATCCCAAGGCCCCCCCAGCGTCTGGTGCACCAGGGCTCTTGATGACTTTTTCCAAGTGCAAACATGTGTTAGGCTAGCCAGCCCTAGCTAAAGCTGGCCTGTGATTGCACCTGTAACTTGTACATCATACATCTCAATGCGAAGTACACATGAGAGCTAGACAGAGATGGGGAAATAGGAATGCTGTAGCAACTAGGCCTGCTTCTCCCAAAGTACAGCATTCCAAGGTGGTTACCTCAGAGTCGGCATCCGGCTGGAAGAAGAGGTGGGGTTGGAATTCATACCTGAAATGCCAAGGCCAGTGGGGCCCATGATAAGCAAAGGGACTGATGAGGACCAGACCACCTCTGGTTTGGGGATGGGGCATTGTTGCACAGGCAGAGCCAAAGGGGTGGGGGTGGATGTAACACAATCAGTTCCAGCATCCACCATCAGCCCAAGAGAGAAGGCCTGATGCAGCAGGATCCTCCCAGAGGGTGGAGCTAATGCTGCTTGGTGAGGGAGGAAAGAGAGGGATTCAGTTAGGAACCTTCTTGGCATGAGTGGTGCTCTCCCCAGTTAGCTGGCTTCCTAACTTGAAAGATGTCCTTTGATAAAGACCTCTGCAATACACTTTTGGTATCCCAAAGATGCACCAACTTTATTAAGTTAGAAGCCTCTTGTCTTGATTTGCTAGGAAGGAGAAGGTTGTGGAGAAAGGCCACCTACAGGTAATCAAGTTTGTTGAAATTCTTCAGACTCCACTCATTTCTGTTCACAGTTACACCTGTTTTTCTATTCTTCAGTGGGAAAAACATCTCTTTGCATGTATATTAAAAACCAAACAGACACTAAATCTGAAAATGTGTGTGTTTATATGCTCATTTTAAAGTACCCACTTTTCAAAATGTGCATTTTTTAAACATGATAGTAAGTTTACAAATTTGTAAACATTTTCTTGTATGTTCTCGTTTGTGTTTGGGATTCTGACTGTGACAAGTTTGAATGATTTTGCAAATTGTACCTAAAACTATGGAATGTGCTCCCTAGAGAGGTCCGCCTGGCGTCAAGACCTTTTTATTCAAACAGGGCACTTCCCTCCCCGATGTCGGACACATAACCACAGCGTGACACCAAAGGGCATTTTGGCATCACTAAGCTTTGCATGGTGACCTGATCTTGAATCTCAGAAACTGCAATTATATAGAGCAGGCAAATCTTAGCAGCAAGGGAGTGGATTTTTCTGTGCATTTCGGCAGAGGCAGATAGGGAAACCTTGATTCTGTCAAGATCCACTTTCTCTCAGGGGTAATCAGTCAAGGACTGAATGCTGGTTAGGGGTAGGACCAGAGTCAAAAATAGGAGAAGGTACCCTCTCTCTTTCTGCCATTCCTTCTCTCCCTCTCCCTCTCCCTCTCTCCCTTCTTCTTCCTGGCTCATGGGAAAAGGGTGCCATGTTCTTGCCAGGAGTCTGAACCTACTGCTTGCAGAGAGCTTGTGGAATTAGGGCTAGGGCTGTAGGCTGCCCACCCCTCAAGAAAGGATTAAGAGGACTGATCTTTGAAAATGTGCTCTGACTCTTTCCCCATGGTTAGCTAATCTTCTAACCTGTTTGAACCTAAGCAGCGTCTTCAGAAATAAGGATTTCGACCACCTGCAATGGGGCTTTGTCATGTTCTTGTCTGCTGGGATCTTGAAGACTAGAGAAGCAGTGCAGATCATCACATAGCAATTGTAAGTTCCTGCCTTACTGTCAATAAAAATGTAAGGAAAGGGAGTGAAGGGAGATTGGATTGCTTTTGAAACCTAGAATGTGGGGATTGTAAGTGAGCTGAACAGGGGTTTATCTGTATGGAAAGAAAACACATGTGGCCATATCTTGTGACCTGTGTAGAATCCAAAGGCTTAAGTGAGTACAAACATTGTTACATAAAAATTACTACACTACAGCAATCATGCTAAGTGAATACACATGCCTCAGAGGAAGTGGTTGACCTTAAATTGTATGCCTCTTTCTTTTAAAAAAAAATATTTTCCATACGTGAATCAAGTATGATAGAAAGCAACTTGACCTCTGGCCAAAACTTTCATTTTTGCCTGATCTATTGACTCACTCTGCCACAACTTCAAATGCAGGAAAAGAGGTAGGATGTGAATATAGCAAATAGATAAATTAGCAAGAGGGCTGCTGTGGCTGAACCCCAGGACAGGTTCAGAGAGAGCA
Organism: Varanus komodoensis; assembly: GCF_004798865.1. Lineage (NCBI taxonomy): Eukaryota > Metazoa > Chordata > Lepidosauria > Squamata > Varanidae > Varanus > Varanus komodoensis. The sequence continues at coordinate 16,885,327 of NW_025335606.1, forward strand.
CACCAAAGGCTTGGTGAGGGTGCTTGCAGGCTCAGCTTCATCCAATGGACCTTTACAGGCTGTTGAGACACAGAACGGACATTGATTTCTGGATGACTGCCTGTATATGTGGGGTGCATCTAAATATTTACATACAATGATACTGCATTTAAATTGTCCACACTTGTTCCTTGTGGTGTCCTTAGACACGGTCAACTCATGATTCTGGACTGGAAGAGGACTGACTGAGCGCATTCGAGGGGTGTGCGCATGGAAGCCCCTCTCCCTAGATGCTGGGCATTCCTCACATGACGAATCCAGGGAGGAGGAGGGAGCAGCAGCAGCTGGTGGAGACCGGCTCTAAGACACAAAAGGCAGCAGCAAACAGCAGCGCTGAACAGGAAGAGGCAAAAATAATAGCTGGGGACCAGGTTTATTTCACTGAAAGCAGAGAGCATATTATCTATTGATCTAAACTACTTTGATGCAGTCCTCCAATTCAAAATGTCCGGGGCAGTTTAAAATCATAAAAATACAATAAGAGCTGGTGTGGTGGTGAAGAGCGTAGGGCTGGGACTCAGGTGAGCTGGGTTCTAGGCTCTGCCCGGCCACAGAGCTCACTGGCTGACTTTGGGCCAGTCACAGACTTTCAGCCCAAGCTACCTCACAGGGTTGTTGTTATTGGTGTTGTGAAGATAAGACTTAGAGGGAGAATTATGTAAGCTGCCTTGAGTACCTTGGAAGGAGAAAAGGGAGAATATAACAAAAAAGCAAATAAATAATACAAATAATACAGCCCCCACTGTAAAAAGTAGTTTTGCAAACAATCACATGAAAACACATCCAGCGTCCCCTTTTTTTATGCTGAACTAAAGCACAGCATTATCTTCTGTAACATGCTTCAAATCTTGCCAGTCAGGTGCCTTGGAGGGACTCTCACAATCTTTGGTCCCATGGAAGTAGATGGAAATAGACCATCTTGGCATGCCCCCAGGTTAGACTTTTATTCACTGTGAGAAAAGACCCATCGAAAAGGGGGGTGGGTGGGAGAAATTTCAGTAAACACACTGTCTGCTATTTATCATCTCTTGGCAGAACAAAGGATGGCCAGTCTCACAAAAACCAACTGGGAGGCAAAAGCAACAACCAGAAGACTATAAAGGCAGTTCCCATGATATCGTTGCCAGGATTCTTAGCCCAGTAATTGGGCCGAGCACTGGCACAATCTTCAAAACTTGCAGCTTGTTTAGAAAGAGAACCTGTTACACAACAGGTTGAATCAGAGTGTCTGGACTTTAATGTTGAACTTAGGAAGATGCTAATCCAAGAAGAGCTAATAACACCAGTTCCTGGCATCTTTGGCTTAAGCATAGTAAAGCTGGGCAAAAGTACCAAGGGCGTGGCATTCTGGGAGTGGCACAACTTTTTCAGGTCTAGGATTGTGCCCTGAAAGCCTCAGGGTACCCCAAAAGCTGGTCATTTTTAGATATATTTTTATGGCTTGCATTAGACTTTATCAGATGCATCACATGTTATTCTGAGTTACAGGTGTGTGCGTGTGTGTATGCATAAATAGTGGCAGTGGCTTGGGGGCGGGGTTCCAAACAATAAATTCAGAGGGAAATCCAATGAAGAAGATAACGACATAATAAATTACCCTATTAACCGTGGCCATTCAAAAGCAGTGCCCTGCAAAATATGCACGGCACGGTTCATTACCTTTCCCCCATTGGCTGAAGGCATTTCCTTTCACAAAACAAGAGCTGCACCTGCCTTTCTATCCGTACAATTTCTTTCCTTAAAGCAACAACACCAGGTGCCATCTACACACCATTCTGAAGGCTCTTCTCTTTCTGCTGTGCATCTTTTCTGCAATGGTTTGTCCTGCACTGGCTTCTGAAGCAAGGATTCTATCCTGTTTGGAGCACAGAGAAGCTCGTGGATATTTACATTTCTGCATGTGCTCTTATGTGTCTAGAAACATAGAAACAGAGCCTTTTCTGAACCTTCCTATAGAGTTTATATCCAGAGATGATAGTATCCCACTGGTTCTCTTCATCCTGCCATGTTTCCACAGTTCCCCCTGTATTTAGGCCCTCCATTAAAGCTAGGCAGTCTAACTCTCCTATATTGGCTCAGGGGCTTCTAACATTTGCAGAGCAGCACCTATATGCAGTCTTGCACCTGGATGGCATATGCATCTATGAACATGACACTACGGCCTGCTTGATTGGCTTTCGGTCTATTTCATCCCCTTCTACATTTGAGCAATCAAAAACATTTGCATTTCCATCATCTAGAAACATAGAAGCAAAGCGAGTCAGAAGGGGTCTCCCGGGCCATCTAGTCTGACCTCCAGCACCAGCCGGCTCCGCTCATGACATGCCCACCATGTGCATGTCCAGCCTATCCTTGAACACCCTCACCAATGGGGCTTCAACCACCTTCCGTGGAAGCCCATTCTGTACCCTCGGGGTCCTAACTGTCAGGAAGTGTTTCCTGACATCCAAATATAACCTTGGTTCCTTGAGGTCTATTATCTCCATGAAATAAGCCATCCCCATTATATCCCCTCCCCCAGTAAAATAGAGACTAATTAAAACTGGACTTGGTTTTACCCAGAAAATGAGGGGGGCAGTAAATAGTTGAAGGTATACCATTCCTGGTTCTTCTGAGAGCTGTTTGCATGCACTGGGTCCAGGCACAAGCTGGTTCCTGGATCATTCTATGCCAGGTACAAACCTGCTCTTTTTAAGGTAAAGTTCTTGGATCCAATCTGCTCTTTGTGCACCTGCAGTGGAAAAGTAGGCAGCAGCTGTGGGATACAAATAGGGAATATGTATTTAGCAGAACCACCAACTGAACACAGTGAGGCTCAACAAGAAAACACCCAGAGGATCAGACTACCACTCTCTTGAATCAACATTGGCCTTGCCTTCTTAACCTGTTTGTGGATGAGATTAACTTTCTTGCAAAGGCTAACTTAAACTCTTGCCCTGTGTATACAGGGAATTATCCATAGAGTTTCGGGTATTTTCTCATGCATTGTTAGAGGTTATGTTATCTGCTTTTATATCCTTTGTAAATAATATTTGTATCTTTCAGAAATAATTCGTATAATTACTTTTTGATCCCTTGTTCATGAAATCCTTTGTTTCATTGCAGTTTGCCAATTAATTTCTTGCTTGGAGTTGCATTGGTGTAGTAATCAAGTATTATTTCTCAGTGTTGGGTATAATACTTTGTTCAGCCAGTTTGATGCCATTCCCATGCTGCTATGATGCTGTGGGGACAGAGAATGATCTCTCATAAATGGATGCCAGATTTAGGCTAATTCAGCAGGATGATCCTTAAGCTATCTTACAAAGATAAAAAGGAAGCTCTCATACAATGAGATGCAGTTTCAGTTGTGAGTGCTGCTAAAGGTCAGCCACGGATTTACTGGCATTTTACATCAGCCTTCGTAAGCACCATCCCAGGCCTTGAAAAGTATTTCATCTACTGCTTGCTTTATTTTTGTATACATCCGATGCTGCATTTTAAAAGCCTCTGCTGCTCCATTATTTATCTCTTCCTAATGCTGGGCTGGGGGGTTGCTGTTGCTTTTGAAACAATACTTTTTAATGTATCTATTATGTGGTTTAATCATGGGCTTTACGTTTGCTAGGGGTCAAATTGAATAAATGAAAATAATGAGATAATGGTTAAGTGCCTGAGGACAGAAATTCAGAGTGCATTTTAAGGGGAAAGATGCAGCTCCGCTTTATTTAATCACAGCACCACTCTGTGCATCCTAATGCAATGCTCTTGGTGGTGAAATCCAATGTAAGTTTACTCAAACGTAGGTCCCAGTAAATTCAGTGGAACTTACTTACAGGAAATGGGTGTGGGAAGTGCAAATTCGTGCACATACATAGAAAAGCATTAGTGCAAAGTTCACTTTGCTTTCTAATATTGCAGAACTTCTTCAGAGGATTCCCCTTCAAAGAAGCCTGGCACCTTTTTAATTCTTCTAGATATTGTTTCTGCCTTTGATATATTGTCTTCTCTCTATTGTCTTCTTCTTTTTATTTTCTCCTGATGACATATTATGTTCTCCTGTTGCTCTTTTAACATTCCTAAGTCGGGGTTGAATTTCCCTTTGATTTATTGGAACTTGTGGAAGAAGTCTCTTGTTTTGCTTCTTTTGTCATTCTCTTGTATTTCTTTGCACTGGTCATTGTAATAGTTCTTTTTGACTCTGTGTGATACTTGCTGAAATGTTGCATCCGGAATTCTGAACCTATTTTTGCTTCTTGCCTGTCCTCAGCAATTATGAGCTCTCCTTCCATCATCTATCTAGCCAGGCTTTTTCTTTCTTTTTGCTACAGGAATTGTCTTTTTGTATTCTCCCCTAACAGTGTCTTTGACTTCAGTCTACAGCTCTGGTTTGCAGACAGTTTAGTTCAGTAATCAAAATCTGTTCTTTATGTGGAATTTAAATTCCTCAGAAATCTTATTTAACATATTTTGGCACTATTCTTTTGCTAGTGAACTTTTTCAGCTTTACTCTAATTTTTTATATTAAAATTTCAGGGCCACTACTATAATTTGCTCCCAGTCTTGTTTAGGCTGTAAGAGTACAGTTTCTCCATCTCTAGTTTCCAATTATCTAGTCTATTTTTGTGTTCCATCACTTATGATTATCATTATGTCTTGTTTTGGTGTGTTATCAGTTTCTTCTTGAATACTTACATAAAATTTTTTAATTTCTTCTTCTGCAGCATCTGTTGTTGGAGCCTAGAAATGGAAGGTGGTTATGTAGATAGCTTTTTCAAGAATTTTTAATTAACATTATTCAGTCGTTCTTTGTATTGTAACCCTGTACTGCCTCAGTATTACGTTTTGCCTCAGTATTAGAGCCACTCTGTTTCTTCCGAATCTGTCATGTTTGGGTAAAACACTCTGTGCTTGTCTGACTGAAAATGTCCCCTTCTAGCCCACTCACACCAAGTTCTGTGATATTTATTTCTCCATTTCCTGTTTTACAGCACACACTTTGCCTCGATTCGTACTTCTCGTGCATTCCATGTTCCAACCGTTTGTGCTGTGCAGCGCTGGATTTTCTTTTCACCTCAGTGCATGCCAGCCACTAAACTTCCTTTCAGCTTTGATCTAGTTGCGTCATTGGCAACAGTGCTGATCGGCCTTGCCCTTTGCTCTTCCCCAGTAGCTTTTTGAGTGCCTTCCAACCTGGGACTCTCATCTCCTCCTGTTTCATTTTTGATTGTTCCATCCCAGGACTTTCAAGGTAAGACAGAATCAGAAGTGGTTTACCATTGCCGCCTTCTGTACAGTACTAACCAGAGTTGGGTTGACCATCACTGCCATTGTCAGTGAAAGATCCTCTGCCTTCAACTACCGCTGCTGCTCCTGCCCAGAGGCACCATCGTCATTAGAGGCACCATCGTCTCCTGCTGATGTGACCATTCCTCCTGAAGAGGCTGGTTGCATCTTGGCCTGGCGTCTCCACTTTGCTCATTCTGCCTTGGGTGACCCTGCTAAGAGATCATCCTAGAGAAAGTCTGGCTTCCCGGCAGCATCGCTCTCAGCTTCTCTGATACTCTCAAGAGGGAGACTCTTGCAGGTCATATGTTTTGCTGTATTATGAACACTGCCCTGCAGGCAACAAGTTTAAGTGCAAGAGAAACAGAATCAAAGGGAAATCATGTTTTCCCAGCTCAGGATGATACGAAGCTGAAAAATCTTCTGAAATGCCCGTCCCCATCCCTGAATCTGCCCTGAGGCTGGAATAAAGTGCAGGGAGAGTTTGAGAGGGACAAAAGCACCACACAGCTGCATCTGCCACTCTTAGGCTGCGACCCTTTAGTTGCTTGCTTAAGTAAGCTCCACTGAGCTCAGTGTGGCTCAGTGTGGCATAGATATGCAAGAGATTGTGCTATTAAAATACCACATCTATCTTCATTGCCAGGACTAGATAATGGAACCACATGCTTGTGTTTATTGAACAGTTAAGGACTAGAGGACATTTTTGCAGATGCTGAGAAGGGAGTGGAAGTGTGGGGCACCCATCCTTATGGGTATCGAGCAAGCAGTGATAAAAGGAGGTACCACCCACAGTGCAAGAGAGGGAGAGAGAAGTGGGGCCAGTATTTGACATGTGTGAATGGAAACATTTGGCTTTATGAAGCACTAGATACGATGACCCTTGAGTATAAACTTTCCTATTAGACGGACAGGTCCCATGGCATTTGCTTTTATACAACTTTCTTTGCTGTGACTCCTTGTAGAACAGGTGGGCTCCACATGGCCTTTGGGCTGGATGTGTCCCCCCTTGACCCCACCGCAGTGCTGCCCAAATTTGGTAGCATGGTGGCAGGGCAGCAAAACACCTAAGTTTGGTGCTAATAGCGAGCCAGACCAAATGCTTAGAAAGGACAAATTGAGTGTGCAAACAAATGGAAATCGCTCTGTTTAAGCCTCTGTTGTGGTTTGTCACTGAAATTTACCAACAAACTGCTGATGCTTTTACATATAGCGTGACTCCAGCAGTAGCAAGAGTATGGGTGGAGGGTGACTGGGGAGTAGAACCAGCACAGTTTAGAGAGTTTCTCATCCTGAACTAAGAGGTCTAGCCATAAACAATTACAGATTCCTTCTTGATTTAGAATACGTAAAACACAGCCAGAGAAAAGAGTTTTCTTTTCAAAATGCAGTGCCAGTGCTTGGTTGACAGAATTGTCGTTGCCTTCACAGCCAGTGAACCCACAGAGAAATTATGTTGTCCAGATTTGCAGAGCTTCATACATACTATCGGGCTCATCCTGTGATTGATGCCTGGGTTGGAATTTGGTGGACCACCAGAAGCAGATTCTTGTTCAGTTAGTATTCAGTCTTCTCACAGGTTTCCTTAAAACAAAAGAGGGCCATGTATACCATGGAAATAGGGTTAAATCAACAAATGTGAATACTTTTTCAGACAAAGTTCTGTATTCCTGCTTAAGAGGGAAAAAATACAGTGTAGAACTTAGGCGCATCAGAAGAGGCATGCTGCATCAGAGCAAGGGCTCAGCTAGTCCAGCGTTTTGTTTACATCGTGGCGAACCAGCTGGCTAAAGGAACCCATGAGTGTAACATTACCACAACAGGATCCTCCCTCCCATGCTCCTCAGCAGCTGGCATGTACAGGTATGCTACTTCCGACAGTGGAGGCATCATATGGCCATCTAGACTAGTAGCCTTCTCCTCCAGGAATTTGTCCAATCCCAGTGATCTTCATGGCTGAGTGAGAATTTGAGCCCAGATCCCCTGAGTCCCAGTCCAACACTCTGAGCACTGGCTATGAAATGGAATTTGAAGGGAAAGAATCTGATGGTAGAGGGTTTGGGACTGAGTGGGTGAAAGGGAATACGACGGACCCCGCGAGTCCTGACAGTGGATCACACCAAGTCCAGCATGTATGTAGTCCAGCATGCTGTTCGTTGGCCAACCAGTGTGGGAAAGCGACAATGGAACAATAGCAATGGCACCTTTCCGCCAATGTTCCTCAGCGAACATAGGTATTTAGATCCTGGAAGTAGCACGTGTCTTAGATCCTGGAAGTAACACATGGCTTTCAAGATGGGTCGCCATGGATTGCCCTCTCCTCCATGGATTTCTCCAAAATATTCAGACTGGTGGCCATCCCTACATCTTGTGGAAGTGAATTCCATAGTTTTACTGTGTAAAGAAGCCCTTTCTTTTATCTGTCCTGAATCTAGAAATGTGTGACACTGGAAAACTTGTTCTGTTTAGGCTCCTGGACTTGCAGTGCACTTCTGACCTGAAAGCCAAAAGTGGGCCAAACTGGTGGTGGGGACTGGCTTCTGGGAAAGTGCGCAGAAATATTTGTGCCGTTTAGGCATGGAGAAGGGCACATCCCCAATGCAATCTGTGTGAATGGCAAAGCAGTGGCCCAAATGTTGCACAAACTTCACTGACTTTTTTTTTTAAAAACCACACTGATCACAGCTTGTTTTCAAATCAGAAGCCCACGTGATGTCTCAGCTTGCATCAGATCAAATCTGTGCCAACACAGAGAACAGAATCTCTGCAGCCAAGCTGAGAAAATTCATTCAAATTTCACTCGCCTATCAGAATCCTCACACATCTCTACCTGAACCTCCTACCAGTCAGGTTCATGGGATATCCCTTCTGGATGCTGGTATATTATGAGAGGGCAAAAAAGTGTAGTCCTCTTCACCTGTTCCACATCATGCACGCCTTTGGACACCTCTGTCATGCCTCCCCTCTCTCACCCTTTCTTCCTAAGCTAAACAGCCCCGAGTGTTGCAACCTCTCCCCCTGGGGAGAAGAGGGACGGAAAGCTGTCCCTTGCTCTCGCACTGAGCTCTTGACCCACTCACAGTCCTGCCAGTGCCCCACAAGAATGCAGCTCCCCCCCCCCCCCACAGCCTGAGTTGAATGACGTGTGCAGGAATGAGAGCCACTCCGTTGAAGCAGGCGCTTCCAGCCTATCCCCTGGGAAAGTTGCACCAGATTTTCCCATGCAGCCACAGATGGCATGAGTACAGATTGTGTCAGGGCAGAGGGCAAGTCTTCCCCAGGCTGTGAACCGTGGGGGGCAGAAGGGGAGGCAGAAAGCATTTCCAGAAGTGCCCAGATGGTGATGCTCAGCCAACTAACAGGCAACAAAAGCCTGCGGGGGAGGGAGGGATGGATGGAAGGAAAGCAGCTGCCTGCATGGAGATGTGGCATGAACAGCCACATCTGGTTGCTTTCTTCCCCTGCTCTGCTGTGTTAGCAGACATATTTATCCTTTCATTTTTCAAAATATTTGCTTTCAATATATTTTCTGGCCATCTTTCCAGTCAGGAGCACTCCCAGAGTAGCACAGGACAGTGAAACACACCTAAGAAAAAGTAAGGCATCGCCTTTTGGAATGTGGATGGACCCAAACTGGTTCATAACTTGCTTAAGGAATGTTTCAGGACCCTTTTCTGTCCAAACATGCATATGATTGTCCCTTATTTAGAAAACATATGCTCAGTCCTACCATTAGTGGCAGTTGCAACACTCAGGAAGGCTTCTAGCAATTTAAAGACATAAAGATTAATGGTGTCATAAAACCACAAGAAACCAAAAGCAGCAGGTTCAAACCCTAAAGAAAGAAAACAGAAAACAACCCAGAGGACCTGCATTCGGAGGACCAGGACAAAAGGGGTCTGGCAGAGGCCAGGGATGCTTGCAGAGGGTTTCCATTGCAGTGTGGTGGTATCTCCACTCTGGGTTTTAGTCTGAACTTTAAAGGATCCCCAACGTAGACCTGGCCTACATTTTAAAAATGATTCATGGTGGTCCATTCAAACTGTAGCTCATGATATTTGTTTTAGTGCACTGGATACTGTCCATGTGGCTACAATCATCAAGTAATAGAAATATTTGTCGATCCTGCTTGGCCAGTCAGCAAAGAAAACTGCTTTCTGTAAGCCCAGGATCCATCTATTTAGCAAGAGCTTGCGATAAATGCACACCAAGAACTTAAAGGCTATTATTATTCTGCAAGTTAGGTTTTAGATGAGAACTGCTGATGATTTATAGATGTAGGTGACCAGAACTAATTTACCATATTTATGAGGCTCAGCTTTGTGGCTTATGGTTGGGGCTAATCTTCTCCCCCTCTTTTCAATCAGATCAGGATAAAGGTTTTCTGACTAAACTTATTATTATGCAAAAGTGGACCAAATAGGCTGGCTTTGTGATAGAAAAGATGAGTGTTGCAAAATTCAACAACAACAGAAACAAGCTAAGTTAGAATACTGGCCACTAGAGAAATGCCAAGTTGATTTTCCCCCACCTCTTGGATGAGGGGGGTTAACCCTTCCCTCTCCCCTAATATGGTGAAGGGTTTTGAGAGTGTAAGAGAAGCTGAGAGCAATTCTGGCTGGAGGCCAGATTGTCTCACTAGGCTGGCTTCCTAGCAGGGTCACCCAAGGAGGAATGTCAAAGCAGGGACTCTGGAAAAAGATGCATCCAGCCTCTTCAGAAGAGCCACTCACATCAGCAGAAGAGAATGAACCTCTCTAATGTTGATGAGGGCAGAGAAACTTCTGAAAGGTAGCTACTGGGCAGCGATATGTCAGGATCTGGGACCTGGGCAGCAAGAGACAAGAGGGAGGCACTGAAGACCACAGCCAAGAAAATCAAGGAACACTGAGACTTGGAAGGGCAGCAGTGAAGGAACTGGAAAAGATATTCAAGTGTAAGGATGTTTCACTGGAGGCCAAGACCAAGATCATCCACTCGGTTGTATTGCCTGTCATTATGTATTGGTGTGAAAGCTGGACCGTGAAGAAAGCTGTCAGAAAGAAAACATGCCTTTGAAGCATGGTGCCGGAGGAGAGCTTTGCAAATATCCTGGACTGACAAAGTGGGTCCTAGATCAAATCAAGCCAGAATGTGCCCTAGAAGCAAAAATGACAAAACTGAGGCTGTCATACTTTGAGCACATCATGAGAAGGCAAAACTCCCAGTAGTAGACAATCAAGTTAGGGAAAGTCAAGGCAGAAGCAAAAAAGGAAAAGCAAATATGAGGTGCCTTGATTCCATAAAGTTAGCCACAGCCTTACATTTGCAAGAACTGAGCAGGGCTGTCATGGACAGGACGTTATGGAGGGCTTTCATTCTTAGGATTGCCATAAGTTGAAGAGTGTCTGTCTGTCTGTCTATCGTTTTTATGCACTCTACTATAGAAAATGTTATAGCACAGCACATAACAATAATATAAACAAGCTGATATCAAACTGAATATTTCTTCCCCCTACGAAAGCAAGAAGAGCAGGCTTCACCTTCAAGGTAGATGGTGCAACGTTTGGGCTGTTGGCCTGGGATGTCTTAACACTCTCAACTGCTCACCCTCTTAGCCTGATGCTGTCTGGTCAGATGAATGCTGTTGGAGCCAGCCTTCCACTATCACTAGACGCTCCCACAGAACTTACAGATGCCTGATTCTCAGCTACTGCTTGGCTAATTGCTGTGTTTGCTGGTCTTGGCAATTTAGTGGTGAACTTCAGCCCCACTTCTGCATCAGATTCTGGGTCGACAGTCTTGGAAGGCTGTGTTATGGAGGCGTGGGTGCAATGCTTACACTTCTTTCTTTCCACATATATTCTTTCACACACCTTTTATCTTCAGATATATTTCTTGGGTCATCACCAGGATTACACAGCTTATGCAAACAAGGAACCACTCCCCAGTTCTGTGACTTCTGAAGGGAAGCAAGTCATAGGCCACCTGAACTGCCTCTTTGGTGCCAGCTTCCCAGCAGTCTTATGAAAAGGAAACAGAAAAAGGCCGCTTGCAGGCTGGTCAACCATTCCCATTTATTTCATTATAGAAGGAGTATAGGATTTCTTTCAGTCTGAGAAGGCCACAGTCCCTTTCTGAAAACCCCCTAACCACATGCCAGTGATGGGAGGGCAAAAGAGCCAGCCAAACTGCCCCAATTTTTAGCCCAAAATGCATACTGCCAATAGCCAGGCGTTAGGACAGCTGGCCGAAATAGCAATGGAGCCAGGAAACTACCAAGCGGTTGGGGCTTGGGAGAAAGGGGGTAGGGCCAGGGAAGGAGGCATGGCCTGCTGAGGAGCCCCAGAGGGCCGAATTTGGCACCCAGGCCTAAGGTTGTGCACACCTGTTACACAGGATTCACTTTGAACTCGTTCATACACATTTCATTTGCCTTCCTCTGCCCTGAATCTTTACCCACCGTGCGTCTTCCCAGCCTGACCCTTCGGTATATGCTGCGTGCACTGTGCCTTGCACATGATCACATCTTTTCGTATGACAGTTCTGACAGCGCTTCCCCTGCATCCTTCTTTATTGCTATGCATACCTTGCAAGTAGTATTGAAATTCAGATTCCTGGGAAGAAAGCTACACAGGGTACCAGGGATAAAGTTTTGCTATCCTTACATGCTTTATTGTAAGAGCGGGCAGAAAGCGGATCTCCAGAGTCTGGGACTCCCAGCATTCTTACCCGCTGACATGCTGCAGGGACTTCTGTGTACTAAGGCCCCCAATAGGAGTTCTGCCTTTGGTCTACCCCTGCTACATTTTTAAAATTAGATTTATATCCTGCCTTTTTTTTGGTTAAGGAACTCAAAATGGCTTACATCCTCCTCTTCCTCCTGCTCTCAATCTTATTCCCACCACAACAACCCTGTGAGGTAGGTTGGGCTGAGAGTGTGTGACTGGCCCGCAGTCACTCAGTGGGCTCCAGGCAGAGTGGGGACTAGAACCAGGTCGCCTGAGTCCCAGTCCCGTGCGCTTAACCACTGCACCGCACATGTTCCTCCCCCTTCGTGCACAGGCTGCAGATTTGTAAGCCAATTAATTTACTTTGGACATTTCCCAGCTGATTGCCAACCTTTGCTGGTAAATGTAATGGTGGCTAAGTCATAATGAAAGCCTGGGGTGGAACTGTTCTAGATGCTAGAATGCTAGAACTGCCAGAAAATATGGAATGGACTTCTAAACATTACAGTAAACTATGCAAACAAGGAAGACATACATCCATTAAAATACATTCATTACAAAAGGCCAAACTCTGAGGTCAGGAATCAGCTCTAACCTTGGACCTAGGGCTCCAGGCCTCTCCTGCCATGCATAGGATACCCATAATCCCCCAGGTTCAGAGGGACACAGGAATCCCCTTTGGATTATGTCCTAACCTTTATTATGACAAGAAGGTTGGATTCATTTATTTACCTTGCATTTATTCAGAGGCAAACGAAGGCAGATTTTTCTGCTGCCCCTATGTTGTCTGGACTTTGGAAAACAAATGTTTAGGCTGTTTTGTTTTAATCTCAGTTCAAAATCAGAGCTAAGGTCAGGTTTGTTTTGTCACATCAAGCTCATTGCTGGCAAATACCTTTGAGAAGAACTGGTTCTAATCAGTCACATGAAAAGTCTTTAGATATTAGCAAAAAGCATTAGGCTATCGCTTATCCTCAGGCAGTCTTTTCTCAAAACAGTATTGCCAGCAAAACTACATGATGGACGTTCACCAAAGAGCACTATTTTCATCTTAATGGGCCCACAGCTCCAGAAAAATCCAAAATATAAATAAGTGAGTATCCTGATGGCATACTTAAAATGTGGCAAGAGTTTGCAGTTTGGCTTGGCAGAGACATTTTTACGTGAATATTTAAAAAGGTACGCCAACTCTCACAACTCAGTATAAATATATAAGAAAAATTGTGACACAAGCAAATGGGTCTAGTAAACTAGGACCAGGGCCTTTCCCATTCCTGGCTCTGCCCTTTGTTGGGCAGGGAGGAAAGGAAGACCTCTGTAATAAAACGATCTAAGCCTGTTTAAACTTGCTGGAAGTTCGGTGTGCCATGCATGGTAAACTAATATATCATGTTTGCACTGGGGCAAGGAAAGATGTTCCAGTAAGAGTCTATTTCTAGGTCACTTGGGGTTCATCCAAAACCATCTGCGTTCTGGCCAAAGCTTAGTTAATCATCACACAAGTACTGAACTAGGCATAGAGAGAGCCCGTGTGATGTGGTGGGGGAAGTGTTGGGTTGGGACTCGGGAGACCCAGGATCTTGCTACTACTTGTTCACTGGGTGACTTTTGACCTAACCTACCTCACAGGATTGTTGTGAGGATAACATGGAGAGGAGGCTGGTGTAAACTGCCCTGGGTTCTTTGGAAGAGGGGAAAGGTGGGATGTACATATGATAAATATATAAATACATAGAGGAAAGCAGGGTCAGGTAACCCGGGTCTTCTCCAGGCATCTAAAAGCAGCAAGGGTAGGTGGGCTGTGGCAGAGGAGAACTTACCCTGCCCCCCGTCGGTCACTTCTTCCCTGCAGTCCCTCCTTAATATCTCTTTCGGACACTCTCAGCATCAAAGGGAATCATATCTAGGGAAAAGCAAGGAAGGAGTGAGGGGAGGTTAAGTCCCACTTCTTTGCCTGCCTCTTCTTCCCTCCAGATTGCATCCTTATCTTCCAGGAATGCCGGATTCCCAAACCAAGACCCTAGTTCAAATGCCAATTTTGGGCTAAACCCAAATGTGTTACAGATGAAGGCAGGCATCCTACGACCTCCAGGAGGGCATCTCAGGGTCCCTAGCAGGGGTGGCAATTTTCTTGCAACTCCAGCACTGAATTCGAGTTTGGAGGAACCCCTGGGAGCCATATTCCAGTGATAAGCTGAGCTGAAAGCAAAGGGGCAGGGCCAAAGGACAGAGGGGTAGAAACCAGGATATCCCCGCCCCCCTTTGCTAAGGAAAGGCTTTTCAACCTTATGGAATAGAGGAACATTTCGCAAAACCTGGACAATCACCAAGGAATAGGTGGTTGGGATGTGGTCATACGTGGAACCCTTAAGGGATGGATTTGCACCCCAGGTAGAAGTGGTTGCCCCTCCCAGGTATAGCAAGCATGATACAGGAAGAATGACTGGATTGCTAGTTGTAATAATTCTTTGGCAGCATTTCAGCTCTTGAAATGACTACAGGGAGAAAAGTAGATGTGCTAGAGAGCAGGAGACAATCAGCTTGACTTAGACCCGGTATAAGATCTGAGGTGCTTTTGTATTATTTATTTATTTATTTATTTATTTATTTATACAAGTTTTTATAACATTCTCATAACCAAAATTGGCTCTCTGGACAGTTTACCTTATGGAGGGAACACCACATTCACCTCAGTCCTGCAGAATGTGTGAGAAATTTGTTTCTGCTCACAAATCATACAATCATATCCTGTTCAGATCCCTGAACATGAACAGAATAACTTTTTTCCAAGAAATATTTACAAATTCCTGTATTTGAAATTGTATTACAAAAAATTATGCATTTCCTGCTCTAGCCAAAGGGAGGATGGCCATGCACACTTGTGAAAACTGTGCACAGAAGTGTGCACTTTTCCCATTCAAAATACACACATTTCCTATCCAAACAACTGGGAAAATAGGTGGAAAATGAAAAATGGGAGATCTGTAAGGAGTTTCAGAGTGATTTAGGGGAAATTTAGGCAAGTTCCCTGCAGAAGTTTCCAAAACTCACCTGTTTTGCTGATCCACGCAATCAATTAAGGGAAGCATTTTTCCTGCCCAGTCTTCACACAGGTTACTTTTCTCAGGGCTAAGATAAGGGAAAGGATTTATGTCCTTTTGACCTGCAGCACTGAAGCAGGGAAAAGAGGTAAAACCTGGGACGTCTGTAGCCTGCAGGACAGAGGATCCACATGCCTGCTCCAAGCAAAGCCTTTACTGCAATGCTATTTAGTCATAATGCAATAGCATGAAAAGTACGTGGCAGAATAGGGCCTTCTTAGGATACTTTTAGGCCAAAATAATGTCGAAGTATAATTTGGGGGGAAATTTTCCCTTGAACTCTCAGACAACTTAATTTCTCACTATATTACAGATGTCATGACAAGCAGAATATTCAGTGTTCTGAATCCTACACAGGTTTGGTAAAAGGAAGCAGGGCAAAGTCTGAAGGGGGATCCCAAGTCTTTTCAGCTACACCTGCTCAGAATCCTCCCTGCAAACAAGACTTCCCCGTGCATGCAAACATAGCCAATGCTCCACAGGACCTTCCCCTCCGTGTGGCAAGTTTGCGTGGGGGTGTCACTTGCATGCACCCTGCTCTCTCTACACATGTGTTTTTAAAGTCCTATAAATATCAAAGCCTTTTACACGAAATACGTATGTTGGGCTTTTCCTACACTGAACTTTTGGGGGTGGGGGTAGGGTTGGGAACAGTTCGTCATTTCACTTCCTAACATCTGGCCAAGGCGAATGTCAGCCTGTCAGAGGAAAAACGGCTGATTATTTACTGGAAAGCACATGCTATTTGTTTATACAAAGGCATACTTCTTGATGTTCCAGTTTAAGGATGGAGATGCAGAATAAACTATGGTGTTTTGAACTGGATGACCTATGACTCCATAAGTGAAGGCTTGTGATTAATCAGTGTCTTAGCCGAAGCCTTGTGGGTGGTATAACCTTAATGGGAGCTAAAGTGTCGCCAACTGGCCAGGTGTAGGTCATGGGAAGCTGTGATCAAACCCCTGAAAAGCTTCCAAGAAGAGACTGGACCCCAGTGGACTAGAGTTCCATGGAAAGTCTATGACACATTAGACCGACATTCAGCTTGCTGCGCAAGTGAGAGCGATGGGCCACCTCTCCGGATGGCTGGGGCATGTGGGAGGTCTTTTTCCTGTCTCATCAGGCACAGGATTGTGCCCTTTCTAGGTGGAAGGTTGGACAGAAACGGTCGCAACGTTCTTTGGGCAAAGTTGAGCCAGTCACTCCCTCTCAGCCTAAAATACCTGGGTATGGAATGGGCTTCCACGGGAAGTGGTTGAAGTCCCATTGGACAGGCTGTTCAAGGACAGGCTGGTCATGCACATGGTGGGCATGTTGTGAATGGAGCTGGCTGGAGCCAGGGGTCAGACTAGATGACCCGGGAGACCCCTTCTGAATCACTCTGTTTCTGTGTTTCTATACCTCATTGGGTTGTTGTCAAGATAAAACAGGGGTGGGATGCATGCCTGTTATCCTGAACTCCTTCCAGGGAGAGTGGAAGTTATGCCTAATAAATATATACCATTCTTGCGTTTCACTGCCAGTGAGTTCTTAGTTCTATTTCTGATTATTTAATTTATTTATTTATTATCCCACCCCTGTTCCAAGTGGAGTCTCTGGATGGCTCATAGCATTTAAAATTACACCTGCTGTATTTAATGTAATTAAAATTACATTAAAACAATAAAACTAATGAAAAACAATCAATTCCATAAAAAACAATGAACTATCATCAGAAGAGCAATAGATAAATAGGTTATTCTATGTTCTCACTGGGGGGACAAGCACTAAATGATAGATTATTACAAACATTAAAACAAGTGTTAAAATTATTATTAAAATTTATTGTTGAAATGTCTAGAAAAGAGAAACGTTTTCACATGGCGCCAAAAAGGGAGTAGTGTCCGCACCAGGTGAATTTCTCTGGGGAGCTGATTGCACAAGTGGGGGGCAGCCACCAAGAAGCTCCTCCTTCCATTTGCCATTCCTCTTGCCTCTTTGAGGGATGGCTCCCTTACAAGGACCTCCTGCCCAAATCTCAGTGGTCAGGCCGGTATGTATGAGACAAGGCAGCCCTTTATAGAAACATCCTCTTCTTAGGGACAGCTTTCAGGGTCCAACAGCAGCAATTATCCAGAGGTAGGCAAAAACTGGAACACATCACTGGTGTCCTACGGTCACTTCTGAATGCGGTCTAGAATGTGGTCTACACTTACAATAATATAGTTGTTCACATCTTTTCTTGTTTTGATTCTAGTCTTTACTGCTTGTTCCACCCTGTTCCAGATGTTTATTTCAAAATATATCTCATCCCGTTTTCCTGCAAGGAACACAAGGCAGCTTACATAGTCTTCCTTTCCATTATATATTCACAACAACTCTGTGAGGTAGGTTAGATTGAGAATGAATGATGATCTCCATAGCTCCAATCCAATACTCCCACTTCTCTGCCCCACTGGCTTCCAAATATACTTTCAAGTGCTGAAAAGTCCTGTAATGAAAAGTCCTACAAAGGTCTGGTGTAGCTTCAGGAGAAAATGTCCTATACGACCAGCGTTTTCAAGTAAGCCATAACAAGGGTGTGGTCCAGGTTGCTGCTGGAGCAAGTGGGCAGGGGGAGTGGACAGCTCTGCCCCTCCGTGTGCAGTGCAGCTTCTCAGCACGCTGGGGAACCTGCTGGAAGACATGGACGGTGGAGCGTGTGCAGACAGGCGGACCAGTGGCGCTCCTGCTTTCATTAACGCCCTTTCCTCTCACTGAAGGTAGTGGACTCTGGATCCAAGGAACTTATGTTTAGGCAGTCTTTAAGGGTAGAACATGTGCAGTGTAAATACAGCAGGATAAATACAATGCAAAAATACTGTATGTAAATACTACTACTACATTCATCATCAGCAGCATTCAATAAAAGACTATAAAACAGATAATACCAATACAATCTTGCCCCCAGAAACTAGGGACAGGCCAGCAGCAACATGATGGTCTTCCAAGCTTTCCTGGGGGCCTGCGATAGCCAGGTGGACTCCCAGTGGAAGCTGATGCAGTGGTTGAGACACCCAAAGCCGCAAAGTGTCCGCTGCACAGCTGCTCCTTGTCGTTCTTCATGCAGGTCTCTGCAAGAGGCAGGAAAGGATTCGCTGCTTTTTATATCATTGTATCTCAGGTAATCTTCCTGCCTGTCCTTATCCAACCTTTGTTTCTTGTTTGTTTGTTTTATATAAAAAACAAGGTAGGAAGATTTAAAATAAATTAAAATTAAAGTGACATTTCTCGGATGGCATTTATTTGTGAGAACATTTCTGAGTTGTTTCCTTTCCTCTCTTGAAAATGAAGTTTTGCTGCGATATTCTCCACCTATTTATTTAGGGGGGGTTGCCATTTTGATCAGGAGGAGGAGGGGGAGGAGGAGGAGATGATGATGATAATTACCTTAGAAAGAGAAGAAATTTCTCTGACTACAATAGTGAGACATATTTTGAGAGGCCATTTGTACCCAACAGCAAACTGGCTAAGGATCCTGAAATATGCACATGTATTACAGTGCAATCCTATGGCCCCTGGATACTATTTAGACAGCCATAGGATGGGTTGGGGTCCCAGCTCAACTTTGGAAATGTTCTCCAAGGTCAGCACTTGACTTCTGACCAAGGGGCTCCTCCCTCCACCCTTGCAGCCTATGTGGTCCTTTCCACATGGGCTGCGTCTCCAAAGTTGCAAGTGCAACCTCAGAGCCGGTGGGGGGGGGGGCATGGTGGGCATGGGAGGAGTGAGGCTCTACAGGGAATGGAGGAATGCTGGCCGTGCTCAGCTTCTCCTCCTTGCAAGCGGGGGCAAAAGACAAAGCTGACCATAAACATTCGTCTGCATCTTTGCAGGGTGAAAGAAACATGGAGGTTCTGCTCTTGCTCAACCCTAACTGGATGCCCATAATCCCTTGAGTTTTGAGGTTCCAGGAATACAGACTGGATGGTGCCCCTTGTAACATAAAAGCACTTCATTTCTGGATCATGTTCTTTCAGCCGACAGCCATGCTTTGGGGACTGAGCTGGTAGTCTCTGGAGAAATCGCTCACTTGTTTTCTTGACTTGAGATTGTTGCAAAACCACAGTGCCAAATTGCTTTTTCTGCCATGCTGTTTTGCCTGGGGGAAAGAAAATTTTGCAATATTATGCAGCTGCTATAACCATATTAGGACCAGCAGATAAAAGCCTGAAAGCATTTCTGAGGCATGTCATTAAAGATCAAGTAGGCCAGTGTCTTACACATGGAAGCTGTGATTCATTTATTTCAGCAAATTGAAATCCATCAACAGTATATTTGGTATAAAGGGGAAAACAACACTGTTTCATACTATCTTTCCTCTGCTAACAAAAGAGCATAAGGAGCGCCATGTGGTGTAGCAGTTAGAATGTGGAACTGGGACTAAGTGACCCAGATTCTAGTCTACCTCTCCTAAAGCTCACTGGGTGACTTTGAGCTGGTCCCAGCCTAACCCACCTGATAGGGTTGTGACTAAAGTAGAGAAGGTGCATGCAAGCTGGCTACAGTTCCCTGCCAAAGGGAAAAGATGGGGTACAAATAAAATAGAGAAAGAAAGGGCTAAGGGCTAATATATTGCATGCCACAGAACCATTTTGTTGGGGGGGGGGGGGGGGGGCGGGGCAGGATTCTTGTTGGCCATCTAATCCAGCCTCTCTTCAATGCAGTCCTGGAAAGAGACCGTATAATGTGTTCTTAGTCTGATAAAAAATAAAAAAATAAAATTAGTAAAGAAGATGCTCTGAGGATTTACTGAAAATCAAAATCCACAGATAAGTTGTCATGTGTACAGTTCTGGTCCAATAGGGTTGCTTTGTCTCCTTCGGCCATTGTATGCTTTGGCCTCCCCTTTCATTCATGGTCCTGATCAGTGGTGGCAGAAAGCAATGGCAGTCTGCTTTTATTGCAACACGGGGGGGGGGGGGGCGCAGAATGGTCCCAGAGCAATTGCAGCCCAAGCCAGCTTCCACCCTGGTGTTGGTCAAGAGAGAAGCCATATCCTTCTGCCAGTGGCTCCCTGAAATTTAAGCTCTCGAGTTCCCAGAAGGTTCAAATGCTGTATTATTACTAGGCAGGAAATGAGTGTCACCACCAATAGTCTTTGGGTCGGTGTTGTCCCTGCAATACAGTGGGGGAATCTGCTGACTCATAACTGTGATTCATCGTTTGCAATTGCTTGGGTGCAGAAGTGGCACCAGCTGTACTGCCATTGTCAGCAAGGGAGTGAGCTGTACATCTTATAGTGGCTGTGCTGTAAATTCAGGGAAGGTGGTTAAGCAAGAGGCAGAGCAAGCGAGACTGAGAAGAGGAACAGAAATGAACTCCATAACAGTGTAAGAGGCTTGCTATCTATTCTATCTCAGAGCATCATACCCATGAAATGTAAAAGATGGGCATCAAGTGACTGTACAAGAAAAAATCGCTGTTGGTAAAATTAGTGAAGAATGCTTATAGCCTGCATGTACTTATTACTGTCATGATTCCTAAATTGTACCTTGCAATTTTTTAAAAAATTCTTCAGGCTTTTGGTTATCACCTGGTACCAGCTGCCAGATTTGGCACAGATCTCTGCATCATTAACATTGTCACAGAAGTTTAGAATGACTCAGCTTGAGGAGCACATTTATCTAGCTCATAATGCTTGGGCATGTTCCTAAGCTCTTTGTTCCCTCCTCGCATAATCACAGCTGCATGGGTGTGTGTGTGTGTGCTTGTGTACACCCCTGCCATTGCTTTCTCATTGGCTCTCACCTCTGCCAATGACAGAAGGTCTGAAGCAAGGGAATTACTATGTGTGTGTAGGGTCTGCACATGATTTGGAGGCCTGGTTGTGCAGTTCCACATTGTGTCGAAAGCCTAAGTGTGTGTATGACAGGATTCCCACATCTGCAGTTTCTTCTAGATGTGCTTCTGGGAGATGGGTCCAGTGAGGAAGTAACAGTAGATCTGGGGACAGCGAGCATGCCTGCTGGCTTTTTTTCACCCAACTGTGACTGCATAGACAGACAATGCTCCTTTGAGTGCTCAGTGCCATTTTTCTGCTCTTTTCTACTTCCACATGTAATCCTGATCAGGTAGCTTCCTTGCGGATATATGTGCAAAAGTTTTTAAATATTATATCCCCTGTTTGACACAGACATTGCAATCCTATACACATTTCCCTAAAATTCACAGGATGTATGAATTTTGTAGCTATGCCCAGGATTGTGTTGTGAAACTCTTTCTGATTGAAGCAAAACCATGGACGTCTATGGAATACCCACTCCTCTGTGTTCAGAGAATGCCTGGGAGAAGTAGTTCAACGGTGCCTCCTTCCAATGCCAGGACACTCACCAGCTACAGGATTCTATGAAAGGAATCCTACATATTTACACGTGTGTACACAGGCTACTTCCCATTGCGCTACTTGTGAAGGTGTGTGGCTGGCAGGAACTTTGGGAGAAAAAGAAAACGCACTTTCCTGTCACACATCCACTTACTTGAAAGGGCGCACCTGTTGATTACTGGAACTGTGTGACTTGAACTACCGAATGGTGAAGACTTGAAGTCTGGAGGTTAACTTCTCTTATTGGAGGTTAACAATACTCTTGATTCATTCATGGAAATGTTTGCTGTGGTTGCTGTTCTCCTTCCAGATCTAAAGCCACATCTTGTTGCCTGATGTATTTGTATTCTGGGAGAGGAGCGGTGGAATTCTCAAGTAATGGCTGGTGCTGAGCACTATGGTTGTTTCTCTATGCACCCACTACAGTTCTGAAACAGCATGGCAAGACTAGATGCACATTTGGATAGGATGTGTGCATGCACAGAAATAGCTTACCAGTTTGGAATCTTCTTACTCTTTGTTCAAGTGCTATCTGAGGATGAATAAACATGACTTTAGCAGACATAAAAAACAATGGAATGTTGGTGCCTGCATGGCATCAACTGGCAGAAAATTCAACACTGACAGTTCTAGTCTGCGTGAACTCTAAATGGGATTCAGGCTCATTTCAGCAAACGAGGGCTGGCACCTCAGTACAACAAAAGTAGGAGACATTTATTTATTTAAAACATTTCTATACCATTTGATTAGCTTAAAGCTGTCAAAATGGTTTGCACAATACAGGCTTCCTGCCCTATAGTTAGCAGTCATTGTCGTATCATTGCTATTCTCTGACTGCGGCATGAAAATACTAATACTGCTTATTAGGGATATATAAGAACTTCATTTTTGCTTGCAAAACCTGTGTGCCCTGTTTGAAATTTTGAAGAGCAGATGGGCATGTGTCCATCAGAAATGTGTGCAAATTATCTATTTATGTATTCAAAACTTTTATATGCCATCCCTTAGGCATGGCATCTCAGGACAGCTTACAGTCATTAAAATTAAGTACTAAAACAATTTCTAACAATAATAAATAACATATAGTGAATAAAATAAATTGTGTTTGATTTGGTCAAAACTCCTAGATTTACACAAATTGTGTGATTTGTGCAAATTTCCATGACTGAATCAGCCCCATTTTTGTTTATGGAGGAAATTTGCATACACTTAGGAAATGGGTGCAAATAAAAAGAGGAAAGTTACATAAAGTTCACATTTAGTTGCTGCTCAGTTTGACTAGTTTTTCCATTCACACAAAGCAGGAATCAATCATAAAGGCAAATAACAATCTGGCAGGAATCAGCTATGAACCAAGGTTCAGAGATCTGTAGTGATCTTGAATTTTATTAATTTTTATTCCTTCCTCTTCTACAGGGCTGTCCAACGTTTTGGCTTCACTGGGCCACACTTGAAGAAAAAAAAATGTCTTGGGCTACACATTAAATACACAAACACTAACAAATGCTGATGAGCAAAAAAAAGGGGGGGAGGGGGCCTGTGCATACTTTTTGTGATATCCCTTGTTTGCAATGGTAGGTTGAAATATTATTGAAAATAGCTGTGTTTCACTTGCCAAGCCACCATGAGCACATGGAAAGTCTGATGGTGTCAATTTGACTGTGCTTGGAAGATAACACCCTGGAAGCCACACACCACCATAAAACTGAAGCTACTCCTGTGTGCAAATAGCATACATGTGTTTATTATGTGGCATTGCAACACAATGTTGCCATCTACAAAGTTCACACTCGAGAACTGAGCAATCAAGTTACAAAAAAAATCACAAAATAATTTCATAATGCTTTAAGTAAGTTTACAATCTTGTGTTGGGCCACATTCATAGCCATCCTGGTCTGCGTGTGGCCCATGGGCCGTGGGTTGGACACCCGTGCTCTACTAGTTATGTGGAACAGGGAGCTTCCATTTAGTCAGCTTTTCTCATTCAGGTGTGTCAGATTGCACACATCTGCATTGCTAAGTGATGCCACATTCACTGCATGATATCTGATTAGTTGAGAGCACCAATGTGATTGGACCAGGAAGGAGAAAGAAGCAACTGCCAAAGAAACAAGGGCTCTGAATTAAGTCCCCAAATGGGTAAACAACCAATACTTTCCAGCATAATATTCTGCCTCGTATCTACTGCAGGCATGAGACTTTTCTGCAGAGGTGTAGCATCTTTTCGTGCATTGTCTCATACGTCCCAAGCTGTTGTGTAATGTAGGGCAAAGTCAAAGTAGGGTTGCAGGAGAGCAGACACATGAGATCTGTTGTATTTCTCTTGTCCCTTACACTCATTATTTTAACAAGAAGGAAAGCAGTTTGAGCCAGCTGTACTTGGCTTCGTAAAGCCATATCTGATTGCTAGCAATCCTTCCCATTTACTCTGGGTACCTACAAAATGATGGCACTGCTTGCGTGTGTGCAATAGATCTCCACCAGCTGACTTTTCCTGAGGCCTGTAATAAAGGTCTTTTTCTTTGCTTATTGCACGGGCTGAGTAGCTGGAAACAGCTGAGTTGTGCAGCTGTGAGATAACACCCTCTTCTGCTCCATGACCACCTGAACCAGGTGAGAGATTCCCCATGAAGGGTGTGGTACAAGCATCAGTAGAGGCAGAGGGACTTGAACTTACCACACTGTCCATGCAAATACCCAGAGTTACTCTTCCCAGGACCCAACAGCTCTTGAAACCACTTTCAACATCTCTGCATTAGACACTGCATCAGTCCTGCAATACCTAAATTCAGCATCCTTCCCCCATAGCACTGGGGCTGAAGAGCCCTGGTAGAAGTACTCACTGTGATTAGAAGGAAGAGCTGCCTGTCAGAAAACCACACCCACTCCTCTCCATTCATACCATTTCCTTCAGATGGGATGCTTGTGGAGAGATGTATCTATTTCTGGAGGCACCCTATGTCACAGTGCTCCTCTACATTGTCAAGGTATACAAGTTTGGATGCGGTCTGCATCCAAGGAGCCCCCCCTTAATTTGGACATCTCAGGAATTTCTCCGAATCAATCCAATTTTGTCTGGGATTTTGCCAAATCGGAAACACATCCTTGTTGCCTAATATTTTGCTCTCCACGAGAGGAAGAGAAACACAGGCTGAGAGACACAATAACTATAAACAATTCTGCAGAAAAGATGTGGGTAGATCTCAACTGAATTGTGTAAGAAGTATTTGCAGTGCTGTAAAACAAGAGGGGGGAGGGGAAGACTGGGAAGGAGAAAGGAAGGACTGGAATGAGAACAGAAGCCAGCCAGAAGTCAAACCAGCGCTAGTTCAGAAATAGGCAACTCTTCCAAAGACACTGCTGTCACGGAGGGGACAACAGAGGTCAGGATGCAGATTGCAGTAAGTATTTTAAAAGACTTAACATCCCTCCACAGTGATTGGAAAGACTCTCCACATCCACAGTGACTGGAGAGTCTCCAGTAAAGCATATCCTATGATTAGAAAGTGGACCATCAGTCATTCATCTCCACCCAACGTCCAGCATTTCCCAAAAAGTGAAACCTCAAGAAGATGCTGCTTTGCAGATGGAGTATTTACCAATATGCCATGCTTTGAAACACGAATGAAGCACCCTGAGACCGCAGATTTGATTGTACTCCCCTCGGAAAGGCCCCTGAGTTGCCTTCCTGCTTTGAAGGATCAGTTCAATGCTGTAGTACAAACGATGAGGAGGGCACCAGGTTGGGTAAGGCAAGTACTGGGAGATTTCCAAGCGATGTTAGGGAACCACATGGGGAGGCGATATGTTGAAAGGCGCCTAGCCACCCAGGACTTTTGCATTCAGTTATGCTTTACAGCAGTGAGTCCCCTTTGTTAGTGCAAAGGGACCAGCTATTTGAAAAGTTTGGCACCTCTCTAAAGAGCCATTTCCCTGATCTCTGACAGAACTTGGAAATGCAGTGCAATGGCAAGCACAACCTGGTTGGACTCAAGATTAGAAGTTGCTCACTAATCTCAATAATTAATGGGGGTGTTACCTGAAAAGCTGCTGGAGAAGATGCAGGGATCATTTTGGAGGAATAGCTATTAGTCAGGCAGCCGTGATGGAATGCCTTGCAGTCTCTTCTATTTATTTTAAAAATGAAATTAAAGTTGAACCAAACCATGGACATTTTTATGCATGTATTTTCATAAAGCATGAATGCACCTCAGCCTCTTAAATGTTCATGATTGGTCACCTATTTATTTCCATTGCCATCACTTGCTCTTACTTAACATGCCTTTGCAGAGCATCGGAATTGGTTTCTCAACACTGTGATGCCATCTTGCATCATCCGGGTGGGATGGCCAAAGTGACGAATCCGGGCAGTGAGGTACTGAGCTTGCATCACTTTCATTAGCACTCTGTGATGGCTTTGAAGCAGCTCATCATTCTCCCCATGGCCTCTGTTAATGAGTGCGGGGGATTTGTAGCGAACGAGGTCCCCGTGACAGGGGAATACACACGGACTCCTTCATGCATTAAAAATTGCCTTGAGGGACCCAGACCCATGCAGGCCACCCACACCCATAACTGCACGTTCAGTTGAATTTGTGAGAAAGGTCTTCTCTCGTGTAGACGTACTCTTGGAGAGCTCCTGCATTCCTTGATAGAGTGCTGCTGCTTCCTCCCTCCTCCTCTTCCTCCTCTTTCTCCTTCTCTTCCTCATCTTCCATCGCATTAACATTCCACCATTTTTCCTCTTGCTAGGAACTCAAGGTGGAGTACATCAGCTCCATTTTATCCTTATAACAACAACCCTGTTAAGTAGGATTGAGGGACTGTCATTGACCCAAAGTCACCCAATGAGCTTCTTAGCCAAATGGGAATTCGAACCCAGATCTCTTGGTCCTCAGTCCAGCATTCTAACCACTACTCTTTACTGCTACCAGCTAAAGGGAAACCTGTAGGTGTTCCTATTTATAGCAAATGCTCATTAGATGCTTGTTTCAGAGCCTAAGGAGCCCTCTGTCACTATAACTCAGAGCTGACCCTTTCCTGAATTCTCCTAGAAGGGTTTAAAACCTCCTAGTAGCTAGTATAATAGGTTTAAGCTTGAGATGGGCACCATCACCAGAGATCAGGCGAACAATTAAATAAGTAATTAAATAAAAGGGTATCATATACATAAAGGATTACTAATTTACACTGGGGTTTCCTAAAGACTGCTTAGTGACAATTCTTTACAGCAGTCTTCCCAAACCTGGTGGCCTTCATTTGGACCACCATTTGGACCATTTGGAGGCATTTGGACCACCATTCCCAGAATTCCCATCCAGCAGGGCCATTGACTGGGAATTCCCAAGAGACATTGCTCCTGTGATAAGGCTAGAAGGACTTCCTTTACCTCAGGCCAAATTCTCTGAGCTTCTGCCCAGCCAGTTCAGCTAGAACCAGCTTCTGGGTCCAGCCTTCCTTGGACACCCAAGCTGCTCACAGTGTGTTTCTGGCTGCTTTGACAGTTTCTCTAGGTTTTTACTGCCTATTGACAGAATCTCGATTTTCAATTTGTGAGGAGGAAGTAAAAACTTGGGTCCGTGGAAAGCTCAAATGTTTGAATCTTTGCTGCTTTATTGTCCAGAGCCCCAGGTACCTGCAGTCACTAACAATAATGCATTACCAGGCCGAAGTACTTTTATAACCTGCTAGTCATGTACACCAATACAGAGTGTTAAGTTTCCAGATAATCTTAGTACACTAGCATCTCGATTTAAACTGCTGTGCTACTGGGCTGGTTGATCGAAAGGTCACTGGTTCGAGTCTGCACAACGGGGTGAGTTCCCGTTGCTCCGTCCCAGCTCCTGCCAACCTTGCAGTTCGAAAGCATGCAAATGCAAGTAGACAAAAAGGTACCACTTTGGTGGGAAGGTAACAGCATTCCGTGCACTTCGGTGTTAGTCGTGCTGGCCACATGACCACGGAGACTGTCTGTGGACAAACACTGGCTCCCTTGGCTAGGAAACGGAGATAAGCACTGCCCCCCAGAGTCAGACATGACTGGACTTTAATGTCAAGGAGAAACCTTTACCTTTACCTTAATGTTCTAAACCAATCAGAAATACTGTTAACAATAGTATGGGACCATTACTGATTGCTGTATTGATAGGTCAGTCTAGCAAATTCTTGACAGCTCAGGTCAGTCTGTTTACCCATGCAAATGTGTCTGATTGATGAAGCATTTAGGAAGTCTGGTTTGAGAATTACCCTCAGGTTTGCCTCTGCGGGACTTGGGTGGGGCATTCAGAAGCAAATGGATGCCATTGTTTCAGCTCTACACAGGTACTAGCCTCTCAGCAGTTTCCCAATCTAGCTAATAATGCCATCTTCTTAAGGCAATAAGAAGCCAGTGACCTGGCTTGGAAAGCTGTGTTTTGTGAGAAAGAGGTTTGATTTTATAACACAAAGGCACATATAAGCAATGTTTTTCTGCCAGGATTTATCTAAATTTTCCCAACAAGCCCACAAGAGGCTTTGTCACAAGTGCAGCTATGTGACACTATTCACTTAATCTTCCTTGGTCAGGATCTTGGAGTGACCTCTTAGCATAGCACAGCCATCTACCCCTACTTCCAATCTTCTATCCTACAGAAAAAGTATAGTTGAATTTTCAAGTTTAGCTCTTTACTTTCACCACAGCTTTCTCCTAGTCCTTTGAGAACACCACTTGCCAACAAGCCAACCTTCTTCACAAACTCCCCTCGACTGAACCTCACTATTGACTGGCTACCCTTAGTTGTCATTTCCTTGCCCCTTTTCCCAACCTAGCCAATATTTCCATCCAATCTGATCAAAGTTATGGGATCCAGGTCCCATCTAGCAATATTCAAAGTGACTGGCCCTCTCTCCCCTGTTTCAGCATGACTTGTTAGTGTTGGGAAAATCCAAATAAATATTTATTTATGTGTGCCTTTTTGATATAAAATCAAACTGCAGTGTCCCAGCTCCTCTTGCCCAGAAAGGGACTAGAACTTTTCACCCAGTTCTGCACACCTGGGAAAAGCAGGCAGCCTTGGGCTTCCATTATTCATGCATTTCCTCGCAGAATCAGACAAGCCATGGGGAAGCTGCACTCCTTTTACAGTGTAAAAATACCTGGGCAGCCCACCTTTGCCCTAAGGGATTCTATATCTCTGATTGCAAAAACCACAACATTTTAAACTTGTTCGATTTCTGTAACTCCTGCTTGTTTTGTCCGTTATACAAGCCTTCCATGGGTCATGATGTTTTTCTGATGCCTATAACGATTCCTCAGTCCTTGTGTATTATTCCCCATTGTCCTCACTTCCCACCCATTCGGAATCTCATCACTGCCTTGCACTCTGTACGTGACTCACAACTTATGAAAAACCCTGTCTGTGCTCTGGAAATTTGTAGTTGGTGGGCGCACCTCTGCCTGACAGTACTGTTCGTGAAGGTTTGTCTCTGCAGAGGAGTTTCCTGGCTGTTCTCACCAATAAAATTGTTGAGGTTCGTAACATAGACGTCTCCCTGTGGATCCGCGCATACGTGCTCACAGGCTGCTAAACCAGGGTTCCCTGACATTAGTAACAAAACGATGCCTCAGCCTGCTCAAATACATTGCAGAAGCCATACAAAATTAAATGAACTGCAAGTCATATTCAGGCATTCCTTATACTGCTTCTTCAGAGTTGCTCCATGCATCTTCTGTATGTATAAACAACTCCTTCTCTTGATCATCCACTGGATATCATAAGGGGAAATGGAGCATCATTCCAGCACTGGTTAGGGCTGCTCATTCACCGAACCTGTGCCAGGACTCCTCCAAATCCCCTTGTTCGGTCCCTGGTTGGGTGGCATGAACCAAGCCACGAGCCTAATCCTGGAAGGTGAGAAGTGAAGCATCCAGAGGAAAAAACAAAGCAGCAACAGCCAGACACAGGTGTGGAGGGATTCGGTTTATACTGAACTGTTTTTATTGTTTTATTTGTTTTAGCTCTTGACTGTTGACTGTTCCACAATCTTCCTAGACGTGGAGTGGTGTACACATACTGTCAATGAAAGAAACCAAACAAAATCATGCGATCAAGCAAGCATCACAAGAGGTGGCGGGAGGGAATGCATTTCTTCACATTTCTTGGCACTTATTTGCTTTTCAACCTTTGACATTTTTCTTGATATACTTCCAGAATAGGAGTACAATGACTAATCTACAACTGTGAAATGCAGTTTTGCATGACAGTAAGCCAAGAA
The DNA here is from genome assembly GCF_004798865.1 of Varanus komodoensis. NCBI lineage: Eukaryota > Metazoa > Chordata > Lepidosauria > Squamata > Varanidae > Varanus > Varanus komodoensis. Next base: position 16,915,038 of record NW_025335606.1, read on the forward strand.
GCTGTGTGGCAATAGAACCAATGATTTAGGCAGGTCGTGGGTTCTTCCACATTGGAGGTATTCAAGAGGCAGTTGGACAGCCCTCTGTCAAGGATTCTTTAGCCTGGAGTCCTGCATTGGGCAGGGGGTTGGACCTGATGGCCTTACAGGCCCTTCCAACTGGACTATTCTATGATTCTATGAAATGGACGGTTGTTGACAGTTTCCCTCCATCACAATGGCAAGATGAGGAGGTGGGATTGGTAGATATCTTAACAACTTTCAAGTAAACAATACATAACAAACAATTGTCAGAACTTAAGTTGCTTTCAAAACAGTATCTATTATCTACCCCACTGACCTAAAATAAGGAATAGGCACACCATAGTAAAGTATACTTGATAAAATATTGGGCAGTATGTTGCTCTCCAAAGCTCCAACAAAACAGTCCCTAAAAAATGAGAAAGTACAATGTTTAGTTAAGGTTTGGGAATGCTGCAGTATTGAATATACAAAACATTTCTCCCCTAAAAGAACATTCCCTTTAATGGGATGTCTATATTCATGTTCCACCCCATACAAAACAGAAGTGCAGTAAAGGGGGAAAATGTGCCCAAGAAAGATGGGTTAGCAAAAGCATTCCAACTATAATCTGTTTTGCATACTTTATTTATACAACCTATAAAATGGAAAACAGGAGAGAGTAAAATATGCAACGCTGAAGTATTACCACATGCCTTTAGAGGGAAAGAGTGAATTGTTTGGATACCCTTCTAGTTATGAGATAAAAGTAAGTATTTTATTGGAAAAACTCCAGTTTTTGTAGACAGTGTCCAAAATGCAGTGTCCTTGTACCAGACTCCACTAGTTATTTTGGGACCACACAAATAAACAAGGCATATCCCAACCCAGTGCCAGGGGAAAGGAAAAGCCATTCTGATCCTTCCATTATGCAGATGCCTAGAAGCAGTATGGTTCATGCCATACGTTGATCCATGGCTGGAAGAAGTCAGAGAAACGTCAAAAGCAATATGCATCTCAGAGTAAAGACCTCATTCTCACAGGGGTCACGAACCTCTGTGGGACCAGTGCCCGTTAGGGAAAGCCATGCTGAAGCAGACCAAAGGCCTACCTAGCCCAGCATTCTGCTCACACACTGTCTTCTCCAGAAACCGCTCCCGTGGGAAGCCCACAAGAAGGTCATGAGCGCAATGGAATCCTGCCGGATTTGTTCCCCGGGAACAGGTGCTCATAAGCATCCTACCTTGACACGAGAGGGAGGGCAGAGCCATTAAGCCTAGTAGCCACTGATGCCCTCTTTTCCATGACCTTACCCGCCATGATTCAGATTGCAGCAGGGCCTCAAATGAATGGAAGCTGCCACAGCCCTCTCCCCAGAGCACCCTTCACTTAGAAAGCTAGCACAACACAAAGCTAGGCCACAGGCCTGATGCAAGGACTTTTAACATTCTGATTCAGTCTGTGGTTCTGTTTACAAATCCCAGATTTCATCCATGGTATCTCAGTTGGGCGCATATCTGCTGGCAGAACCAGGAAGAATTTGGAGAGCCACTTCCAGCCAGAGGAGACAGTGCAGCTTAGATGGGCCCAGCACTAGCTCGGATTCGTAAGGACCTTTAGGCAGGAGATCCGCATTAGTCTCTCCTCCCATCACTACTGTCAGCAGCTGTTTTGCTCCTCAGCCTTTCCCCCATCATTGCTACTTTTTGCTTACCTGCCAGGAAATGAACCACTGAGTGAGTAAGAAGTGGCTCAGCCTATTGCTTTATTTCCACCACTGTGGCCTGGACCAGAAGAAGAGGCAAGTGAGGAATCAGATTACCAAAGTGAAGAGGATGGATGACTCCAGAGGGCCCTGGGGTGTGAGCGCTTGGCGAGAACCCATTTACTCCTGGAATGTTCTGGTATTCGTTAGCTTCAGCTTTATATCCCGCTTTTTTCTTACAATGAACTCAGAGTGACTTGCATCATTCCCCTCCTCCTGCTCTCAGTCCTATCCCCATGAGAACAACCCTGTGAGGTAGGTTTGGCTAAAGGTTTGTAACTGGTCTGAAATCACCCAGCTGGCTCCATGGCTGTGTTGGATCTAGAACCCAGATCATCAGCCCCAGTCCCACACTCTTAACCACTACACTACAGTGGGTATTATTCTTGCTCTTGTGACATGTCACACAAGTAGTTTATAAGTACACATATAAAATTGCATGTGCGGAAGGCCAAGCGGAACAATTTTGCCATGGGCTCAGCTGCTCCCTGCCAATTGTTGGCTCTCCCGCCTTGATGCAGCTCCACAGGTTACTCACATTTTTGAAATCTGAACTTGGTCATTCTAGATGTCTTCAGGTGCCTTCTTCCCTGGAAACAAGATAGAAAACTACACTAGGGCCCTTTGATTGCTTTAAAGCTTGTGTAGACTGTCCCATTACTAGCATCTTGGGATGGGTTCCAAGCTGGTTTATCAGGAGTTCTGTCGTGGTATGTATAAGAAACGTATTTACTGCTGTTGGAGTGTATGCTAATGAATATGGCCCAATCTGCATTGTGCTGAAAATGTGATCTTGTTGTAATCCGTAAATGCAGTTGCAGGAGAAACAGGAAATTTGAAAGGTGATGTATGAAAAGGGAAATGACCCTTTAAGTTTCATTTGTTTTTTGTTTGTTTTTGATCCACAAGTTTGTTGCTGTGAAGGAGTGCGATTCTAAAATAAAGCTATTCCCAGCTCCTTCTTCAGAACCGAGACAAACTCCCCTTTCTCACGCTGACTTCTGCAGGAGCATGTGCCGTTGAACGCAACAAATGACTTCTGAGCGGACATGCACATTGGAGCATTCCTTGCAGGTCTTTCCCATGCTAACTTTTGCAGGAGGAAGTACCATTGAAAGCAAAATGATTTACCTCTGATTGGGCACGTGTAGCAGTACATTTTCAGCTGGTTGCGCCCAGCACTTGAAGCGCTTGTGCTTTTCACAGTTCCATACCTTGGCACATGCATATAAGAAACACTGTTTTCCAAAGCTCAAGAGAGCCTTCACTCAATGTATTAACCCCTCCAGCCCACCACACCACTGGAGCCACCCGCCCACCCCCGGAACAGTCCTGCAAGATTAGCACACACTGAAATTGACACCACAGAAAAAATGCAACATATAAAAATGTGGTGTTCTACCTGGTAGGAAGAAATCTGTGGTGGAAATAGCATGAGGAGGTTGGTTGGGGTGTGCAGCGTGTGACACATCAGTGAGTCCGGCATCACAATGCCAGTAGAAATGGCTAGAATCAATTCCCCCCAGATCATCAGATACTGGGTTACAGGGCCCTCTCTGTGCTGGCCCCTTCTCTCTGGAACTCCTGCAGGAAAGGTTAAATTTTTCCTCTTCACCCCTTTTACCATTCCCGTTCATATGCCTCAGTATTATCTGTTGCTTGCAGCTTCCTATAGCTAGAAGATGTTGGGGAGAATCAATACCCGCATCAGCTTATGGGCCAGAGGGGTTGCTTGGCTCAATGTACTGTCAGTTGCCAGCAGCCTCCATGTGCTGCACATTTATCTCTCTTCATCAATGCAATCTTCATGATACTATATTTTCATTTGTAGGAGCATTTCCTGTAACTCCGGTACAATATGTCTTGAGTCAGAACAGATTTTTCTTGAATTGAACTCATCTAATTTAGCCAATTCTGGTACTCAAGCAAAACGTGGCAAGACATTTTTTAAAGGGCTTAGCGTTTCGTTTCCTGAGAAATAATTGCCGGTTTGTAATTTTATCTAATGGGGATTGTCATCTCTTTCTTTTGAATTAGCAAGGGCAAGGACTGTTTGTCTCATGGGACTTAATAATTTTTGCAATGGCCGTTGCCATCAGTGGGTTTCCAGGATGTGAAGCCAGAGAAGAAGTAAATGAACCTTGAGAGAAACATGTTTTAATATGGTTCCTTGACTATATATATTCACTATTTTATTCTTCTTCTCTGGTCTTATTTTTCTACTTCAGCCTAGGTCTTCCTCATATCTGATCTGTTCCACTTTGGCATTGCAAAGTAGGGATGAGTGATAATTTCATTTCAGTGTTTTTTAACTGAACTGAAATATTTATCGAAATGCACACATTTCTTTATATTTGGAGTGGAAAGGGCTTGTGATTAAAACAAATTGGCTATGGGAGAAACCAAAACTGGCAACTGTGTCCAGTCCAGGGCTTTTTGTGCTTAGTTCTGAAAAGCCCAAGTGCAAGTACCTGTGTATTCAACCTTGTGAGTGCTGAATTCAGGTGGTCATCTCCCTTCTCTGCCAGGTTTCCATCCATATGGCAGGTGACACAGGTGCTGGGTATACCTGTGTCTATTGAATTTGGCCACTAGACATGGATAGGAAGTTCACTTAGTTCACTTTTCCATAAACATTTATCAGAATTTTCTGATTTCTTTATATCTGACACAGAACTTAAAACATTAGAAATTCAAAAGTTGGAACAAGAGAAATGGGCAGTTATCCATACTTACTCTTGTCCATGTTTTGCACAATCAAAAGAAGAAAAGCTTGTGTATTTTTGCTCCACCCAAGAACTGGATGCTACTGACTCTTCCAATATCATAGCTATTTCTTACTGATAACATATTATTTATATTATCAGTATATAAGTATATTAATACTTAGTTTCTTATTTATACCAGTTTGAACAAACAAATAAATACATAGCTCCACATACAGATGCTTTGCAAACATGATTCGATTTGCTTCCCTATGCTAGTTATTTTTGTTTTAAAATTGCCAATCATAGCCATCTGGGAGGCTACAAGGCTGATTTTCATTGCTGCAGGACTGGCACTCATACCTGTCATGGATCTGAGTGTTGGCTGGTCTACTGAAAAGTGCAAATTTTGGCATTGCAAAGCTTTGCAAGAATCTCTTCAGTCTATTGCAGGCAAAAAAGAGTCAATTGTATCTATTTAATCTTTATGGTGATATGTAACAAGGAGGAGGCCATGGCATTATTTTGTGTAAATAAAATTAAATTACTGTTCAAGGATGCTAGGGGACTGGTAGGGAATTCCTGACCTTCCAATATTCGCTTGGAAGTGAGCCATGCGGAAGTCTCCCTGTGGGGACAAATTTATATTTTGGCAGAGAGCAGCAAGTCTTCAGCTCATCCGATGACAGGGATGTTGAGCAGGCTTAATAAAAGCTATGCATGAGCAGTACTGGGCCAGCCAGCGAGGCCAAATTAGTCAACATGCCTTGTCATGCAGATAATTCACATCGTGTTATCCTGTGGCTGGTTCAACTTGCTGTGAATGTAGCGATCATCTCCAGCTCATTTTTCAATGGCAAGTTTAATACAGACGTTGCTCAATGGTCTGGAAACTTACAACATTCCATTTGTAAAGTATTCAGTGTTCCGACTGCTGGCATCTACCCCCCACCCTGCCACAACTCCAAGCCTTTACCTTGCTTTCCCCCTGTAATAATGAGCAGGACTCTAGAATGCCCAGCTTTGGGATTGTGCGCACAGTTGGTTTGGTGGTCTTTGCAATATTTGGACAGAGATCATACAAAAGAAGTGTGGCAATTATCTCACCATTGCTGCCACCACAATCTACACCAAGTAGATCCATCATTGTGAAGTAGCACCGTATGTGTAGCAGAAACAGCAGCAGCAGTAGTGTAAATTGTGTGTGCGTGTGCATTCTGTAGCAGCCATGGAGCACTAAAAAGGGCAAAATAAAAAAAAAGACTTTTGAACAAGCATTTTCCCCTTTTGGTGCTCTCCTGCCATGGCACTTCCCATTATTTAAAATATGTATTATTACTGAATGTGGGTTGGGGAAGGGAAAGGGAGGCAGGGGCCAAATGAGGCCCAGAGCCCCTGTGTCGCCCCCTCCTGGTGCAGGGGCTACAGCTCAAACACATGTGTCTAAGCTCACAAACGAAGGAAGAGCCATTCTAGAGCACATCAGTCACATCAAAAGCAGATCTAGTTAAGCATTCTGTTGCCCGGCTGGCCAGCCAAGTGAACATAGGGAGTGAAAATGGAACATGGTGTTTCACTCATTGTTTTCCAGGCAAATAGAATCTGAAAATAATAATATTTTTTTTACCACCAGCAGGTTATCCACAGTGTGTGCACGTGTATGAGCACACACACACATGTACGCACATGACTCTGGAATGACCTGACTTCATGTTTCCAGAGAAACTTTGCTATGGGGACAGAGGCATCAACAAAAATAAACTTTTCAAAAAACACATTCTCCACCAATGCATCATGAATAACAACACCTGAAGCAGTTTAGAGCCATCAAAATGTTCCCCATAAAGTGGGCACCAAGTTTTTTTTAACTCCCTTGCCAAATGCCAAGTTGCAGCTTTTCTTCTCTACACCTTCACTCAAATAACTACCCATAGTGATTGCTGCCTGACATATTTAGTTTAAGCTATTTTAGAAGTACAACCAAATGAATTTCATTAAGAACTGCTCCTTTTTTGAGGTAATCACTTAAAACAAGGGAAGGCAGAAAATGGAATAGAATGCCGTGCTAAAAGTTCAGATGCTTTGCAGTAGATTGGAAGGATTTCGGATTTCCAGTGTCTTAACCACTGCAGCAAGAGAAACTGTCTTCTTAGTCCAAATTAGGCTGCTGCAATGAAGAAAGCTTGCTAGAAAAAACTGGAGGAGGCAGAAGCCGTCAAGTTAAAATTCATGAAAGTTCTCCAGATTGCACCTCAAAGATGAGTCCACCTTGTTCTCATACCCAAATGTGGGTTCCTTACTATAACCAAATAGGAACATACATACCCAAATGGATACTCTCCCCTCCTCGACTAAAGCGTGAAAGTACACCTTTCCCTTAAAAAAACTAAAATGCCATTTAGAAGCCTAGCTTAAAATATACAATATAATACAATGCACAGGAGTTGCTGAAACAGCCATAATAAACTAGAAATAACTCTCTGAAATGCCTGGGAGAAAAGAAAAGTCTTGCTTGGTGCTGAAAAGTTAAGAATGAAAGTGCCAAGTGAACTCTTTGAGGAACTTATTGAATAAGTCAGTGAGCTACCACTATGGACAAGGTTCCCTTCTTTGTAGACATCTGCCAAGCTTCCCCCATGGGGGCACTTGGAGAAAATCCTCTGAACATGACCAGGGCCTCCAAGCAGGTACCTGTAGGGGGACATGTGCCTTTAGATATGCTGGTACCAAGTTGTTTAGGGCCTGCAAAGGTCAACACCAGTACATAGAATCGGGCTCCTAAATGGCTTGAAAGTCCATGTAGCTGACATAGCACTGGTATCATATGGTCAAACCACCAGTCCCCATTTGGTGAAACTATCGTATGGTCAAGCCACCTAGCATTTTCTAACCTGTGCATTTGGCAAATTAGCAAGAGCTCAGGAGTTTGTGAGTTTTGGTGTAGTGTTGGTGTCGTGGTTTGAGGGTTGGACTGGTACTTGGGGGAGCTGGGCTCCAGTTCCCATTCTGCCATAATGGGCATTGCCTGGCTTTGGGCAAGTCACCGACCGGTAGGGAAGTTGGGTTTAGGGCAGAAAGAAGTGGTAAAGAATCTGGGGAGCCAAGCTGAGGGAATCCCATGGATTCCTTCCTGCAAACTGGATTGTTCACACATCCTGCCCACAGAGTTCTAGCGGAAAATGACATAAATAGCGCAAGTCTAAAACTTGCCCAGCCCTGCCTTACAGTTCAAAAAAGCAGCGTGGATATGTATGTATGTATGTATGTATGTATGTATACATCTCCGAAATCTAAAGTACAGGTACCTAGCAGCTATGTTTTTATTTTCTTTTTCACTTACCTCCTCTGTCCCCTGCCACTTGATTGGTTTGTTCTAAACTCAACTGCCCTCTTCTCACCTGTCCATACATCTAAATTTCTAAAATTAGGGACATCTTTATGAGAAAGGGCCCTTTAAAGACACAAACACAAACTTCAGAGCTTATGCAAATATGGACTTTTTTCTTTCTTTTTTGTTTGATGTAACTGAGCCCTAAATCTGTTTTACACCTAGCACTGCTCAGGATAAATACCAAAATAAATACTTGAAGAAAGCAGCTGTTCTGGTCCATTTACTTAAGGTACCTGATCAAGAAGGCAATCAGGGCTATTGTGAAGGAAAGCAAGCACAGGGCAGATAGAGAGAGGCCTTCCACAATATGTCACGGAGCAATGCATTCAAGCAATTATTCTTGATATGAGAAAAAGGGCTGAGTAAATAAAAGCAGCCATATTTTCATCTGTCAAATCTGACTTGGACTCAGTGTGGTTGCTGTAAATTCAGATACAGGATTAAACAATGTGCCATGCCCTTTGTTCACACACTAGAACAGAGTTATTGCTCCGCAGTTTGATTTATCAGCTCTTCCCTCCTCTGTGTAGATGCATTTCATTTATTTGTTTCTACTTTGATCCATCACTAGCAAACAGTGAGCCATTCGCATTCAATCTATTAGTGCTGTTAGCCCAAGGGCTGCGTGTGTACCCTGTTTGCAGTGAGAGCTAAGATGTCCTGCACATTGTTAGAACTTCCCGTTCTCCCCAGAATAATGTATCATGTTTAGCACATCAGACTTCAGGAAAAACAAACAAACAATCCCTTGCAATTAAAAGAGGCAGTTTACTTACCATAAATCTCTGCTCTCTGTCATATCCTCTTTGCTTCTGGAGAGGGTTAGTTAAGGTGGTCAGAAGCAAATGGGTACATTCTTTTAGGCCTTTTATCAGCTCTGCAGAATTTTCAGCAAATCCACCTTTGCTATTTGAGAGGGGACATGATAACCCTCTATAAGTACCTCAAAGGCTGTCACAAAACGGAAGATCAAGAGCTCTTCTTGCTGATGCCAGAGTGAAGGATGCAGAATAATCAGTTCAAATTGCAACAATCCAGATTCAGGCTGAACATCAGGAAAAGCTTCCTCACTGTCAGAGCAATATGACAGTGGAACCAGCTGCCTAGAAAGGTTGTGGGCTCTGCCACACTAGAGACATTCGAAAAGAAACTGGACACCCCTCTGAGTGGGATGGTGTAAACTGGTGACCTGCAACAGCAGCGGGTTGGACCTGATGGCCCTCATGAGCCCTTCCAGTTCTACGATTCTATGATTCTATGACCCCCTGCATGACAATCTAGCAAACTGTTGGATCATGTGTAGGGTCCTTCTTGGACATAAGAAATTTGCAGTTTGTTTATTTGTTTATATTCTATTTACATTTCTATCTCACCTTTCTACACTAAGAGCTAACAACAAACCAGCAGTGTGATGTAGAAGTTAGAATATAGGAGCAGAACTCAGAAGAATCATGTTCATATTCTCCACGCAGACAAGAAATTCACTTGGGGTTCCCTGGGGTAGTTCGTGTGTAGATAAATTGTAGAAGAGGGGAGTGGAAGCAAGGATCGGACCCTGCTGGCACACTGGGGGAGAGGGAATCCTTCCCACCTGCCAGGGTCTGCCATTGGAGCCATCTCCAGCCTAGAACAGCACCATTGGATGCAACCCAAAATATCGTAATAAAAAGAAGCCATGCTGCCATTCTTTGTAATTGGTTTGCTTGTTGGTCAAACCCCATCCTTTCATAATGCTCACCTGTGTACGAGTGAGAAGCCCTAACTTAAAATTCAAACCCTTTCTGCTTCCCACCCTCCAAAAAAATAAAAATAACAAGCCTTATTTGAAGCAGTTTCCCTAGCTGCTTCTCTCATGGCTTCTGCAGTAGCTCTGGCAGTGAGTAAATATGACATAGCATCAGTGCATGGGGGTGGGGGTCATGTGAAAGCAGCCAAAAAGAAAAGAGACATCAGGACGTAAAGCTGCACCATGGGATTCCAAACTTCATCTCCCCAATGCTTTTTAATATTTTATTTATTTATTTATTTATTTAGATTTTTTTTTTGTATGCCGTCTCATCGCTTATAGCCTCGGGACGGTTCACATATTTCACATGTGCAAAAGTGATATATATGAAACCCCCATCCTAGTTCACATGGATTAATTCGTTCCTTTCTGAGTAAACAATGAACTCTATTATGGTCAGTTCTCCCATCACTAGTAAAAACACACACAATGAAGACATAAAGAAAAAGTGGATAAAACAGCAGCCAGTTAAAACTGAAATTACCAACCCGTAACAGGCAAATAATTAGCCCATAAAGCCACAGACCTATCTAAACAAGATGTTCTTTTTCTGCCTGCAAATTCTATGTTTTTCTTCTTCTTCTCAATAGCATTGCCACAGGAAGATAAGCTAATACTAAACCAGAAATGGGGGGCATACTGCATGAAATCTTCTACCTTTTGCAGGGATTGGGTTCTCCTCTTCCAAAATGCACCATTCCAAGGTGGTTCTCCCTCTGAACTAGAAGAAGAGGCAAGGCCAGAATGACAAGTCCAGCAGGCCTCAAGGTAAGCCAAGCTGCTGGTGAGAAACAGGCTGCCTCTCATTCCAGGGAAGGCACTGTGGGGCAGACCAGACGCATTCTAGGGTCTAGAAGGCGGTTCCTCAGTCCTTCCAGGTCATCTTGGCAACCCCACATGGCCCACTTTGGTACAGTGAGGTGAACATCTGCCAAGGGATTCTTTCTTTGCTCTTGGCAAGGCTTTTGTCATGGGAGGTAAATTGTCTTGTTGGTTCCTTCCTTCCATGTCCAAATGCTTGACAGGTGATGGTTGGGCTATCTGTTGGTCAATTAAAGGTGTTTTATGAAAAGGAAAGGCTTGTCTTTCAGCAAGATTATCAGTTTCTTCTCCTCTCACAAAGCATTATATTTTGTACTGAAAATTGATTCTTCATGAAAGCTGAGTGTAACCCTCACCTTTCCCGCAAACTTAAAATACCCAGAATTCTCCGGCTTTTTCTCTTAAGGAAGCTGCCCTGCCTGTTTTTTTTCAGTTTTGTGGTTCTTCTCTGAATCTTAGGATCACAGAGTTGGAAGGGACCTTGGAGGTCACCTTGTCCAAATTCTGTTTGATGCAGAAGTTGCAAAGCAGGAAGCAGCTGCTGCATGTTTAACTGGAATAACTACAATACCTGCTTGAGGTTTGGACTCAGGTCCTTTTGAATATGGATGTATGAAATTTTCATTTTTTTTCTCACATGGCATGTGAGCATGTCCTGGTCAAAGCCTTGAGCTTAAGGACATGTCTGTTAAAGATGTTCACAAATTCCTGGACACAAATTTCCTCATTTAATTTGGTGCAAATATCCTGCTTTGTGGTACTTTCCCATGCAGACTGAAAACCTTGCATTAGTCTGTGAAGGAAAGCTGCACAAATTAGAATATTTGACATTCAGTCATGCCTTAATAGGTGCAATGTTCTTGTTTGCACAGTGGGCGTAGCACTTGCAAAAGCAACCAGGAATTGGGTGTGAGACAGGTGGCGAGGTGACCTTTGGAGAATCCCAGCAATCTTGAGCATTGTCTAATTGCCTACCTCTACTTCTGCCTGTAAATGATGTGCTCTTTCCATTGACCTCTAAATACGTGTTGCTGTGGAGGTAACAGTGAGAGAGAGAGAGAAAGAGGGATTGCTAATGCCCTTGTGTTCTGCTTGTGGAGAGACATCTAGCTGTGGGAAACAGGATGTTGGCCAAGCTCAGTTTTGGAGAAGCTCTTGAGAAGATTATACTGACTATTAGTGCAGAATACAAGTTTAATACATACATAAATTTTAGCTGAAGGCTCCTACTGCCAAAGCTAGGTCTTAGAAGAGGCAAAGCTGGGAAACTGCAGGGGTCAATGAGCTGGGTTCAGTGAGTGGGAGAAAGGGGAGGCAGCTAAGCGAAGGGGTGTGGACTTTTGAAGAACTCCAAGGGCCAGATTGGGCCATAAGTGCATCACCCCCAGACCATCCCTTTTGCCTCTATCTCTGCACAGATTCCCTCGAGGTGGTCTTAATATGGGCAACATTCATGTGTGTCAAAATTGTCATAATCATTTAACCAGAGTGTTATGGCACTGAAACAGACCTAGTACTTCCAATGTGTTTGTACAATTAATAGCAGCTTCTGAGAAAGCATGGAAAATTTTTCCACTGTATATGTGAATATTTGAAAGAAACATAGAACCATAGAACATAGAAACAGAGTAAGTCAGAAGGGGCCTCCCGGGCCAACAACTCTGACCCCCAGGGTGCAGCCAGCTCCACACACGACATGCCCACCATGTGCATGTCCAGCCTATCCTTGAACACCCTCACTGATGGGGCCTCAACCACCTCCCGTGGAAGCCCATCCCATACCCTCGGGGTCCTAACTTCCTGTCATCTAAAGTGAACCTTGGTTCCCTGAGCTTTGCTCTGTTGGAGTGTGTCCTGCCCTCCTCTGCAGGGGAGAACAGGTCCCTACCCACCTCCATGTGACACACACACCTGTATGTCGCCAACAGATCCCCTCTGAGTCTCCTCTTCTCCAGGCTGAAAAGACCTAGTTCCCTCAGTCTTGCCTCATACGAAGGAAGGAAAGAAGGAAAGCAACCTGTTCTGTTATCAAAACTGAAGAAGTGTCCAAGCAAAGTTTTTATGTATTTCTCTCTTGACCCTGTGTAAGTTTTACAATAAAATACACAATGTTCAGAACCTTGGTTTCTTGAGCTCCAAAGATAGCAAATGTTCAGCTGGGATTTTCCCCACTACTGGGATTTTCCTCACTACTGAGATATTACAAATTGTTTTAGATTTAGTGCAAGGAGGTGCTACAATGGCTTTGATGAGATGCAAAAATGGGAAGAAATAAAGTTTGGTGCAACTTCCATTTGGGAAAAATGCAGTTGACAGAGATAAATGTGAAGGCATTATCTTCACTCATAGGAACCACTCATGAATGATGCAGTACAAAAACGCTGCTAAATCTGAACAGTGTTTACTTCTAAGCCAATGTGGCAGGTAGACAATTTCTCAATAGGTTTGTCTCCACTTGAAGCTGATTCTTTGGAATACAAAGCCATTTTTTCCACCTTAAGAACTCCAAGACATTTTTGCTTTCTGTTTGTGCATTCATTCCCATTGTCCTAGCTAGCTTGCTTGCACTCACATTCATCAAAGTAAGCAGTTTTATCTCAATAGACTCCTTCAAAGCCCCTTTACAGTTTGCTTGCTTTTTCTTCTGAATTTATGTGGGGGCCCTGAGCTATCACTCAATAGAAAGTGTAGGCCACCCTTATTTCATATAAAAGGGTGTCAGTTTGGAAGGTTCACTGTACTAAACAAAAAAATATCTTTTTCACTGTCTCTGCCAAGTCTGCATCTTTATAACATGAAATGTTCTCCTGGGCAAATGGTCTGTTGTAAATATATGTTTCTATCATCCAACACTGCCTAAATGACTTACTAATAGTATCTATTCTTATATTATCCCCAGAGGGAGAATTGCATTTTGTAGCACCTTCGGTGATATATGAAAATAAGAGGAAAGCACTGGAGCCTCTATCTCTCTATGCAAAAATGTTACAAATTATATGGCTACAGCGATTAGTTTAGACAAATGTTCTTAAGAAGAAAGCTGGAGGGTGGATCTGAATGAGTCAACACTTCTCCCACAATAGCACTACAGTAGGTCTATCTGATGAATTTCACTGTGGATCCAGAGCAAAGCAAGCAAGATGGCCATCACCCTGGTGTGGAGTGCGGGGCGGCAGGACTGAGATCCTTTCTCTCTGCTGTGGCCCATCCAAACCATCCTGTGCCTTCAGAGTGCAAGATGGAGAAAGTATCCCTTGTTTTAATGAGAGCTTTCCCTCATGAGAGCCTTGCCATGCAAAATGGAAGCTATGCCCTCTCAAACTGAACTGGGGCTGTAACGGTGGAAAAAGATTAAAGACCCCCAAAGCTTGTGCCAAGGTCCCAATCTGGATGGTCTTCTGCATGCTGGCTATTCCTGAAAGCAGGAAAAACCATGCACTGTTAAGGTTTGCTTTGCAGTTTTGGTCTCTTAACTTGGGTTTGCTACTAATATGCCAGCAAACTTGGAAAACTCAACAGTGGCCACACGATTGGAAAAGGTCAGTTTACATTCCCATCCCAAAGAAGGACAATACCAATGAATGTTCAAACTACCGCACCATTGCACTCATCTCACATGCTAGCAAAGTGATGCTCAAAATCCTACAAGCTGGGCTCCAGCAGTATGTGGACCGAGAACTACCAGAAGTACAGGCAGGATTTCGAAGAGGCAGAGGAACTAGAGATCAAATTGCCAACATACGCTGGATCATGGAGAAAGCTTGGGAGTTCCAGAAAAACATCTACTTCTGCTTCATTGACTATGCTAAAGCCTTTGATTGTGTGGATCACAACCAACTGTGGCAAGTTCTTAAAGAGATGGGAGTACCAGACCATCTTATCTGTCTCTTGAGAAACCTATATGAGGGTCAAGAAGCAACAGTGAGAACTGGACATGGAACTACTGATTGGTTCAAAATTGAGAAAGGAGTTTGGCAAGGCTGTATACTGTCGCCCTTCCTATTTAACTTATATGCAGAGCACATCATGAGAAAGGTGGGGCTAGATGAATCACCAGTTGGAATTAAGATTGCCAGAAGAAATATCAACAACCTCAGATATGCAGATGATACCACTCTAATGGCAGAAAGTGAAGAGGAACTAAAGAGCTTCTTGATGCAGGTGAAGGAGGAGAGTGCAAAAGTTGGCTTGAAACTCAACATTAAGAAAACGAAGAACATGACATCCGGTCCTCTCACTTCCCAGCAAAGAGCCTAATGCTGGGAACAGTTGAAGGCAAAAGAAGAAGGGGACAGCAGAGAATGAGGTGGCTAGATGGTGTCACTGAAGCAGTTGGCATGAGCTTAAGTGGACTTAAGGACAGGTGTAGGACAGGAAGATCTGCAGGAATGTTTTCCTTGGGGTCGCAATGGGTTGGAGACGACTTCGCGATTAACAAGAACAATTAAGAGCAATCTGCTGAGACTAAAAGAACAAGGTAGAGATGGGGTCTAAATTCCAAACCACAAAGTTATTCTTTTGTCTGAATTCCACAAAACAAAATTACTCTTTTGAATTTACATTTTTTTGCACAAATTGATAACGAGGGTCAGAGACAATTAACTGACTAAGAGAGCCAGTGCGGTGTGGTGGTTAAGCATGATGGACTGGGAACCCAGTAAATTTAGTTTCTTTTCCACACTCAGCTATGGCGTTCTCTGGGAGACTTTGGGCCAGTCACAGACTCTCAGCCCAATCCACCTCACAGGGTTGTTGTGAGAATAAAATGGAACTATGTAATCATTTTATATTCCTCAGAAGAGGAAAAAAGGCAGTGTATAAATACAATGTAATATGCAGGGTAGAAATACAATAGTAATATTAATTAACTCTCTGAGGCATCAAAAATAAAGCTATCTCTGGAGGCCAGCACTGCCCTCAGCAGCATTTTAGCCCCACCCACCTCCAGCAGCTTTTTTATTTATTTCAGTTTTGAAAATAAATGGGGCAAGGGACAAGCTTGGAAGGGCACAAGAGAGATGTCTGGAATATGTTACACATTCTCAGCAAAGCTTAAAAAGGTACTTTAGTCTGGGTATCATAACCCAGCTCATGTTTCATTCTCATTTTCATTTTTTTTCTTCTTCTCTCTCTCTCATGTGGAAAAAGGGAGAAATCTTCAAGGGAAAAATGGTTTCTTTCCAAAAGTTTTCAGCATTTTTCTCAGGTATTCACATTTCCAGTCACTGGGAAAAGGGGAAACATGTCGCTTTTCTACTTGCTTGAAGTTGCAAAGGAAGAAATCCAGTAAAACAGCCCTTTTGACTAATCAAGAAACAAAGACGTATTAAAGCACACAAAAAAGTCTTCCATTAAGAGGTCTGCACTTTCTACCAGCGTTTGGTAAAAAAAAGTGACCTAAATATACAAGTGGACATGTACACATTTCTTTGAGTTTCAGGCTGTAACTTGAAACAGTAAGGAGAAAATCCAAAATTTTAACTCGTCGATACTACATATTACAGAAATATTCGGAAGGAAAAACTCCAGAGCCAGAACAGATTGAAATTATTCACATACTATGGGAATAAACTATTATCTAACACATCATTTGCATGAATAGAATGTGCCCTGCATGGAACCTTCACTCATTTTTTTGCGAACCTTCAACTGGTGTAATCAGGTTATCAGTGTGACATGCAAACCCAGATCACTGGTTCAAGTGCAACCCAGTACTTAACCCAACAAAAACACCATGGGTTAACCCCAGGGTCATTTAGGAGTTAAATGGCATAGCAGCCCATGGTTTCCATGTCATGCTGACAATTGCTGATTAGAGGTCATTTACAGAAGGCAAAAGCAGAGCACATACAGCATGTATCCCATGAATCCTCACTGAAACATCCCATGATTTGTCACTGTGATATGGAACGAAATGGAAATTTTTCCTCTTTCATTGTTACTAGTGTAAAATGCTTTGATTTTATGTGAATTGTTTTGAGAAGGAGGCAAACCATTTTGTAAAATGTGCTATACAATGATGGACCAACAAGTGTTGCAGTGAAGCCACTATTCAACTTCATAAAACTGAATGAAATAAAGCTATATAAAGCACAATTTCAGTTCTATATAGGGATTAAGCAAATCCATCAGGTTCATTTCTACATATTTCTACCTTTTCGTATTTCCATGTCTGTGCTGGTTTTATCTGATGGTTTTTAATAGGAAAAAATCTGTAAATAATTTGTGCCTATCTTTCAAACAAATGAGTTATAGGACACATTCTCCCATTGGCAGATACATGTTTATTTGCATTTTAGAAATGTATACAGTTAATTTTGTGCATTTTTCAACTGTACGAGTTTGATAATAAATTATGCCTTTTGCTGCATTTGTAAAATACCATCCATGAACTGAGTAAATTTCTCACCCATCTGGTTCTGGGTCATACAGCTCAACCATCTGAACTCTAATGACATCCAATGGAACATCTTCTAAAAATCAAGGCACTGTGCATACTTTGCAGTTACATTGTGTAATGAATACAAAACTCTGAATACTTGAAGCAATTTCCCCAACCATAACTGTTGAAGCAATTATCTTGCATAGTGTCCTTGAAGATTAGTAGAAAAGTTTTCACATAGACATTCAGCTTTTTAATGTCACTTCACTGTAGCTTCCCTATGTTCCTATCAAACATAATTTCTTCTGCCCCCTCCAAAAACTCTACAGTACCCCATTTTTTGATTGCTCCAAAATCTGCATCCACCAACACCAATTGTAAGTTGATGGTTTCTCCTGTTCTAGTACCTCTCTATCCTCAGATTGAAGGGTATCAGTGTGTGAATACAAATGTATAAATAAAGGGTTAAAATGCATGTAGGAAAACTTTAAGGGCATTAAAATGACTTTTTTGGTTTTAAAATGTTTTTATTTTGAAATATGGCCTTTTCTTATATTGTTGTTATTAACTTTTAAAAACTATCCAGACTGCTTTGGCAATTGGGCAATGAAGCAATGAACGAATGAATAAACACATTGTTTCAGATTACACTAAACCTAGATTTAATATACACAACGTGCAATCTTGATGAAGAAAGGGGGTCCAGCTCTAACATACGAGTCTGTTCAGATAAATCCATGTGATTCTGAGGTGGTGGAAGAGTGGCAAAATTGGGCAAATGACTTGGCAGTTTCAAGGTTACCTAGTGAAGATTCTCAGGCAGCATGCGAGAACTAGAAAAGGAGAGAAACATTTCAGAATGGGGGGAGACGGGGATGTGCCTTGACCCAGTCAGGAAGTGACAGATGAAGTAAGTGGACTAATTAAGAAATGTCTGGTGTTCCTGCCTTCTACTGCTCAAACAGCAGCTGCCAACCTGAGGGCGAAGTCAAAAGCTTTTCAGGGAACATTTCAGTTTGGATTCAGCTCTTCAGATGGGCAGATGTTTCTCCCACATCTCAAAAAGAATGCTACTCTATATGTTTTATAACTTGTTAAGCTTTAATAAAAGGACTGTGCTTCTAAAGTCTCATCTGAGTCTGCTGGAAAGAAAAAGAGCGAGGCAGAAATCTGCTTATGACACCTGCTGCAATGCCCATAAATCCTGAACTTGGAGACACAGTAATCCTGTGCAGAGTGGGCAGCAATCTTCACTTCCCCATCCTCCAGTCTTGCATATTTCATTTGACAGGCTTTTTTGTTCATCCAGCAGGACTGTTTTTGAAGGCAGGTAACAAGGCTAGAGAAACTTCAGAATAGTGCATATCCTGGCCTCTCCAGACTCCAACTGCTCTACCTACCCACCAGAAAACCCATGTTTCCCCCTTTCAACACATCAGCTGCTACTATGAATTCTTGGTGGACCAAGAATGTGGAGGCATGTCACTTTAATTCTTAGAGAATTGCACTGGATCCCTACCCATTACTGAGCTCAATTGAAAATCCCGATTATCACCTAGAAATCCTTAAATAACTCGGTTCCTAAATATCTGAAGAAAACCTTTTCCTGAATCATTATGTCAGAATGTTACAATATCTTTGAGAGGATTCTACTCTAAGCACCATCAGCAAAAGGAATACAAAAGAGGACCTTCTCCATGATGATACCTCAACAATGGAATGCCCCCCAAAGGGAGATAGAATTCTTTTCAGTATCAAATCAAAGCATCCCTGTTCACCAAGACAACCTAAGTAATACTTTGGCATAGAAATATTTGTTGCTTCAATAGTTGTTATGCCTCACTTCTTCCACTGGAGAAGGAAATGGCAACCCACTCCAGTATCCTTGCCATGAAAACCCCATGGACAGTGTCAAAAGGCAAAAAGATATGATGCCGGAAGATGAGCCCCTCAGGTCGGAAGGTGTCCAGTATGCTACTGGGGAAGAGCAGAGGGCTAGTACTAGTAGTGCCAGAAAGAATGAAGCGACTGGGTCAAAGCCGAAAGGACACTCAGTTGCTGATGCATCTGGTGGTGAAAGGAGAGTCCGATGCTGCAAAGATCTATACTCCATAGGAACCTGGAATGTAAGATCCATGAATCAAGGTAAGCTGGATGTGGTCAAACAAGAGATGACAAGACTGAACATTGACATCTTAGGAATCAGTGAACTAAAATGGACAGGAATGGGTGAATTTAATTCAGATGACCATCAGGTATACTACTGCGGGCAAGAATCCCTCGGAAGAAATGGATTAGCCTTCATAGTCAATAAAAGAGTAGGAAAAGCAGTACTGGGATACAATCTCCAAAATGACAGAATGGTCTCAGATCGAATCCAAGGCAAACCATTCAACATCACAATAGTCCAAGTCTATGCCCCAACCAATGGTGCTGAAGAGGTTGAAGTTGACCAGTTCTATGAGGGCCTACAACACCTTCTAGAATTAACACCAAAAAATGATGTCCTTATCATCCTGGGGGATTGGAATGCTAAAGTAGGAAGCCAAAAGATAACTGGAATAACAGGCAAGTTTGGTCTTTGAGTACAAAATGAAGCAGGGCACAGGCTGGTAGAATTTTGTCAAGAGAATACAATGGTCATAGCAAACACTCTTTTCCAACAACCCAAGAGACGACTCTACACATGGACATCACCAGACGGTCAACACAGAAATCAGATTGACTATGTGCTCTGCAGCCAAAGATGGAGAAGTTCTATACAGTCAGTAAAAACTAGACCAGGAGCTGACTGTGGCTCAGATCATGAGCTTCTGGTTGCAAAATTTAGGCTTAAATTGAAGAAAGTAGGGAAAAGCACTAGGCCACTCAGGTATGACCTAAATCATATCCCTGATGAATATACAGTAGAGGTGAGAAATAGATTTAAGGAATTAGATCTGATAGACAGAGTGCCTGAAGAACTATGGACGGAGGTTCGCAACATTGTACAAGAGGCAGCAACTAAAACCATTCCAAAGAAAAAGAAATGCAAGAAAGCAAAATGGCTGTCTGAGGAAGCTTTACAAATAGCTGAGGAAAGAAGGGAAGCGAAAGGCAAGGGAGAAAGAGAAAGATGCAAACAAATGAATGCAGAATTCCAGAGAATAGCTAGAAGAGATAAGAATGCCTTCTTAAATGAACAGTGCAAAGAAATAGAAGAAAACAATAGAATAGGGAGGACCAGAGTTCTCTTCAAGAAAATTGGAGATATGAAGGGAACGTTTCATGCAAAGATGGGCATGATAAAGGACCAAAATGGCAGGGACCTAACAGAGGCAGAAGAAGAGATTAAGAAGAGGTGGCAAGATCACACAGAAGAACTATACAAGGAAGAGCTTAACGTCCCTGATAACCACGATGGTGTGGTCACTGACCTCGAGCCAGACATCCTGGAAAGTGAAGTTAAATGGGCCTTAGGATGTCTGAGCAACAACAAAGCCAGTGGACGTGACAGTATTCCAGCTGAGCTATTCAAAATCCTAAAAGACGATGCAGTAAAAGTGCTACACTCTATATGCCAGCAAATTTGGAAAACTCAGCAGTGGCCACAGGATTGGAAAAGGTCAGTTTACATTCCGATCCCAAAGAAGGGCAATGCCAAAGAATGTTCGAACTACCGCACCATTGCACTCATTTCACATGCTAGCAAAGTTATGCTCAAAATCCTACAAGCTAAGCTCCAGCAGTATGTGGACCGAGAATTATTTAACTTATATGCAGAGCTCATCATGAGAAAGGTGGGGCTAGATGAATCACAAATTGGAATTAAGATTGCCGGGAGAAATATCAACAACCTCAGATATACAGATAATACCACTCTAATAGCAGAAAGTGAAGAGGAACTAAAGAGCCTCTTGATGTGGGTGAAGGAGGAGAGCGCAAAAGTTGGCTTGAAATGCAACATTAAGAAAACTAAGATCTTGGCATCCAGTCCTCTTACTTCCTGGCAAATAGATGGGGAAAAAATGGTGGTAGTGACAGATTTTATTTTACTGGGCTCCAAGATCACTGCAAATGGAGACTGCAGCCAATAAATTAAAAGCCACTTGCTCCTTAGGAGGAAAGCTATGGCAAATCTAGACAGCATACTAAAAAGCAGAGACATCACCCTGCCAACAAAAGTGTGTATAGTCAAGGCTATGGTTTACCCAGTTGCAAAGTATGGCTTTGAAAATTGGACAATAAGGAAGGCTGAGGACCGAAGAATTGAGGCCTTTGAATTGTGGTGCTGGAGGAGACTCCTGCGAGTCCCTTGGACTGCAAGGCAATCAAACCAGTCATTCCTAGAGGAGATCAACCCTGACTGCTCTTTAGAAGGCCAGATCCTGAAGATGAAACTCAAATACTTTGGCCACCTAATGGGAAGGAAGGACTCCCTGGAGAAGAGCCTGATGCTAGGAACAATAGATGGCAAAAGAAGGAGGGGACGGCAGAGAATGGGGTGGCTAGATGGAGTCATTGAAGCAGTCGAGGTGAGCTTAGGTGGACTCCGGGGGATGGTGGAGGACAGGAAGGCCTGGAGGAATGTTGTCCATGGGGTCACGATGTGTCGGACATGAGTTCGCGACTAACAACAACAACAAAGAAGTGGATCCTTTTGTGTTTTTTAGGGCCAGCCTAGATCAGTGTGTGTGTGTGTGTGTGTGTGTGTGTGTGTGTGTAGTTGCCATGTTCACAGCTGTAGAATGTTAGCATTTCCTGGTAATAAATGATTAATTGTGGCAGGAAGGGGGGTTAAAAATGCTCTGGTTGTCATTGGTTTTCAGGTCTCTAGTTTTACAGGAGGCCTGGGCATTATCGAACTAGGAAGCTGATTATTAAGAGAAACTTCCAGGGTCTCGGAATGGCAGTTTGAAAGCACATGAGCAAATTGTAGTGAATTAAGAGATGAGAATTGCCTGTCTGCATTTGGCTTTCCTGGAGAGCTTTGCTGAAGACAATCCTTCAGGTACACAGTTTCAAAGATACCAAAGATACAACACAAGTAGCTCATGGTATGTGATGCAGGAAAAATAAGCCATGGACTGATTTCTATAAGTTATTGTTCTTAATACTGTGATGAACATTTCAGCCACATTTTAAACCTTGCTCTGTTTGCTGGAAAATATATTGCTTTTAAAAATGTTCAAAGGGGATAAAATATTTTCAGATAAATTAACATAGTTGAAGTTGTCGTGTTTACCTTCCTTGTAAGGTAGCTGAAGAGGGTGTGCCAGTCTCCTGCCTTTTATTAAATCATCATTTTATTATTATTAATAATTATTATTATTATTATTATTATTAAAACATTTCTATGCCACCCCTTGCCGAAGCCTCGGGGCGGCTCACAGCACAAATAAAATACAATAAAATACAAAAATAACAATATAAAATTAACAATATAAAATAAATAACAATATAAAAGAAGTCGCCCTGGCGTGAAGAAACCTCATTTTTCCACACTTCAGTCCCACAGGAAGAACATGTGGAGTAAATCCTTTCCTGCGGGGCTTTCTCAGGCCAGGAAATGCAGGCCCCTGGGAAGGCTGCAGCAAGGCCAGTATCAAAGGCAGCGTGGCTGGGCATTCGCTGAGGGTCCAAATCCAGCATGGCCACAATGCTGTCTGCTGGACTTGCTCCCTTTCTTCCCTACTGCAACCATCTTGTTCGCCTGCCCCTTGCCCTGGTCCAGACAATGGTGGTGGTGAGGAGGAGGAGCGGAAGACGCCATGGATGGGTTGCTGTCAAGCTCCACGCATGCCAAGCAAGCAAGGGGTAGCACGGATGAGGACGAGGACGAGGAGCAGGAGCAGCTAGTGGCTATGGCAGTGAGAAGGGGGACCCCCTGAGGAAGGCTTGCCCAAAGCCCCTCAGAAAACTGCAGTGGTCACTAGGCTGCAGAGAGATGAAGAGATGTGTCAGCAAAAGGGAAACACACACGCAGCATTCTTGGTTCTCGTGGTGCTAAGGTATGGTTGGAACCTAGCCAAAAGGAGTTGTAGCAAAAGTTTTAAGTTCCCTGAGAACTTTAATATATCTGGGATTGTGTAATTAATATGTTTTGTTTTAATAGCAGTGAGCATAACTTTGACTACACAGGTTTCCTGTGGAAAGGTGGAATAATAATGGTGATAATGATATTAATATTAATAAGACTGAAAACAAGCACCTGGGATAGCGGACTAGATTCTTTTCTGTGGCTAAAAAAAAAAAAAAGGCTTTTTAAATGCGGGAATTAAACTTTTGAGAAATTGGAAATTTTGGCATGACACTAATAGCAATAAACAAATAATTCATCAAGATTCTTTGTACTAGGTTCTATCAAAATGACAACTTAAGATATGTGCTGTGGGAATTTGGGAAGCAAATCTTCCTGCCACAAATGTTTGCTTTTGAAAGTAAAAAGGAAGGGGGACTTTTTCCCGCCTTCACACACTTATGGATGTAATCACAAAATCCCCCCAAATACCAATAATAAATAGGAAAGCTGTCAGCCTCAATTTAAATTCCCAAAGCCCAGGAAAATAAACAAGATGTAGGTCTCCATGTCTGAATAAGGGCGCAGAGAAAGAGAGAGATCCCAAATACATTTCTTGAGAAGTTTACTCAGAGGTGGAGCAATGCTGTGGTCCCTGGGAGAGTGTTCTAAGAACACAGGAATTTCTGGATTCCTCCAAAATCCTTTACAGCTTTGGGAGGGGGCCCTGAAATATCTCAGAACATTATTTTGTTGGGATTTAAAGAAACAAAATATGCAAATCTTCTGCAGAGCTGAATGGTCTTCAGTGGCTACCCTCTACAGCACATATAATACATCCTGGTTAAAAAAGAAACAAGACTAGAAACAATATATTTGTTGTATTCAAGTTGCAAGAGGCATCCGGAAGAGTTGGCCTGCAGATCCAGGTTCTTTAAGCCAGCCTTTTCCAACCAGATACCCTTCAGCTGTTTAGGACTGAAGTTCCCAGCAGCCTAAGTCAGCGTGGCCAATGGTCAGGGGTGAAAAAACTTGTAGCTTGAAACAACTGGAAGGCATCAGATTGGGGAATGTATCTCTAAAGGGCCTTTGACCCATTTCAAGCTCCCTATCTACTAAGAGAAGACATGGATGAGAAGTATGTAGCAGACCAGGGCTTAGCCGTAGTCCCAGGATACAAGCTGCATGGTGTATTCCTTTTCCTCCTCACAAAGGTTCTGACCCCTAAAAGTAGACGTACACAGAAAGATCCATGATGGATCATATCAGAGGTCTATCTGGTCCAGCATTCTGTTCTCACAGTGACCAATCAGCTGCCTATGGGAACCCTGTGAGGAGAACATGAGTGCCTCCCAGCAGGAGAAGCCAAAATTCTACCCCTCCACATCTATGGTGGAGGACATTGGTGGGGTATTCACCAATGTCATCCTGATTACTCAGGTTGACATTTGAATGCACAGCCAAAAGGGATGCTATGGTCTGTATGATGGTAGTTTGCCTGGCTCATGAGAGCCTGGATGGCTTCTGAGGGCATCTATGGACTAATGTGTTGGGGGTGTAAGAGAGGGTGACCAGTAGAGGATGGAGTGAACGAATGACCTGCGAATCCAAATATGAGGGGAACAGATGAGGTGAAACGGCTTCTCCCACCAGTTGAAGAGCTCAGGTTCTTGTTCTTGTGTGCCATCAAGTCATCTCCTACTTACGACAACCCTATGAATGAAAACTGTCCTATCCATGACAACCCTGCTCAGCTCTCCTAATCTCAAGGCTGTGGGTCCCTTGATGGACTCAGTCCATCTCCTAGTTAGGTTTCCTCTTCTTCCTCTTCTTTGAGTTTTCCTAGCATAATTTTCTTCTCCAAGGAATCTTGCCATGCCATGATGTGTCCAAAGAAGGACAGCCTCAGTGTTGTCAGTTATAGAACTGTATAGAAAGGTTTATGGTGCATTCAGTCAAGCCATAATCAACATAGAGATACTTTGTTGGTTAGGTAAAGTACGAGAATCAGGGCTAGTCCTGCTGCGTTTTGTTCTTGTTCTTCCCCATTGCTTCAGTGTCAGTGTGTCACAACAGAGGCTTGTATAATATTTTGGAACTCGCAGTTCTGTTATGCAGTATCTCTTGCAGGAAGTTTGTTTATAAAATGGAACTAGATAAGAATTGAAATATATGGCTAGGCAAATTGTAAAAATGAGTAAAACAGATAAAATATCAAGGGGAACTCAATGAAGAAGCTGTTGTTCCATTTCCATCTTGGCTCTGCCTTCTAGAGATACTTTGAAATATGTTCAGCAGCATATCAGCCTAAATGAGGAATGGTGTTAACGATAATGGTGATGGTAAAGCATGTCCCCTACAGGCAAAGCATGGAAGCTCCAGGGACAGTGGGATCCTGATCATTTCTAAAAGGGTTCTATGTCTAACCACTTTCTAGTCTACCTAATGGATTAAGCATTCTCTTTACAAGATGTGTGGGCAAGCCACAGAAAAGGAAGAAAGTGTCGATTGTGTGATGGAGAGGGTTAAACCATATATGAGGATCCACGCTGGGGTGCAGTTTAGCACTGGAAGGGAAGGGTAGGGGTATGAGAAGCATTTTATTCTCAGTATCCAAGGGACAGTTCAAGGCTCAATCCAGGTCAAACATGAGTCCGAAAGAACATTCTTGGCCCAACTTTGCTGAAGTATTTGGCTGACTCTTGACCCTCCATTTCGCTCCCAGGGAATAAGTAATATTAGCCAACTTGTGATGACCCTTCCAGAAGCTAATATTGATGAACTCTCTGAAGAGCTACTCTCCACTAGTAATGTGGGAAAAATCTGTTAGATTTCCTCAGCTCTGCTCTCTGGACCCTGGACTGCTTTCTGTCTGCCTTAAGTCCACCTTACGCCAAGGGTTTGCAAGGGCATCAAGCAGGAAGCAAGTCGGTAACTTGCATGCCAGATAATCCCATGCCCTCCCAGATGATGTCAGGAGTCCAAAGAACTGCACCCTTAATCTATCTTTATACTGTAATGCTTCATTATTCTTTCCCCACCTCAACGATTTACTTGGCTGAATTTAGCCAACTTGCAGAATTAGTTCTTTATTCTGGATGCAAAATAAGGAATTAGCATGAAAGTCATGTGAATATGGTTACTATATTTCAGAGGTACTGTGTGTCTTGAAGAATGCAATGTCTTCTTTAGTGGAAAAATCATACTGGTTATTAAGATGCTGAGCATATAGGCATTCAAAGCAACCCTTGACTTTTCAGGCTAACTTTTTGAGTTTCTGACAAATCACCACCGATTCATTAGCATAGTTTGTTTATCATTTTGGCTTGAAATCAGTAACCTCCAAGACCATTCTGTGTAAATTCAAATGAAGTACAAGTTGGCCTTGTCCTTTGTGGTTCCTCTTTGGTACTTTGCTTATCTGAAAATGTGGAGTCCTTTCTCAGTGGCATTCACTGCTTCAAATAGCCATGGAGGAGAAAATGAAGGAAACAGAGAGACCAAACAGTTCATTTGGATATTTTTTATGGGTTCTTGGAGCATAAATGAAGAACTTCAGTCATTTCCAGGCACACAAATGTGAGCACTTGAGTGAACAATGGAAACGTCCAGCCTCTTTCCAATGTGCCTATACCAATTGAGTCACAAACCAAAGGGGTGGGCAAAGTAAAAGAAAAATAGCAATGAAATGAAATAACCCCCCACTCAATCCCATAAATGGGGGTAGCCCTCAGGCTGTGTGTGTGAAGTGCTCTGCAAAAATTACTGATGACTGGATTAGAAGACTTTCAATAAATAAATATCACGAGGGACAATTCCCCAGTGGCAGTAGGTCCCACAGTAGCCTTTGACCTGGTGGAACGTTGACAAGCTCAGAAGAGGCTATTTTAGCATTTTTCTCTCAGCCTCATATAAGCCTTTCCCAAATGCTTCATTTGGGGGCTATGAGGGTTGTCTTTAGAGAGTTCCCCACTCCTATGAACACTGGAAAGGGACAGTCTCTCCTTCATCCCTACAGTGGTCATAAGGGTTGATTGCCTCTGCTTCACTGGAAGAGTTCTGACAATGCTCTCTTCTCCTTCGATCAAAACAATCAATGCCTCTGAGCACAAGGCAAGCATTCCATTGTCTTGAGAACAAAGATGGGCTGGACAGTTTTCCGACACCTCCCAGGCCAGGTCGTTGCAGGGGATCTGTACGTGATGGATGCAAAATGTTCACTATGAGGCATGGCTCCATTCTGTCTGTGCAAGGATCTTGCACATTTGAAAACGGAGTGTTTGGACATGGGATTACGCCCATGTTGGCCTTAGCTTTGGAAAACCTTCTGGAGAACCAAGTCTGAATGTGTTTGCTATCTAATCACGGCTGTCCTGCTGTTTGTATCTGCATTTCCCAACTTTCAACTTTATTCAAGAGCCTAAATAAATAATTGTGTCTCCAGTTTAACCTTTCCAGTAAGGCGAATGTGTCCTCCTGTGGCTCTGATATGTAGACCAAATGCTGCATTCGTGCATGGCTGTGGCCAGCAGTGTCCAGTGTTTACAGATGCAAAACATGTGATGTGATGTCATTGTTTCCACACAACAAGGTGACTCTAAGTTTGCGCTTGTAATTCATCTCTGTCTGCAGATAAATACAAAAATGGGAGTGAATGAATTTGTGCTTGGAAAAAGTGTCAGAATCATAGAAAGTGAAGTGCAGATTTGCCTATCTTGACATTCACACATCATCTGTAATGTCGGTTGCTAGACGAAGGGATAAAGGCAATCCTGCAGGAGTCAGTGATACTTTCTAGTATTTGGCCTTAGCAGAATTTGATATATGTAGAGACAGATGTTGATGTAAAAGCAATTATTTTGGCAGGGAATCACGGATGAACAAAGTCTATTCATTTTCAGGTTTGGGAGGGTTGCCACTATAAAAGGAGATGACCAAAGAGTTTTCACTTTCTTTTCTTGGGCAAAAAATGAAGCTTTGTCACCTCTGCAAACGGCACTTGTAAGGGACAGACTGGCACTGTTCCGGTTTCTCTCAGAATAGCCCGATGGGAATGACACTACTTCTTCACATTGTATGATTTCCAGGGGTACTGTGGGAGAAAAGATGGCTTCCCTCCACTGAGCGATCCCGAAGGAAATAGGAGTTCCTACCGATGGCAGCTCCATCACAACTCAGAGTAGAGGAAAAGCATTATTTCCCAGGAAATTGAAGTGGAGAATCTCAGAATTAATCATTTTCAAGACTCCATTCATGAGAAAGTCTGCTGAAATACCCAACTTACTCAAGGAACCTGGGCCTCATTATAGGGGGGAGGAAATAATATGGCACCAATATTTATATATTTATTAGGATATTTTTATGCCATCCATTACAGTCCGTCTCTGTGTTTACAACCTTTATATTTACACCCTAAGGGTACAAGCCTATAGTTGCTGACACTGTCTTAGATGGCCATAGGAGAATTTGGAGTCCGAGCCCCAATCTCAAGAACTTGCTCCAAGATCAGAGCTGGAACTCTAAGTGCCCTTGCTCTGCTCTTGAAGCCAGGACAGACAGAACTGGAGTTTTCTGGGCATTCTGCGGGGAAGGGAGGAGACTGCCATTGCCAGTGCACACTCTTCTGGCAGCATTTCATCCTTTCCTCTCACTCCAGGGCAAAACACTTGGCTTCTTGCTCTCCCCACGCTTCCTAGCATGCCCATAACCCTCCAAGCCGAGATGGTTCCGGGCAGTCTCACTGGGGTGCACTGCACTGTACAAGAAATCATTTTCTTCCTGAAAAGTAAAAGTAAAGTAAAGCCTCTTCATATTTTCTGGAAAATCTGAAAAGAATGCAGGATAGCTGCTCTGAGCCAAAATGGAACGGAGCAGACAAAGCGTAACGGTGAGATACAGTAATATGAAAGTGGTGGCTTATGATAATTGTTTGATTGATTCCTTTATACAGTATCTGTCTCATCTTGCATCCGAAATGTGATATTATCATTCGCAATGTTGCAAGCCAAGAAAGGAAATGTACTTCACAGCTTTAAATTATTTCTGTATTTAGGCTGTTATTAAGCACTGGCAAGTCTCTGAATGTCAGAGGAATTTTGCCCTCCCTGATGGTTGTAACGAATTCTCCCTGGAGGGAAAGCATTGAAACAGTAGCTCTTGGCATTAAAAAGAAAAATTAAAAATTAAGATGCCGATTTAAACAGGCTTTGCAGACAGAATTCTGAATCTGTACCTTGCCCATAATCATCACCTCACATGGAAAATCAAAGCGTAACTAACCCTTCCACTGCCAAATGGAGAGTAATGTGCCTGCAAAGTACTTTTTTCCCTCTTGAGAGCAACTGCTTTCTTTCTGGTAGAAAATCAGTCTTGCCTTTCCTGATAGAACTCTTTCTCCTGAACTTAGAAACAACTTCTGTGGGCTGATGTTAGGGATGTATTATTAAGCAAATTTGACTTCACCATTCTCCAAATTCCATCTCAAACCCTGTTCTGACTCAAGTCCATATCAGAGAGCAAAATGTGCCTCTTCCCATGGTATTAAAATATTTGCGCAATTGTGTCCCCATTTTTCAAAAGGCAGGCATCCACTGTGCACACCTTTTAAATGTATGCATTCTTCTCCCTTTGATTTAAGCATATTTGAGTGCATTTTTCAAGAGTATTTCCTCGTGCTCATTTTTCAAAAGTTATCCATGCTGCCTAATGTATTACATTTTGGTCCATGAATCACACTGCAAGCTCAGAAAGGAATAGAATTCAGCCACAGATTGCATCCAAGTTCATGGTGTGTTTGGAAGACTAAATCCTCAGACTCAATTGGAAACAACTTTTTTATCCATCGCCAGGTGAGATTTGACCTGTGGACATCTTGCTCTGTAACAATTCCTTCAGTCCAGTTTTCATGCTTCTGCTTTCTTTTCCTGTCCACAGAGCTGCTCTCCCTGTCCAAGATCTACCAAGATCTTCATACTTTGAGGTTGCTCCAGAGGAAGGGCCAGACACATTTCAGAGCTGCCTCACAATTCCCGATACTCTGCTGTTGTCTCCAAGCATGACGCGGGTCTGACATTTCTGCCATCTGGTTCCCAGCTTTGCTTGGATTTCCCTTGCAGCTGGATCTGGTGCTACTTGGAAGCACTGTCCATATACATTCCAACTTTCTAGGTTAACTGGTGATGTTTTGCGGTCCGAGTCAGCTGACGGTAAACCATTGACCCTCTCGTTGCTCTCTGGGGAAGCTTCATTGAGAGTCACTAGAAGTTAATTGCCCTTCTTCAGGGTTCAGTTTCCTTTCCTGATATCCAGAGATAAAATATCCGAATGTGAAGCGGATGACCATCACACATGTAAGCACGCATGAACATGCATGCAAAGCACATGGGGAGCAGGGTATGAATATAGGCTTCTGTATCACTCGTTGCATCTTTTGCATTTTGCTGACATGATGTAGGACAATTAGGTGGATTCCTAATAATAATAAAAATGTCTTTAGCAGACATTGCCTTGACTTTTCAATCCAAGTTAAAATGCACAGAAGGGAGGCATTGCCACTCATCCTTGGTACAGGAAGGAGGTGTAACAAGCATACCCCTATTTTTGACTTGGGAAATGTTGGCAGAATTGTCCCCTAATCAGCCTCTGGCCATATGACTCTTCCTTCACTATGAATGGATGCAATGCCTGGAGGAAGTGAACCATGACAAGCCCCGGACCAGATGACCAAGGCAGGGACACATTGCTATTGTGCATCGTTGTTGTTATAAATGTTGCATTGATACCCTACCTTTCTTCCTCTTGCATGAAACCCAAGGTAGCTTTTCAGGGTCTCCTCCTCTCATTTTATCCTCACAAGAGCCCTGTTATGAAGCAAGCTGGGCTGAGTGTCTCTTCCTGACACAAGGACACCCACTGAACTTCTTGGTTGACCAGACATCCAGATCTCTCAAGCCCCAGTGCTGCATTCTAACCACTAAATGAGACTGGCTCCTGAACTGACCCCCACCCCCGAAAAATGATCCGCCAATGAAGCCTCTCTAAAAGAACTGCCATGTTATTGTATGCATTCTTCCTTTCAGGAGTGGGCTGGGAGCAGGAGAAGGCCCCTTGGTTATGGGATCCATTGGAAGTCTTAGTGAAGGAGTCAGGAAGGCCCGGGGTTGACCCTGGACAGTGTGGGGGAACTGTGGAAGGACAGAGATGAAAAAGCTAGCAGAACAGAGACTCTGCAGGCTGTGAGTATTTGTGGATATTTGGTTCAAGAAGGTTCTTCAGTTGTCTGAAGAACAGTAGTATCTAATCTGTCAAATCTAGCACCACTGCTTCTTCATTCATCTGTAAGTTATCTTGTGACAAAGCATGTTACGACTCTGAAACTAAATAGGTTTGGGTACATTCCCAAAACATTTGGATTACATTCAAGACATGAAGATAATTATCAGGAATAACCTGAACGAGCCAGAAAATAACTTCATTGTTTGTCAAGCTCACTCAGCACATTGATTCATACACTGCGCTGACTTAGAAAGTATTTTGTTTCAACAAGAAACATCCAAACTTGCCAACCATTCATTATTATAATAAGGAATTGTTCCTTAAATGGCTCTGTTGTCAGTACTGGGACACAGACACAGAAATTAAGGTGGCAGGGGAAGAGAGAGAAAAAAAAAATTATAAAGGCAGATTGTTGTGATTGGACTTAATATTTCCTGCAAATCTTATTCATGTCCATTGAAGTTAGGTTGGTGAAATGATGAAATCCTAAGAATAAAACCCATAAATTGTTAAATGACATAGGTTCTGAATATTTGGATGTAAGATCAGGCAAAAGATGGCAAGCAAAAACAAGATTCAGAAGCCGGTAAGAGAATATTTCAGCATACCAAGTCATTTTGCTATTGATCTTAAGTTGCACATCCTGGAACAAAGCAACTTAGAAGGAAAATGCCAGTGCGAAACTGCTGAATTGCAGCTTTTCAAAAAGTTCAGTTCTATTCATTTGGGTCTCAGTAGAGATAATGGTTTCCTGTCTCATGATGGAATGAAATTATTCGGTCATTCAACCATGTTACTGAAAGATTAGTGACTGATTTATTCAGCAATGCTAAGCACTGTCACAAATTACTGTTATTGTAAAGGGTCATCTGGCATAATTTTAATCCCTAGCAGAATTATCACAGATTATTCTTTTTGCATTCCATTGCCATTGAACTTCATCCACCAAGAACAGCAATAACAATCCTTCAATTAATCAATACTCTATTCTTGATTAATAATGTGATGGTAGTGCACTGAAAATAAAACAGCAAGTGATTTAAAATATAGCAATCAAAATCTACAGATCTATTTCAATTTTATTTTTCTCTTGTTCAGGTAACCTCACCAAACACCTTTACTTTGTAAAAAGATCTCACTAGAAAATATCACTTGTGAGTAAGAACTTATTTCTGTGTTATTTCATGACAAAGATCAGAGGAAAATATCTACTGCATTTTGCTACCGAAAATCCTTTAATGCACTGGCTTTTGTTTTTTCAGTCCTGCATGCACGGTGCCATTTCTTTTATTATTGCTGCATAAAAACTGGCACAAACCAAAAACAATAAAAGATGTAACCGACTTTTTATCATCAAGACAAAACATTTCAAATATATTATGGAAACCTGAGTTACAGTAAATAGAACTGAAAGGGTAGTAATGTGACAAACTGAAAAAGAACTTGTTCAGTCATTCAACCATGTTACTGGAAGATTAGTTACTGATGCCAAAACTCTTTGAAAACTGAGGCCAGCACTGTGATTGTGGTGACTGAATTAACACCCCTTCCCAAAATGCACAATTATTTCTTTAAATTATTCTGTTTGCTGTCAAACTTTGGTAGCAGGTGACAAAGTTGACTCACTCTTAATCATCTAAAATTTGGAAATTCAGTTTTACTAATAAAATATTTGGGTTAAGAAGACCGTTGGTGGTTTTCTATCAGATTTCAATGGCGAGCTGCAATGCAGGCTTATAAGGGACAAATGTAACTTGAGAAAACCAACTACCATCTTTTCCCCCCTTGACATCATTATGCCACTGAGTTTTGGCAACCCAGCAGGGCCAGGAGTGCAACCCATGGGGTGGACCAGTGCTCCCCCCTCCAGAAATCGCTCCCCCCATTGTAAAATCTGTGCAACACTCTAAATGTTTTCAGTGTGAGGTGCGTGGCACAAACAGCGCCACATGTCAAACCTCCACATGCCATCGTTAAATAAGTGAATTTGATATATGCTGTTTCTTAGTGAGGATCTTCTCTTATGATGTGATTCGACTGGAACATTTGTTTCCATAGAATAAGCCGTTACATACAGAAGCAAAGTTTTAAAAATCCACTTCAAGAAAAAAGAAAAGAGAAGCTCTGTTTTTCTCATCCAATCAACAAAACTAGAGTGTTCAGCATGCCAGTAAGTGCTTTTTAAAAGTCTCCTTCTTGGACTGAATTTTTATAAATGCGAAATTAATGGGAAACGTTTGCATCACATTGGCTCGAACTAGTCTCCATTGAGATCCCATTCTTCTGTCTCTTCGTTCTTCCTTCTCTGAATTCTATAATTGCCTCTGTCTTGCTTGGTTTCATTTTATACAATGCAGCGATCTAAAGCGGAAAGGAAGCGCTTCGCCCACAGTTTTCTTTTCATTTAGTTGTAGGCTACCAGCCTCACGAGTTAAAATAGCTTCCAGGCCTTGAAAGGCTTCAGAGCTTCTGCTAGCCATGTTTTCCATGGCATGTGTGTTGCTGCCTTCTGGCAAAGGGCTGCCCTCCCTCCTGACTCTAAAGTCTCAGTGGTGGACAGAAATCATCCCTGTAGTCGGGCGGCAACTGGAGCCACCTTCCCAGCTCCAAGTTTGGGAAGAAGACTAGAAGGCTGCCAGAGGGAGGCATTTATCAATTGGGTAATCACAGAACCTCCTTTGGAAGAACTTCTTCTAATCAACAGGCTTCATTGCTGGGTGTGAGGGATGCTGCCTTCAGGGTAATTTATTGCGTAAATGCAATATGACCGAATTGAAAGTTTGTTTCAGACTAATAAGAATTAGCTAATACTTTCCCTTTCCAAGGAACCAAAATCCCAAGACCAAGCTCTCAAGGCAGCTTCTGATTTCTCAAAGCCAACCTCTTAGAACATCTCACTGTTTGTTGTTGTTCTTGGTTCCTTGATTGAGCATTCACTTTTGGGTCTGTCACGCCAACACCCTCCTGCTTCACTTCAGAAAGTCTCACGTTTCCCACAGTTTGATTCTCTCTTCACTCCTTCCTTATAGCTATTTATTCAGTCTCCATTTCTCCCTCCTCAGCTTCCTCTGAATCAGAATCTATTCCAATTAGCTGCTGAGGCGCCTCTGCAGAACGACTGTGCAGTACCATGTGTGATCAAGCAAGGAAGCTTTTCTGAAGAAGGGGAAGTGGGTGGAAGAGCACGGGGTGCTATTTCGCGAAGGCATCAGGAGTGCTTTCAAGCAGTGGCACCTCACTGGTCATGCTCCCCAACAGAGGAAAGTGGGGGCGGGGGGGTTGTAACTACAACTCTTGGCTTTTCAGCAAGGCCAGGCAAAAGAGGTCGTCCCCTGAAGGCAAATCTGGTGTCCAGGCCTCCAGTGGATCATTCTGTCTAGCACTGTGCCAAGATCAGTCCTTGCTAGTTGCCCCCAAATTTTCCCCTCCCAACAATCCTTCATGGAGAGCAAGGCTACCAGATGAGGCCATTCACGTTCCCAGTGTGTAGTGATGGCCACCAGTATGGCTGGGAATGGAAACATCCGCAAGCCTAGTGCTGGGACAAACCCATTCAGAATCTGTCCTTCTAGCAGTGCAGGGTTCCTCTCATACTCGGCCTGGTCCTGCAAAGCAAGCTGAGCCAGAAGGAAATCTGCAGGTGCTTGCGGAGCCCTGGTTGCACAACTGGCGACCTACCCTGTCAGGTGAAGGTGGGTGCTGTGAGCAGTCACACCAGGCACTGTTCCTGGTGCCCAAGCTTCCTCCATGCTCAGCACAGTTAGTGGTGGTGGTGCTGGGTGTGGAAGAGGGCTGCTGTGAGCCGCCATGCCAGGCACCATCTCTGGTGACCAACCTTCTTCCCTGCCTGGTGCAAAAGGGCCACTGCAAAGTGGACTGGATTCCAGGGAACCAAGCCAAGGGAGTCCAATGGGTCCCCACTGGATGGATTCCTCATGCATCCCTAATGCAACTCTCAAGGACTGCCCCTGATGGCTACACCCAACATTCAGTGTCAGGGCAATATGCCTCTGGTGGCTCAGGAAGATGAGTGGAGGAGGACTGTCACACTTACACCCTACTTGTGGGTGCCCATGGGCAGGCAACTGGTTGGCCAGTGCATGAACAGAATACTGGACTAGGTGGACCCGTGGCCTGAACTGTTGTGGCTCTTCCTACATCCTTATGTCCAGAGAGTCTTCCATCTGTTTCCTCAGTCACAGGATGCTTGAGAGCATTTCCTGCTTTTCATGTAGTATTTGGAGGTTATCCTGTCACTGTAAGGCAGTGCTGCTCTTTTCCCTTTCTCGACCGTGCTTCATTCTGCAGGCCTCCCCAGCAGCTTGTGTCTCCTTCTCTGAAAATGTCTCATGGGGTGGACTTCCTTCGTGGCATCTTCCCCCAGGCTTTAATTGTAGCATGGGAAGCTGGCATAGCGGCAGACCAGTGAGGGCATAACCATCCATGAAGGACAGGACCTGCATCCTATCCCAAACAAAGTCATCACAAAGTTTTCTCTGGTGACCTTTAAAAAGCAATTCATCTTTGAACTGAGTGAGAATAGTAAATACAGAAGGACTGTCCGGCACAGCACATGTTCACTTCTATCTCAGCATCTTGGGGCCTTAGGGAACATTTGACACAAGCTCAAGCCATATTATGAGTGAGTGCCTGGTGAGAAATGTTAAGAACAGACTCTTTGTTTAGACCTTTACTACCTAAATGGATATTTGAGCAGAACTTCCTCAATGCTGTCTTTGCTCTTGATGAAGGAAATCCTGGCTGCTATTGAAAAGGAGACCAGGCATTGTGCAAGGGAGGAACACAATGAAAGTGGGAAACCACCCTGAGGCCACTCGCAGACACAGCTGCCTGTCAAGTGGCACACTTCCACTGCATCTATACATTGTAGGTATGTACAGATTTTTTGAAATCTATTCTGGTTGTCTCCTGCACTGAGAGGCATCTTTCTTTCTGTCTTCTGCTCATTCACAGAATCAGATTCTTTTTGAACCTGAATGTTGCTCTGATTTGCATTAGCACATTGGTGGAAGTGTGCATTATTGCTAATGCATAATACACTCATGCAAATACACTAATACACTCATGCAAATACACTAATGTGCACCAGTTAAACCAAATAAGCATTACTGTGGATTAGCACTAATGCAGTTTAGTACAAATCTAGTGAAAAGCTGGTTTGCAAGTTCACAGAATCCTTTTAAATCAGAAAAAGCCAGTCTTCTGTGGAATCCATAGGTGGGATTCTTACAAATTCAAACTCATTTGAATCCCCTTTGAATTTCTTTGACATTTCTGGTAGAACAGAAACCTTCCTTCTGCACAGAGCAGTTTCTCACACCAAAATATGCTTTAGAGCAGCCAAACTGAATGGCATGTTTAGCTTTTTTTTTAAAGTTAGGCAGGGAGATGGTTGCCCAAAGCCTCAGCAATGAGGAAGTGGCAATGAGGTGAGCACAGAGAGCGGTTTACCTGCTCCTTTCAGGTGTGCTGAGGATGCTGTCCCATCATTAGTGTTGAAGAAAGTCTCAACCACCACTCTGGTTAGTATTTTTACATAGAAGGGAGGGGCAGCCATTTTTCATTGGGCTCAGGGAGCAAGATGTCTCCTTGGACATCTTACCAAAAGAGCAGGGAAGGCAGTGGCAAGGAAGTGGATGGTGGGCTTTCCGGAGACTCCCACCTGTGTCACTTGAACCTGGTTGGAGATCCTGTACTGGCCAATAAGGGTTCCAAGCCAACAATCAGGTGCAGCCTGTACTACAATGATGAACAACCTCCTCCTTTCTTCACTGAGGTGGAGGGGGGACTGTGAGCTTCTATCAATTACTCAGCAGGTGCTAGTGTTTATTATATCTGAAGATATGAATGAGGCTTGGAAATGAATTCTCCCTGCCCAAATGGTTAAAGAATAAGAAACACTGACCAATGGGAAAAGAACAGATTTTAACAGTGCTCTATGCCTATAAAAGTCAGAGCAAAAGAAGGCTCTGACCAGATCCCCTAATATTTGCAGCCTAAGATGGGAACAAAGCTCAGGAGCTCAGCAATGCAGCCTGGAAAATTAAGCAGTAGAATCTTGTTGGAAAGGGTCTGGAGTCTAATAGAGCCTGACCAAGGCAGGAGATGACAGGAATATATGAATGGAGAGGAAGCCTTTCTGCTAGTGATTTGTGGATTTTCTGGCAACTTGCTGTGCCATCCATTGGTTCCGAAACTGAGTAAATATTTATATGTATTCACACAAATTCATGCACCCCAAAATTGGCCAAATATGTACAAATGCTCCCATTTTTACATTTCACTTTTTGGGGAGAAGCGTACTCTAGGAAAGCCAGTCTACTACAGAATTTAAAAGTAGAGTCTGAGAAATCCAGGTTTCCCCAACATCCTTGCAGCCAGCTAGTGACAGGTCCTGCAAGAACTAGCCTGCCAGATTGCTCCTGGGTATTCATCTTGTGATTTTATTGTTCCTCCTAGAGAACATGGAAAGATGCTAAAATCCTAAATTTTGGATCAAACTGTAAGACCTGGCAGCTCTAAGTTACCACCTGCAGTGGACTATCCTGCAGGAGGCAGATATGCCAGAGGTGACCCAAAGAGGAAGGTGAGCCTAATTCACAGATGCAAACAACCCCAGCATTGTTATGATGAAGCTGGAGAGCTGCTGTTGTAAAACACTGAATTCACAGGTGTACATAACAATAAAGTTGCTGCATTTCATAATTAACTAGTTCCAGATACACATTCTATTATCTCATAATGCTCAGATACATTATGCACGGAGTGCCATTTCCCAAGGAATTCATCTGCAGCTCAAACAAGACTGTGTACAGGTGCAGACAATGTCCAGACTGCCCTGATGGTTTTATTGTGCAAAAGTACTTCGTCTTGTGCTACATGTTTATCCAGAAGCCAGTCACGTTGAGTCTAACAGAGCTTACTTCCAGGCTGGGTATAGAATCACAGCCTTTGTGAGGTCAGTTTCTTTATAGCAGAGATGGGGAAATGCAGACCTGAGGACCAAATCCAGCCTTGGGAATTCCAAAGTTGGCCACAATCTATTTATTTATTTATTAAAACATTTCTATGCCGCCCCTTGCCGAAGCCTCCGGGCGGCTCACAGCACAAAATAGAATACAATATTCTTTCCCTAGCCCTACCTCCTTATCCCCAACCATGAATCTCTAGCTTTTCTCCTCCCTTTCTAAAAGGTTGACATGTCTCCCCTAAGGCTTATTCATGGACACAAAGAGCTTCAGGCTAAAAGTAATGGTGGGCATTGTCAGTCTTCTGGCCTTGCCCCCTTTGCCGTTGTTTGTCTTTTCATTGTTCTTGCATCCTCTAGGATGCAACCCCTAAGAGCTTATCAGAGGTGGAATTCAGCCTTTGAGCTTGAAAGAGGTTCCTCTGCTCAGAAAAAGTTCTTTCTATAATGTTCATTCCTTATATTCAATGAAACATTTGTATCACACTCATTCCAGTTGTTATGAAATGACACAGTCAGACTGCCACAGCAGGAATCCTTGAACATACACACACATCACAAAACTATTTTCTGTATTATGCTCAATTTCCCTGAGTGTGTCTGTTGTCCCCCACCTAGATGCGCTCTTTCTTGGATGCATTGTTTTTGGAGGGCGGAGGAATGGCTGAATATTACAATTCCCAGGATAAAATGATCAAGTGCAGCTGTGTTGCATATGCCAATGAGCACATGCATGGATGTCAAAATTAACCAGGAGAGACTTCTTAGGAAAGATGAGCTTCCCTCCCTGGAGAGGTCCTTGAGAAAGTTAAATACATGCCAAGCCAAGTTCAAATCAAGTTGAGGAGAGGTTTCCCTGTCCTTTCTAAGAAGTGGCTTTTCTGATCTTTTATTAGGTGTATACCTTGTGTGTGACAACGCTGCAGAAGTTTCCTTTTCCATGAGAACTTCATGGCTGTCAACAGGTGCTCAACTTGCTTTCCGAACTGTGTAATGCGAACACAAGGAGCATTCATGGCCAGAGCCGGAAGCAAGTGCGCAAGCAGGTTGCATTGATGAGGGTCAGGAAGAAGTGCAGGGGACTCTTCTCAGCCAGGCCCTCTGAGCTGTGGGGCTTTGGCCGGTGCCCAACCATGCCCCCCTTTAATGAAAGGTCATTCATCCACACCTCCTCTAGTGCAACAGTTTCCTCCTCCTATACATCTTTGTAGCTGTTCTGCAAAAAAGCCCCCACACATGAGACTCCAAGTTCTCATATTTGGACCTGCTGCTGAATGTCTACTTTGGTTCTCATACTAAAGCAACTAATGTCACAATTCATTTGTTTTTGTTTTCCTTAGATATCATTATCTGTCATGTTGCTGTAAACCAGAGACATCATAAGGCATAAATATCATTGTCACATGAACCACCCTTCATTATGAATAATTTTCTCTTACCCTTTCATTCCACTCCCCAATTAACCATCCCCAGGACATCCCTCAGCTCTGCTGAATCCTCAGCCTTCCTTGCCTTCTAATTCCTAGTAATATATTTCCAAATTCTTAGGAATCTGTAGGCAAGCATGACCCAGCAGGAAAACTCCTTGAAATGTCTGCATCAGCAAAACAGGATCCTGCCTCTGTTTCGCCCATGTATAGGGCTTTTAGAGACATGTCCTGTGACCCCCTGTGCAGTATCTAGGGGGTCATAAGATAATTCGGATTCCCAGATCTGAGAGTTGTGTGCGCACTGCAATTCTAGCTGTCTGCGCTTGGTGGAAGGACAAAACTTTAAAGAAACTCCAGCCTAATTAAGAGGAAAATCTGTTCAGATTGCAAGTTTCTCTTAATTGGCTTGATTGTCATTAAATTTAAAGCACAGAGTGGAGGTAGCATGTCAGCCTTGGGCTGGAGATCTTTCCTTTCAACCCCCTCCACCCTTTTTGCCAGCAGAGCAAGAAAAATGGTGGCCGCCTCTCAGAGGCTGGGAACGTGACCTCAGGGAAGGGATAAAGGCGATGCTTCTGGGGGCAGGGGAAGGAGGAGATGGGTGCCGCCAGTTCTGAGCTACCCTGAGCTATCCCGTCTTCTCCCCTCCACCCACAAAGTGTGCCTGACAGCTAAGAACCGTTGAAAGGGAGAGCGGGAGGTGCTGGATCCGTTCCACACGCCTCGTGCTTTGCACAGGATGGTCATGAGTCGCTGAGTTTGTGGGTTTACAAGTACTGAGGGTGCAAACCTTAGAACTGCTGCTTGTTCCTAGATTCCTGCTCTTGACTGCCCAGCAACAGTCAAGAGCAGGCACACTTGTGGCTGTCAGCTGAGGATTCTGCTAAGAACACTTGTTAGCGAAGGACTAGTCATGGGTTTTGATGTTTTGCTAGTTATCCATGATCTCATAGTGTGGGATTTTATAAAAGCCCTTCGTTGCATTGCCCAGTGTTTCGGAAAAGCTGGTTGCTTACAATAAACCACATTGCTGTAGACAGTTGGGACTGTGACTGCTGGATCTTTGTGGCTTTGCTAATTCAGGTATCCTTCATAACCTTTGGCTGGAAATAGGCAAGAGAGAGCAATAAGTGGCTGGAGAGAGCTTTCACTCCCCATGGTGCTCACACTTCATCTTTAAAAAAAGACTTTTCCTACATAGTTAGGAAATGTTTAGACCACTTACCAAATCCAAAACAACTTTGAAGTGTTTGGAATCCGGAACAGCACAAATACACAAACGTGTGTGCTTAGGGGTCCTCCTGGACCCCAGAATCTCCCTGGTTTCTCAGGTGGACTTGATGGCCACGAGTGCCTTCTGTCAGCCTTGGCTGATTTCTCAGCTCCATTCCTGCTGGGATGAGTGGAGCCTTGCCACAGTCATCCATGCACTGATAACCTCTCGCCTAGATTAATGCAATGCGCTCTACTTGGGACGACCTTTGAAAATGGTCCGGACATTATAATTAGTACAGAATAGGGTGGCACAGCTGCTTACGAGAACTGGCTGGAGAGAACATGTTACACCTCAGCTGCACTGAGTCCCTGTTCCAGTCTGGACACAATTCAAAGTGACATATAAAGCCCTAAATGGCTTGGGACCAGGCACCTAAGGGAGCACAGAGATCCAAAGCTGGTTTCTCCTGATTAAGTCCAATATTCAGTGAATCATTGCACATCCTACAGGCTTGCATAAGTCCATCTAAGAAGTTTCTGACAAAGTGGAGCTTTGGACCAGGGCCTTGTCTTCTTTGCCAGTACACTACAGCAGACCTCTGGTCCAGGGTATTGTGCTGGCTGCAACGGCTGACAAGCCCGTGAATAGTACATTACATTTACGCCCCAATTGTCTTCCTCTTGCAGGGAACCTAAGGCAGCTTACACTGTTCTCTTCCTCTCCCTTTCTCCCTTTTCAAGTTAGGCTGAAAATATGAGAATGGCCCTATTTCTTCTTTACACACAGGTTTTATCAAAAGAAAAACAGCCTTTGCTTTCATCAGACAAACACATCCAAAAAGCACAATACGATGTTCTGTCCGTTACTGCAGATACAATAGTCTTTTTTTTTAAATTTTGCCATTTGAGCTTGTTTCTGAATCACAGAAAAGGAAAAGTCTGGAAGCCAGTGGAAAATTACTGAATATAAATATTTTGGTTACTCCCATCTGTTGTTAAGATGTAGTAACAGAGAGCTCATTAATTGGACTTAATTGGCAGTTCGACAAACAGTATCAGGAACCACAATTCCACGAGGGTAAACATCCAAAATGCAAATCATTAGGCAGTCTACATGACTTGACAGCATGGAAGAGCTTGAGCTTTGAGATAAACATAGTCCATTTTCCCAGCCTATGTCTTCCTAATAGAGTCTCTCCACATCATCAAGAAAGCAAATGAAAGCCTTGGTCAATACTTTTTATGCCCAAGTCAGACCTGCTGGCTAATCAAGAGGAGGAAGAACATTGACAATGCCGTTCTCAAACTATTTTTCATTTTATTCCAGCAGAACAGGTGCCCAAGGGTGAAATGTAAACCAAATATGATTCTGTATGCTAGTACTGAGGTTATTCTTCAACTGTGTTTTCATATGCAATTAAAATAGTGTCATCCACACGTAAGAGAGAGTTAGCAACAGGTTTGGGCTGAAATCCAAGATTTACAAAAGGGTTGTTCCTTTTGGTTTTAGAAAGATTCTCAAGAGAAGCTGTAGGGGGTGGGGGTCGGATGCAAACAGCCCTATGTGGACTGACTGTTGTAGGGAATGGAGAAGAGGCAGAGGAATGGGATATCATGAAAGAGGCCACAACTGGCTGAAACGCTGCTGCACAAGGACACCCCACACTGCAACGTTTAGTTGCAAGACCCCATATTAAAACAAGTATCTGGTTAGAAGTTAAGCTTATTTATTTGATTTATTTGCCACTTACCATTAGAAAAATCTCTAAGTGGTTATGCACTGGCTCCTCTACCAGCGTAAACCAGATTACTCCATGCATAACTCCAGATTCATTAAAATAAATGAATAATGCATGTGGTTCTCAGCTGTGGCTAAGAAGAAAATGCTTGGTAGTCACCTTTTCCCAATGTTTTGTCGGGTATGTGCGTCTAAACAAGCTCAGGGAAGTAGGGCTGCAGGGTTTCTGAGCATGAGACATGTGCATTTACATGCATGTTTCATGTGTACTATTGAACATGGATAGGGTGGGCGGAACCTCAACCACCCAGTACCTTATTAGTGGAATGTGCCAAGGCCCCCCAGAATGCTTGGAAGGGTTCCTCTTGAGGGCGAATTAATATTGTTCTTATAGATGAAATGCAATCAGTGAGCAACCAATCTTAACCATAAAAATTTAACAACAAAGAAAGAAACCCTTACCCACAAATGGCCCAAACCCAAGCAAATTTGCATGCCTGTATTTTTGTTTTGTGAAATGGTTCCCAGGAAAAGTTTTAAAGTTTTTGTCAGGTGGAGTTTCCTATAACGAAAAAACAAATCATTCTTTGTTATAAGGCCAGACTGCCACCTGTGTAGGTCCCTAGTTGGATGGTAGCCAGCCATGTCACTTGCTCATGTTCACTTTCCCTCTATTTTCTAATGTCTGGTTTATTGAGGGTATTTCCCACCTCTCCTTTTCTTCCTTCTTCCTTAGGACTGCTCTCAGCTTCAGTACTCCTGTTTGAATGCAG
The DNA here is from genome assembly GCF_004798865.1 of Varanus komodoensis. Classification (NCBI taxonomy): domain Eukaryota; kingdom Metazoa; phylum Chordata; class Lepidosauria; order Squamata; family Varanidae; genus Varanus; species Varanus komodoensis. The sequence goes on from NW_025335606.1 coordinate 16,958,305, forward strand.
TAATCTTGTTTGTCATGTTAATATTTCCCTTGGCTTTTCCCTCTGCCTGATCCCAAAACACAGGATTAGCAACAATGGGTCAATTCAGATGACCAAACTGGCTCATTGTTGGCTATTTAACCCACCATGTGCTGTTGCATGTACTGGGCACATGCAGTCCCCTTTTCGATTGTACAATCCTTGGTTGGGCTGATTGGAAATAGTGCCATGTCAACTGAGCCCAGCCATCAAGGGGTATTGAAGGTGAAACGATCTGTACTTAAACCTGGGTTAACTGAGGGTTGTTTAACTCTCAAATAAACCAGTGATGAATGATTCAGATAACATGGTGCAAGTCACAGTTGGGAAGTGTGTAAGCAAAATAGCCATTGCTTGCACTCTTCTTGCTCCACAGCCCATCATGGTTTCACTAACCCACAATGAACTGGCCATGTTTTGAGAAGTGGACCAATGTGATTGATTAGTGCCAAGTCCTACTCCCTACTTGTAAGAAGTTCTTCCCTCCTGTGTGAAAGAGGTGCTGCTTTTTCTCCCTCTGTCAGAGGGTGGGGGAGAATTTTGCAGCAGGGTCCCATTTACCTGGTCATTTCCCTTACCAGGGCCAACCCGCCCGTTAGACAGAGCGCAGCAGGCAGCGGGTACTGCAAGGTGTTGGAGGAGAGAACCATGTGCCATGAGGCCTGCTCTGCACCCTCCCAAGTTAGCCACTCACCTTCAAGGGCAGAAGAGGATGCTGCCCCACCATCAGTGCTGCATACGATTGATCTTTGCACATGGACTTGGATGGGACACCATCTTGGTCTTTGACTCAGCAGCAAATTGCCTCAGACTGGCTGTAGTTCAGTATCCCCGAGCTCTCTTAGTTAAATATCTGAGTGGTCAGAAAGGGTTGGTTTGTTTTGGCTTGGCTTTTACTTTTAAAATTCATCCACAATGTCACAGGACTATTTTCAGTCTGTAGCTCATGGTTTAAGGTCATTGTTGAACTTCTTAGAAGGCCTTAAAACTTGTCATGTGGGCATTCCAGGAAGAGCTCAGGCTGAAAGCCTCTCTGAGAAGATCCCCATGATCTCTTCATGGGATATTTAAAAAGTCAAAAATAGCTAGAAGATCCCTTGGTTAATGGAACCTCGGCTCCTAGTTTCCAACCTCGATCCCTAGTCAGAAACTGATTCAAAATTCACCACTTCCAAAGGCCCAAGCCTTCATCATGCCTCCAGCCCATGACACCAAAATGATAGTCATATTCAATACATCATGAGAATTTCTTATTTCCTTCATTCCAAGAGGCAGAGAAGAGAGAAAGTTACTTTCACATGGTACAAAACTACACACTAAGCTCCATAGCTCAGCAGAGACTGAAACCTTGGTGGACTCATACCTGATCTTTCTGTGTTATTTCTGTCCCTCATGTTAATACAAGCCATTGCATAAACACTCCTCAAGCAACTTTTTCATGCTTCTACCTCCACTGCTCAACAACACACTTATCTCAAGAACACATGGTAAAAAGAAGCTAGAAAATATTCAGTAACTTCTTGTTCCTATCAAGGGAGCCTTCCAGACAGGAAGATCCAAGTGCTACCAATCAAAAGATGTGGTAGATTTATTCCATCTCTTCTTCTTACAGTAAGAAAAACTGGGTGAAGTAATAGGAAAAGACAGGAAGGTTGCATGTGGAAGGCAACTTCATCCGAAGGCTTGTAAAATCTCATGAATGCAACTTGGACTTTGCCAGTAAAAGCCTTCTTCAGAAGCACCACAGCAAGATCAAGAAGTTTAAGACGTACTTCCCGGTCCTTCCTAGGACATATGTTAGTCAAACAAAACTCAGCACTGGGCTAGGAAATAGAGGGTGACAGACTGGAGTCAACTGTCATAACAAAGCCTCTTGTGCTATTAGTTACCATTAATACAAATGAGGCAACAGCTGGAAAACACAAATTAACATATGTTTGTTCCACTAATGCAATGTGGAGAGGTTGTCCATTTGTTTGCTGTCCTTTAATAGATTTTGACTAATAAGCAGGGCCTAAAAGCCTGGAAGATGATCAGGGAGGCACTTCTTGGAAGAATTGTGACCTATACAATGTGAGGGGCATATGGGAGATTGCACAGTTGCACACAGATGGAGGCTTGGAGCTCCCTCCCCCTATGGACATCGGCCGCATTCTGCGGCTCAGTTATTTTGCTGGGCCGCGCTGCGCAGTCACCGCCGCTGCCGCCGCCGTCAAACTGGGGCACATCGCCAAGGGAAGGGGGAGTTTTTTAATTGTTTTTATAATTTTATTGTACTTTAATCCTTGTTAATTTGTTTTTATGGAGTCGTCCCTGGCCATGCGACGTTTGTGTTTCCTGGGGAGCATGGGGGCACCGCCATTGGGGTGGTCATGGGCAATGGATGTAATAGCGGTGGGGGCTTAACATGTCCGCGCAGAAGAAGGAGGGACAGATGGTTGACACCTGTCCCTCCTTATGGTTTTGCCCCCAGCCAGAGGGTTCCAGGTAGTCTTGTCAACCGCCCCTCGGGCCTGACGGTGCTGTTGCTCAATGCCAGGTTGGTCAACAATAAATCTTCCCTCATCCATGACTTGATCGTGGATGAGGGGGCTGACCTGGCTTGCATAACGGAAACCTGGGCGGGAGAGGGGGGGATGCCACCCTCTCTCAAATGTGCCCACCCGGGTATCTGGTTCAGCACTGTTCACAGCTGGAGGGGAGGGGAGGGGGGGTCGCTTTGGTTTACCGAGCCTCCATCTCTCTCATGGGACTTCCGGTCCCTTCGAGACCAGGGCTGAAGTGCCTCTACTTGGTGTTGGGCGACCGAGACAGATTGGGGATTCTGTTGGTGTACTGTGCACCCTTCTGCCCAACAGTCTCCCTGCCTGAGCTGACGGAGATCGTCTCAGACCTGGTGTTGAGGACCCCCAGGATGTTGGTCCTGGGGGACTTCAATCTCCATGCCGAGACTGGTCTGACCAGTGCGGCTCAGGACTTCATGGCCTCCATGATGGCCATGGGGCTGTCTCAACATGTCACTGGCCCGACCCATGAACGTGGACACACTCTGGACCTGGTTTTCTTGACAGGGCAGGAAGAGGGTGGTCTGAGGGTGAGGAATTTATGTTTGACTCCCCTGTCATGGTCAGATCACTTCCTGGTGAGGTTTGTGCTTGAGAGAGACCTCTCCCTCTGCAAGGGTGCGGACCCGATTGTGTGGGTCCGCCCCTGGAGTCGGATGGATCTGGATGGATTCCTGAAGGCCCTGGGGGAGTTTCCGGCAGACAAGACTGGTGCTCCTGTCGAGGCTCTGGTTGAACTGTGGAACGGGGAGATGACCAGGGCTGTGGACACGATCGCTCCTAAGCATCCTCTCCCACCGGGCAGAGCCCGCTCTTCCCCTTGGTATACACCTGAATTGTGGGCGATGAAGCAGGTTGGGATACGGCTAGAGCGTAGGTGGAGGAGATCACGGGATGAATCTGACCGAACACCCTTGAGAGCCCATTATCGGGCCTATGCTGTGGCGGTGAGGGTGGCGAAAAAGAGGTTTTTTTTCTATTTCCATTGCCTCCTCAAAATGCCATCCAGTGGAGCTTTTTTGAGTGGTGCAAGGCCTGGTTCGTCCAGGTCCAAAACAAGATCTGGTTCCACCCTCAAAGGCCCGCTGTGATGACTTTGCCACGCATTTCAGGGAGAAAATCACTCAGATTCGTCTCGAGCTTGACACCACTAGTGAATCAGAGGTTTCTGGGGAGACACCAATGCTGCCGTCTGGTCCAGAATTATTGGATGAATTTCAGTTATTGCGGCCTGATGATGTGGACAAGGTGCTTGGATGAGTACGTCCCACCACTTGCCTATTGGACCCTTGCCTGTCTTGGCTAATAAATAATTCCAAGCACGGGATTAGGATCTGGATCTTGGAACTGGTTAACGCTTCTCTGAGGGAGGGTTGGGTGCCTGCCCCTTTAAAGGAGGCGGTAGTCTAACCGGTCCTGAAGAAAGCATCACTGGATCCAGAGATGGCCACTAATTATAGTGGTGGCCAACGGTGGCCAACATCCCGTTTCTGGGCAAGGTGTTAGAGCGGGTGGTGGCAGGACAACTCCAAGCTCTCTTGGATGAAACTGATTATCTGGACCCATTTCAGTCTGGCTTCAGACCTGGGTACGGTACTGAATCTGCCTTGGTCGCCCTGTACGATGACCTGTGCGGGGAGAAGGACAGGGGGAGTGCGTCCCTGTTGGTTCTCCTGGACCTCTCAGCGTTTTTCGATACCATCAACCATGGTATCCTTCTGGATAGGCTAGCGGGATTGGGGGTCGGAGGCACTGCTTTGCAGTGGTTCCACTCCTATCTCAATGGCCGATTCCAGATGGTGGTGCTGGGGGACTATGGCTCTGCACCATGGCAGCTATGCCATGGAGTACCACAGGGGTCCATTTTGTCCCCTTTGCTGTTTAACATATACATGAAACCGCTGGGAGAGGTCATCAGGAGGTGTGGGCTGCGAAATCATCAGTACGCTGATGATACCCAGCTCTATCTCTCGGTTTCCACCAATCCAGGTGAGGCAGTGGCTGTACTGAACTGGTGCCTGGCTGAGGTAATGGGCTGGATGAGGGCCAATAAACTGAAACTCAATCCAGACAAAACGGAGGTCCTGTTGGTTGGCGGATTGGGCTTTGGGGAGGGTGAATTGAACCTTGTCCTGAATGGGGTTGCACTCCCTCTTAGGGACAAGGTCCGCAGCCTGGGAGTGCTCCTTGACCCAGAGCTTTCATTGGAAGCTCAGGTGACAGCAGTGGTGAGGAGCGCTTTCCTTCAGCTTCGGCTGATCCATCAGCTGCGCCCCTACCTGGAGTACGACTGCCTGGTGACAGTGACACACGCGCTGGTGACTTCCCGCCTTGACTTCTGTAACGCACTCTATGTGGGGCTACCCTTGAAGACAGTCTGGATACTTCAATTGGTTCAAAATAGAGCTGCCAGGCTGCTGACGGGGACGGGGCGTTATGTTCACATGACTGCAGTCCTCCGTCAGCTTCACTGGCTTCCCATTGAAGTCCGGGCCCAATTCAAGGTGTTGGTGATGACCTATAAAGCCCTAAACAGCTTGGGTCCTGGTTACCTGAAGAAGTGCTTACATCCATATACGCCCGCCCACCCCTTGAGGTCTGTGGGAGAGGCCCTTCTCCGGGAACCCTCTGTGAAAGAAATTAGGAGGGTAGGTACTCGGAGGAGGGCTTTCTCTGTGGTGGTGCCCAATCTATGGAATGTGCTCCCCAGAGAGGTCCACCTGGCGCCGTCGTTATTTGTTTTTCGGCGCCAGGCGAAGACCTTTTTATTTAAACGTCATTTTAATTGTTAATTTTATTTGCTTATTTTATCTGGCCAGGGCAACTTATTTTATATTGTTAATTTATTGTATATTAGAATGTTTTATATTTTAATTTTATGTTGTGAGCCGCCCTGTGGCTTCGGCGAATGGGCGGCATGGAAATGTTTTAAATAAATAAATAAATAAATAAATAAAACATAATTAAACCAGTTTAGTATAAATATTGTACAAATACTCAAATTGAAACACTCAGAACAACACAGAATAATATCACTAGTCCAACACAAACTCACAGGCCGAGACCATTCCCAAATGCCTGCTAGAACAAAAATCTTTGCCTGCCTCTGGAAACATAGCAGAGGGGCCCCACCTTGGCCTCCCTGGAAGTGAATTCCAGGGCGTTGGGGCTGCCACCACAAGGCCCTCTCCCACGTTCCCATGAAGCATGCCCGTGAGGGTGGTGGGACCAAGAACGGCCACCCCTGAAAAGCTTAAAGTCTGGAGAGGCTCCTGGGAGAAAAAATGGTTTTTCAGACAGCCTGGACCCAAGCTACAGAGATCATCACAACACATTAAACTGGGCCTGGAAGCAGCCTGGGAACTAGGGAAGCTGTTTCAGCAAAGGGGCTGAATGCTCCATGTGGCCACCTCCAGCCAGCTGAATGGCAGCCGCTCCTGGAACCCAGTGCAATTTCCCAGCATCCTTCACAGGCAGCCCCATGTAGAGTCCACTGTCTCTTCTTACAGAGGAGCAGGTAGGATACATGAGGTCTGTGGGTCAAATCCAGTTTATCTGGGGGGTCCTGGAATGACTCTGGTGTTCCATAGATGGCCACCCCCCATTCCACAGGCACCACCTGCTTTCCCCCAACTGCTAATTGTTTGGCATTTTTCCAGCATTTGTGCAGTTTTGATTTGTTCTTTAGCATACTCTAAAAGGTTAAAATGCTTGCATTAAAGCTTAGTTACTGGCAGCCAGAGCTGGAGGCAATGAGAGGCTGCATTTGTGTGTGCGTGAGTGTGGTTTTGGCCTCAAGGTTCTTCCTTTGGCTCTGCCCCTTTGCCTTCCAATGCACCCGCTGTGAGAATGCAATGCCCAGGAGCTTCTCTGAGATGTAATCCAGCCCTTAGGCCGAAAGAGGTCCCTCACTCGTGACAGACAGCCGTCATCAAACCTCTGTACCTGGATCCCAGCTGGCTTCAGCAGGAAGGAATAAAGGAAAACTAGGTGCAAGAGAGATGTGGCATGGCAGGAAGAATTTTTGGACTGAGATGGGACAGGCCAGAAAGGTGAAGGGGTGACCTGGGCAAGTCCCCCTCTCTGATTACCATAAAGGCTTGCTGTGAGAACAACCCTAAAATACAGTGGCATTGTGACCTCTTGGAAGAGAGATGGCCGATGATGATAAACTACGTCCAATGTTTTTCCTGACAGAGCCTGCAGTTATGAGTGGAGGATACAGGGTGTTGCTCAGTCCTTTCCTTTAACTCAAAATCTCAATGCATTCTGCAGCTTACACATTTGGATGAAAAGACAGTGAGTGCTCAGTCCTACTCACTGTATCCTCAATGAATGGACAGCCCCATTCTGATACTCCAAATGCAGGGGGAAAGGAGCAGGGGAGGGAATATTTTTAAAAATAATAGTTATATTATACCAAACAATAAAAGGGACAAGCAAAAAATAAGTACATTATATCAACAAACACAAATATACCATACGTGTTATACCAATTACAAAAATAATAAAAGTAATAAGAAACTTTTACTTAATTAGGTAAGCAATAGACAGAAGGCTATAAAGCTCTTCCTGCCTGAATCATTTACTTAATCAATGATTATCTATCATATTTTAACTTTTCTTTTCAGAACTCCAGAGAGGTATCCAGAGTGTTTTATATTGTGAAGGGAAATGGTATTGATTATCTGTCCTATTCATAGAAACAATAAAATCAGGGCAGAACACATAAAATGTATCGTGCTTACTTTGCCCCCTTGCCACCTTCAGCTTATAAGGTCCTTTGTTCTCCATCAAAGCCTTTTGCCAGAGAACAGTGTGCTAATCACTGGATCCTTGACATGAAAGTCCTTCCCATTTTTGCAAATATGAGCCTGGTGGCCACAAGGAAATGAGTAACCTCCTACTTACTATCCAGATTGTTAGTTTCTCCCAAAAAAAGATTCCGCAACGGTAGGGTCCATGAGTTGGGAATATGCTGATCTGTGATGAAACTGATCTCTGCCAACACTGCTCTCTGAAAAGGCTGAACTTCCGCCCAGTCTTGCCACATATGTAGGCATGTATCTGACACCTGGCGCCACCGCCAGCACTGGGGGAAGGCTGAGTGCATCATAAAGGAGAGGTGTTTTGGAGTGATGTTCCGGCCATGAACCATTTTCATTGACAGTTCTCTGGTGCATACTAAAATTGATCTATAGGAGGCTTATTCTATAAATCTTGTCAGTCACTATCACCCATGTCAACTTTCACGTTCATTTCCCACCAGGTTTTTTTTAACAGCAACAAAAGTAAAATTTGAATGGCAAGAGTTGTCTATAAATTACTTAAATGACTCTTTGGATTGGTCACATACAGCATTTTCAGGATTAATTTTTTCAAACCATATGAGATTTCAAGTGGCCTGAGAAAAGAAACCACTTAAAAAGCATCAGACTTGATGAACCATAAGCCATGGTAGTTACTTCCTCCAGCATTTCCTTTAAAAAGTCATTTTTTATTGGTTACTGTCACAGAAAAATCATAAAAGAGGATTCTGTTCTGTGATGCCATTCTGCCAAATCATAAATTCTTGTCTTATTACAAAATTTAGGGTGACTTTCTAATGGGTGTAATGGAGATGTCCCTAGGGGGAAATTTCTGTCCATTTTATGCAGTAAAATTATTATGCATTAGGCACTTTAGTTTGGCTTCCCCCCTTATAATAGATTGTCTCTTAGAGGTACCTATAGAATAAGTTTACAATTATTTTTACATGTCTACTTTCTGCAAGTGAGAAATGGATCTCGGTAGCAATCCTATTCACAATCCTTATGTAAGCCCTATTGAATATGAAGAAATCTGTGTCTGAAAAAGCCAACATTGGATTGTACCTCCTGGTTGCAATCCAATAGCTACTTACATGTGAATGAGTCCCTACCTCATCAAACTTAATGGGGTTTACTTTTGAATAGATAAGCACAGAATTGCAGTGTAAGTGGAATATTCCATGTGCTGAATCTTCAGTGAACATTTGGGTAATTTTCCATCCAGTTACTTTACATGCCAACATGACATGTTCTTAATTTTTCCCCCCTCATTAACCCTAATTGAATAGCACAGTGGGAAGGGAAAAATACATTTCCAATTATTATTTTCTCATTGAGAAAATGAATGCGACTCTTAGTAACCCAAAAAGCTTCTTATGATTTGATTGGTACTGGCAACACTACAAGCATAATCTTATGTGTGTGTATATATATATATATAGACAAAAAAGCCCTAGAAATCCCATTATTTCCCAGCCAGCTTGGCTGTAGGACTTTTCTATCCCACCATGCATAGGATTGTGCCCTTAGGATTTTATAGCATGACTGGGGGTTTTGGAAGGTAGCTCCAACTTTGCACTCACCATATGGTAATTGAAGGAGAAATTGGTCAGTTTTCATTAACACAGTATTTAACTAATGTTGTACTCTTGAACCACTATGGAAACTGAAACTCAGTTATCCTTCAAAATATGTAGTTCTACTTTGCAATGGAGTTCTCCATTTATTTTAACACAAAGATGTTAAAGCAAATAATGTTAATTATATTAGGAAAACAGCTTGTCAAAAGTGTGCATTAAACAAAATTGCATTTTCTATGTTTCTGTTTCTATGTATTAGAAGAAATCTGGACAAAATGCTTACAAATATTCATGAAAAATTAAAAAATAAAACTGAGTTGAAAGAAAAACAGAAAGAAAAACAAGAAACCAAAATGGACAGATTTCCCATTTGCAATTTCTGCTTCTGCTACTAAATTGGATCTCCCCTGCAATGCTTATAAATATTCCCATAAAATGAATTGCTATGTTAATAATAGAGATTGCAGCTTACCCTCTCTTTATTTTTGCTCACAAGTAAGTGTGCAGGGCCCTGATCCAGGTTAGGAGCACAGGGGAGACTTAACATTCCTTTCTGCTGCTTATTTTCCTAATACGCCACTTTCATGGAGCTAAACAAAAGCCTCCATGGAAGCCCCCTTCCTTTTTTTTTTTTTTTTTGGTTCCTGCTAGAGGCAGGGTGAGCCGCCTTTCAAGGAATAAATAGCTCAGTGGGGTGCTTAACCTCCCCTACCTCAACATGATGGTCCTAATTCAACTTAGACCCTAGGTGGCTTCTTGAGTAAAAAGAGGGCCTGTTGCATGTTAACCTATCTAGCAGCTTGGCCCCGATTCTTCACCCAGGCTGGTAGGTTTCAAAACCACCTTGTAAGCTATTTCTAGTTATCATTTCTATCAGAATAAATAAGATGGAGAACTCTGGAAATAATAGCCTGCTATTTTAGTGTTCTGGAGGAGGAAGGTTCACATGGCTTCCTTTGCCAATGCATGTAATAATTTATTCTCTGGAATCTGTGTCTCTGGGAGATTTACTTAATTTTCCATTTATGAATAGTTTAGATAAGCTTATGTACAGCTATCATGACACCAGGCAAGAGGACACTTGCTTCTAGTTATTAATGTTATTAATATGGACTAGTTCCATTTCATCCTGTGCTTCCAAGTTCCTTCTCAAGAATTCAGTGCTTACTTTTTCTAAGCTGGATTGATGTTCCCTATTAAGAATGAAGAAGTTTGCACTGATTCCTCTGGGTCTTCCTTATCAATATTTTTATAGGTTTGCATCTTTGTCCCTTGGCATTTTGTCCTGCCCCTCCTCCCTGCACCACCTCATCATACCCACTTTCCAACTTATCCCTCCCCAAATTAAGTCTCACGTTCCTTATTTCCTGGGACTTAGCTTTGGAAGTAGAGAGAAGGAAAAATGGGTTGGATCAAGGAAGAGAAAGGGACCTTTCATGAGAGGAAAGGCTCTGCTGTTCACAGAAGGTCCCTGTGCCCAAGCTCCTGGATTCTCTTCCCCTTCACACCCCAGAACTCAACTCATTGATTAGGATCTCCTGACGGTGGAGCATTTTCGGGGATGGAGGTGCTGTCATGGGGAGAAGGGGGTAGGGAAGTCCACTTCCACCACCATAGTTGAACCAGGTGAAAACTGGATCAACCCATGGTGTTTCTGCCACTTCATGTCTTCCAAGCCCAGGAGTTGACATCAACATTGCACAGATGGTGTAAAGTAGCCATCCATCAAGATGCTTAGCATTTCTCCTCTTCTTTAGAAACTAGTTCCTGAATCATGGAGAATCGTGTCTCCTTAACTCCCTTCTTCCAACACTAAAGCTAATCCTAGGGGCAAAAATAGGAAAGGAGGCAATGGATCTTCAACACAAAGATATTGACAGATGAATCCTAAGTTTGGGTTCAGTTGTGGGGAGAGCCAACAGACTTCCTGAAAATCATCCAGATCAACTCACAAACTTATAGAATTCTGTCTACTTCCCTATCATTTTGGGAGGGAAACTAGAAACGATATCAGGAAGGTCAACCAAGTTCCTGCTTATTCCTTAAGAAGTATAGTGGTAGTATTTAAATATGCCATGGCTGGGGAGATGGAGAAGGAGTTGACCTCCCTCCCCCACTTCTTCCCCAGTTTCAGCTAAGCCTATTTCCAGCTCATCTGAAATTCTACCACTCCTAGTGGGAGAGAGAGAGAAAAAATAGCTAACAAATGGGATGGTGGGGAGGAGGGGAGATTGATATATAGGGAGCGGGTTCAGTTTTCCACCCCGACCTGTGCTCTATTTCACTCCATCATCTACCCAACTGATTGGCTATAGGCCTGGTGCTCTCACATCTAGGTTGACCCTATCAAATTGCCATGTAAAGATCCATGCAGTCCCACTTGGAACAATGAAATAATTGTGTGGCAGTAAGATCAGTAATAAGGAATACAGTTTTGAGCAGGTGAAAGAAAAGAAATACAGATTTGCTTAATAGTGCTGTCACATAAAACACTAATGCAATGTTGATGATCTTTTTGTAGGTGACAATACAAGAACGAGCATTTGCTAGACTTCCCTCCAAACAGAACTCAAAGCCAGAAGCAAAGAGCTGTCTAAATTGAACATTAATCACTAGTGTCGCATTTCGATGAGTTTATATTACTGGATCAATAAACTGCTCTCAATGAGCTGGGATTTTTTGCATTATATTATCTCTTGATTATCTGCTCTTTAGTCATTTAACATATTTCTAACATGCTGCCAAGAACTCAAGGAAGTGGAAGGATCCATGGGAGCATCACAGCAGGCAGGTTAGGAGATGAATTTGCATTTCTTTCTTGATTTGTTAAATGTAATCCCTTCTTTCCATTTTACCCAAGGTGATACTGACGTGGTTTATAACTTTTTAGTACACAGTTCAAAGCTTGCTGGTGTCAACCCAAACACTTAGGCTTGCTTCTCCCTGGAGTTCTTCTCTGGTTCCAATTTGGAACTGAGCTGGAGTATGTCGGAACAGAAGAACAGGGAAGGCTGCCTCGCATTAAAGTCTGTGCATCCTTCCTGCTTGCCCAATATTTTTCAATCCCGACAAGCAGTGGCTCTCTGTGGGTTTAGGCTCAGATTTTGCTTCCCTGTCTGGAGATGGTGGGGATTGAACTTGGGACCCTCTGAGCTGGAGAAAGCCACGCCGGCTGGCTCTGTGGTGGCAGGTGGGCCTCAGAAGGGGACAAAAGAAGTGCACTGGGGGCAGAGAGGGGAGGGGCAGCTGCTGCAGAGTCACCCTGATAGCAATCTGCATCCCAGCCTCCTTCTCCCCTTGCTGCTGAATCTAGGCAGCAGATAGCAGCTGTCTCAGTAAAGTGCCAGATGAGGCACTGCTGCGGCACTTTGCTGGATGCTTGTGAGTTCAGAGACGCAAGCTGGTCATGGGGGTGATCGGACTGTACCCTCTGTTATGCAAACTATATTGATATTCCAGGTTGGATCAGGGCACAGGAATGTCCTCCTTTTTCTATGTTTAGGAATAACCCTCGTCACGAATGAGCATTGAAATCAAGCTTTGTTTTTAATATTATGGTTGCATCAGGCTACTCTGCAGTCCTCCCTCACTGTCTCGATTTTACTATGTGCGTCACACCAATACATTGAGTCATTAGTTCTCATACCTTGATTGTCTCCAGACAATCTGCATTTTCTAATTGCTTAAAAGGATTAAGCTTGGTTGTTTTTCAATTTAATCAGAAACTGGGTCATGCTAAACTTTTCCTAAGTCTAGTAAATATGTACAAATAAATCATTCCATTTCACAGTTTCTGTTCTTTAAAGTGCTAGTCAAACACCATGTTTGTTGGCCCAATTGCAATAATGTCGGTTGCTAGGCAAAGTATCTTTTTAATATTTTGAAGAGGCATTCCTCAAAAATCATGTAAGCATATTGTTCATATTAGGATTGTGAACATGGTGTGGAACAATATCAACTTTGGTTTGATCGACGGCATAAATTCTGGCAAACTAATAGAGAAAGCTCATTATTTCCCCCCTATTACAAATACAGTGCTGAGAAGATGGCTTTGTCCTCTCATGAAACAAGATGATTTGTCTAATCACTGCAGGTCATAAATATAATACATGCATTATATAAACAAATAAGGTTTTGGTTGGAGGTGGTTGCCTGCCAAGGGGAAGATTAGTTCCCCCAGTGCTCCAGTAAGAAAGAGCTCCTACCAGCCAGACCCAGTTGGAGCTGCCCAGCATCCCATTTTCATCTGCCCTCAGCCAAATCGGGTTTTCTGCCTTGGTGCTGACTTGTCTCACTTGACCTGTGTAACCTGATCTTGCCCACTGTGACTTCCTCTGTTGACTAGACTGGTCTTACCAGTGTGGGGAATATCTGCACTGAGTATGTGAGCCTCAGCCCCGGCTGTAGCCCAAAATCAGTTCTGTACTGCTGCTCCTCACTGTGTTTACATTTTATGCAGACATACCTAATTTTGTCATTTTTAACCAATACACAAATATTCAGTCACACTCCAAAATCTACCCTGTTTTGCAATATACTTCTCCAGCCAATATACATATGTATTTATGTAAAAATGTAAATACTGAGATTAGGTGCACACAAAAAATATGCATATTCATGAAAAAACATACTCAGACATTGTGGGAAATTGGTTTAAAATGCATAAAATGCAGGCAATTACATCTAGAATATGTTTACCTGGAGAAATGCACGTGATGAAGTGCATAGATTTTCTTGCAATAAATCAAATTGATACAGTAATTGAATGAATCAGAGTTAACCACTGAAAACTGAAAACCTAAAAGAAAGAAATGGACAGATTTGTCTGAAACTAAGTGAGAGGACTGGATATGAGCTGCAGTTGTCAATGAAGAGTTTCTTCAACGGCCATGTCTGCCTTTAGTGGGTTTACAAAATAAGCAAGGATATAAGGCACTTCCAGAAGTGACTCTAAGAAATTTACAAGAAGCACAGGGAAGAAGACGACAAATCAGGCCTTGCTTTTCAGGCTTCTGGAGTAGTTTGCAACAAAGGGAGAGGTGTAAGCGCCAGATACAGCTATCGCTTGTGCATCTCCCCATGGGAAGATGCCCGTGCTTTCCTTTGCATGCTAGGGCAGAACTGCAAAAAGAAGGCATGCAGCTTCCACAATCTACTTTATGGGACCCATGACATGCCAAGCTGTCCAACTGCTCAGGGCCGTCTTAGCAGCATTATTGGCCCCCGGGCAAAGCAGTGTACTGGGGCCCCTACGACAACTACAATTACTGTTAATTTTGGAAGTTTTCCAATTTTCCAAGGGTTAACATACATGGATTAGTATGGGGCCCACAGGCAAGTGCCCATCAGGGCCATGCGTTAAGACGGCCCTGCAACTGCTACTTCTGCATGTCGTGACGATATTTGCAGGAAAGGATATTTCTGTGCAGATTCAGAGGAACTATAAGAACATACGAAAAGCTGGCCTGGATCAGCCCAAGGGCCCATTTAGTTCAACATTCTGTTCACAGCATGGCTGAAAAGCAGCCCACAGGAAATCCTCAAGCAGGACATGAATTCTACGGCGCCCTTCAGCCCATGTTCCTCAGCCATTGTTCCACATAGGCAAACTTCCACTTCGTGTGGGGTGTGTGAGGAATCTATTCTGGGCAGAAAATCCTCCATCTTCTTGGTTTCAGCTTTCAGGGCTCTGATCTGCTTTGCAGCATGCCCAGGGCTCAAGGCGAGCACGCCCAGGATCCGTGGGGTGCTTTTCAGGAAACAACCCCCCACCCCCCGGCCACACAAGCAGCATCCTTCTCCCATGCCTGTTGTCTCCTCAGCGAAGGAGGGTGGCCACTGGAAATGGCAGCTGGTGCACCCGTTCGCTGTGCCCCATTTCCCTGTCCAGCACCACCAGCAAGTGGGGATGATGGTTAGCAGCTGGGTAGGGTGGCTGGGGAAGGTTGCCAAATACATAACTAGGGGTTTGCAAGCATCGGAGGACTTCCCCTTGCAGGACTAGGCTGATCGTGAGAGGAGGTCCACAGATCTGCAGGGATGGATTCTGAAATGGTTCATCCCAACCCTCCTGCCTTTGAGACCTCAGGCACCAGATAGCCACCGAAAAACATATTCTCCAAAATTTGTGCCATTCACTTTCAAAGTCATCCAAACTGGTGGACTTTGTTTTCTTAGCTTAACTATGTTAAGTTTCTTAGTTTAACTATGCACTGCCTGGAGAAAGGCTTCCTGTAATATCTCCTGAATCTCCCACCGATCAGCTTCATGGGGTGCCCTTATTTCAACATGAGCATCCAGGTAGGTCAGAGGGAGGTCTTCCTGGTGACTAAAACAGGCTGTCCAGTTTGCAGCAAGCAATGGTAGGTTTTGGGGCAGCCATGTTTACATTAGAACCATCTCAACTGGGGATGAAACAGATGTCACATGGGTGAGATCCATTCCAATCCCATGACACTGTTGATTTTAATCAGAGGTGCCATGCAGGAAGAGGTCTTTAAATCTTCCCTAACCAAACCAGAGTACTATTACCATTGCAGAAAGATACCATGCTTCCATCAATTTTCCACCACAGACTAATAGCAGCAAAAAGGAGGACAATTCAAGTTTCAAAAATGAGCTGGGAAGAAGGAGAACTAGCCACTCAACTTTGTTTTGTTTTGTTTTTTGAGTCAAAAGCAGTTGGGAGATCCAGTTTCGGAGCCATGTCCTCTGTTTTGCAACTCAGTTTCATATCCCACAATTAGCTACTTTGGAAGCTAAGGATAAATACTAAAAATATCTCCAAGAATGTTAGAAAAATTAAAGCAATGAAAGAAATATACTCCCTAAAGATACATTTATTCATATCCAATGTCAATTTTTAGTAAGCCTAACTATTTCTGCATGGTGCATGCCAGTAACTTTCCACTTTTTTCTGGAAGCGGTGCCAATATGTTCTTTTGAAAATGTATGTTTTATCACTGCTATTTAGAAAGGAGTGGTATGTCGCTTCTTCCCCCCACACCCCATTAGTGGTAATGGCAACATAATCTGTGTAGATTTGCACTCCAAATTATTAAGACAGAAAACAGTCCGATAACTGGCTGTCTAAATGTGATCGTATTGTGCCCTCAGTGAATTGTTTTGAGAGCTCTTATATCCCCTGTTTTTACCAATAGAAAACCTACTTTCCAATTATAGGATTTATAGTGAAATCCTGCAACATGCCTATTCAGACATAACTCTCACTGAGTTTAACAGGTTTAATTCCCTTATTACTGTGTAAAAGATTTCAGCCTAAAGCTACATATCATCCTTCATACACTTACTAGGAAGCAAAGCCTATTGAACACAGTACAATTACTTCTGAGAAAACATGCCTGCTTGTGCACTTTTTCATGAACTGGGCCTGTCGTGCCATTTATTTCTGAAATTTATACTAGGCTATTAGACAATAGCCACTGACACCTGAACCCTAATAAACTGGTCTATAGCCTAATAAACTAGTCTTTGGTATCAGCTGAAAAAGAAAAGACTTCCTCATTTACCAGCCTTCCCCTGAGCTGCACAAGGAAGTGTTGGGTACATTCTAGGATGCACCATGACCTGCATGGAGCAATAAATAGGCATAACAAGCAGATCCAGCATCGTACGAGGCCATATGTCTTCTTTTATAGAGGGCAATCCTCCAACGGAAGGACTGCTACAAGATTGTTCTCCATTTTGACAGTATCCCTATTTGAAGGGTTGCCCAGTCCAAGGCCAATTTCATGATTAGGATCCATCAAAAGGAAGCAGTGGGCTTTACAGGTGAGATGTACTGGATTTCTAGTTACATGACACTTTTTTTATTAATATGCATCCATACATCTCCATCACAATATGTTATCCCAATTCATGTCCTCCTGTCCAGCACCAGTGCCAATTCTCCGGCTGCTTGAAGTGGGAGATCATGGCATTGCCAAGCCCCTTGATGCTTGTGGTGCACATTCCCTCCCATGCCTTGTGGCGCATCCCCCCACCCCTTGCCACACGTGCCCCCAATCTTGCTGGAGGCTGCTTCTGCCACTGCCAGCATGCAAGGATCCATCTGCTACCCTCCTCACCTATTTACCGACCTTGTCCTCACTGCCCCATCACACCCCTCCCTTGGTGACACCACTGGGATTCCCTGAAGAAGCATTCCAGGAGACTGCCTGTGCTGCAGGAAAACCCCCTAGGAGACCCTCTTCAGAGCAGCCACCTGGCCCCTCAGTTCTGGAGAAAAAGAGGACTGGGTGGCTGGCTGCATCTCTGGGAGGCAGCACAGGTGATTTCTTCCTCTGAAGAAAACCATTTGGCCTTGGCTGGCTTCCTGAAGAGCCACACTGGCTGCTTTCTCCAACGAAGGAAGCCCTCCAGATGCAACTCCTGAAGTGGTTCTCAGAGCAAGCCAGAGGGCAGATGCTGTGTGTAACTTCCCATCTTCTGCTTTCTCCTAGGATCTCATCACAGTGAAACAAAGGAGAGGTGAGAGTGGCCAATGGAACTCTCCCAAGCAGTCACTGGAGGTGGGAGTGGTCCTCTTGGTGAGGGAATGATGTAATTTGCCAATCCTCCCATTCTGCTGACAGTGAAAACTTCACCCTGGTTTGGTCCATTTTTTTGGTGATGCACATCCTCTGTTTGGATGATCCACACATGGCCCTCTAGGGTAGACTCTGGACAGTGACAGAGCAGGCACAACACCTGGAGTCTATCCTAGCACCAGCCCAAAGTGCCAGGTGGAATTGCTCAGGCCTAGAAGTCTCGGCACAGGTGCTCAGCTGGCTCTGACCAGCTCCTGTCATCTTACTTTCCCCATAATTCCCTGCTGCCCTGGGTTCATAGTGATGCTTTGAGGGTCATGTTGAGTGCCATGCCTTAGTAGACAGAAGGGGCAACTCAGGGCTCCAGAGGCATTATGGGGAAACTAAAATTTTGTACACGAGCTGCAATGCTTGCTGAATAGACTTTTTATTCAAATTTTAAATTTAGTACATGTCCCCAAATCTTCTCCATTATGATGGAGCTCTAGGGCAGACCTTCAGGGCTTCCTGTTTGGATGAGCCAAAGTGAAGAATTTCATATACCCCCAAAGTGGGTGGACACTGGACAGTGTTAAAAGAAGTGGAGTATGTTATTATTAGCTACAGTACAAAGCCACCTGCTGAAAAGGGCCATATTGTCAATGGAACTACAATTAACGGGAAATGATCAAGGTAATATTAAATGACAAAATAATTTAATTGAGGATATGAGCAAATGTCAAAGTACAACATGTACTTGGAAAGGTTATAGGACTGGCTGAAACATGACATCCATTTATAAATAGAGTTCACAAATCCAGTCCTGCTTGCCCTTTCAATTAACAGTGGTCCTGAACCAGGTGAAGGCTATGCCATTGCTGGATTTACTACGCTGGGAAAAAATTAATGCATGCACATCAAATGTGTAGCTGAGCCCTCTTTTGCTTTTACTCCAGGGTACCCCCTACATCTGGATCAGGACCGCTGTGCAGGGCTGATTAACTCTTTGCTTGCACCCAGTTACTTCTTGAAGTAAAAAAGGGGGCTGCATTGTGTCAATGAAATTTCTGTTTAACCCCTGCACAGAGAAATAGGCTATTTGGGAAGGAAATAGCTGCAGGTGGGTGTTTAATCCTTCTCTTCTGGTGTGAGGTGGTCCTGATCCAAATATTTCCTCTAGAGTAAAAAGAGAAGACTCAACTACTTGCTGCATAATTAGTACTTGATAGTAAAGTAGCTAAACCTATCATTTAACCCATAGTAGCCCAGATGGTCGCCTAAATATACCGGGCCAGAGATGCTCACCCTTATCTCCTCTGCTAGACTGGGACAGCTGCTCTGCAGTGTTAAGGGGCGAATATTAGTGGTGATCAGATGCACCCGTGGAAATGCATTGTCTTTGAAATCTAAGGGATTCCTGATCAATATACCTGAACATTTCTTTCAGTCTCACATCAAGCCAAGTTATAGTTTGCCAACCTGCCCATAAATACAGTAACACAGAGACCCTCCAACGTGTTGCACTGGCATGCCCACGCTTTTGCTAACCAGGCGTGTATTGCCGCTCTTGCTGTGTCTCTCTGTTGTCCCGATCTTCCAACTCTGGGGCAGAATTCAGAAGCAGCCTGAGCATGACTCATCTCAAGTCCCAAGATGTTTCCCTGATGTTGCTGGTAGTGAAATAGTTGCTTTGAGCTGTGTACTCCTGCGAATGCAAGTTCATGAACACGCTCCTTTTCTACTGACCGAGTACTAAAGTGATCTTTCTTACCTCACTGGCTTTATCAGTCTCTTGATGAAAAGCCTTTATTACAGCTTATCCTAAAATTTAGGTCTGGCTCACTTGAATGCTTATCACCAGATTACTAAACACTTAACAACTCAGCCAGTCTATAATCGACAGGGTGATTCAATGCAATGTTGACTGACTCTCAGCTGATTATGTGAACTGGAGCCACATAAAACAATAGAGTACAAGGTGATAATGTGTGATGCAAACATTCTAGAGGTGATGTCATATGAACAAGTGATCACTTAAATTTACAGTCAGAGAGAGGGAGAGGGAGACTAACATTAACAACAGCTACAAGCTGCGAGAAGGAGTAGACAGGACAGCTTCCAGAAAGGACTACACTGCAACAAAGACCAAAGATGAATCTAATGCAGCTTTCAAATTCCAGGATGTCTAATCAGATATGTGTGGAAGTCTCATAAAAAGAGCATGATGAAGAGGACCACTTCTCTGCTGTGGTTCAGTATACAAGAGGACAAGGAGTTTTAGGTTGCTCCTGCAGGTAAGCCAAGTTGAACAATACAGGCAGAAGACACTGGAATGCTCACAATCAGACACTAAGATTGCAGAGTTACCATCTAGTCTGTAGAAATGCCTGATTGGCCCCATGGATGGTGCTCAATCGGACCCTTCATGTCAGCGACATCTACCGTCTCCCAAAGGAAATTTACTGGAGGACAAACACACGAAACCTCATCTATTGGCTTGGCATCAACATACATTCTTACCTTATTCATTTCACAATGATCTCTGGATCTGTTCCTCTTCTGCAAAAGAGCCTCCTTACCTGCTTCATGTCCCTCCTCTGAAATGCAAAGCTGCAGTGCATTGCCTAGCCCCATACAATAATAGCATATATATGGAATCTATAGAGGAGTTTGAAACAGGGAGGAGCTTGCATGATTCTACAGGGAATCTGGAAATATACTATAATAAATGGTTTCCTGTTTTCAGAAGCAACTCTGAAAGTCTAAGGCCCTTCTTTACAGAATGTTGATATATATAATTATGGTTTATCTTTTACGAAAAGTATTTCCTTAGTTCAAGATGCATTTTATGATGAATTCCAACCTTGGCCTCCACTATGCTTGCATTATCCTAAATAACACTACCCAAAGGGCAATGCTTTAAATATTTTAATAACAACAGAGTTTGCTATTTAGGGCAATGACTATACCATTTCCCATCAAGCACAATAGAACCCAATAGAAACCAATCCAATAGAATCCCATGACCTGCCTTCCACAAGGGAAAGAGCTGCACCCATGGAAGAGCATCTCAGCCTAACGATGAGGAATCTCTGCCTCCTACATACCCATACCCCACTGCTGGCCCCATTCAGCGGGTCCCCCTGATTCCCAGTGTAGTGTTTTCAAATGGTTAGAGGGGCCACTGTGGGAAGGAGGGATGGGGAAGCCCACCATCAGGGCACCTGAGCCAACAGAAACCTGGATCTAATCCATACGTAGCTGCCACCACAATCCTATTAAGTGTTCAAAATGCCATGAATATTGTGCCTGTGTCTGACACCTGCCCCTCATGCTCACAGCCCCACTGACCTATGAAGATATTTACCTTGGAGAATCTGTGTGAAAAAAGGCAAACCTTTGGGGAAACATCTAATTATCATTCAGTTGGGTTGTCTTCCATCAGGCTCTGGCTTTCTTCCCAGGATCTCTAGAAGTTAAATGCTTGGGTGGATGGGCATAATCTCTGAAGAGCAACGAAACCAGGCTGCATGCAAGGTGCAGGGCAGCATCCCTTGTGCCCATGTGCTTGCAGGTCCCTTTGTTCACACCATGGGCCTGTGGTCCTTCTAACAGTAATCCAGAAAAGTGGAAATTCTTGTTCCCAGGAGAGAGCAGGTCAACAGAGCCCATGCAAGGGAGTTCTATTGACCTGTTAGGATCCTGACATGAGTGTTTCATTTTGGAGGTTATTTTTAGAAGCACGGAAGGCTTGTTCTGCAACAGCTTTCCATGTCCTACAGCAGCAGCGAAGGTACAGTTCGGAATGGGCGAGAAGCTACCGCAAGTCATTGCTCTTTCCACTGGACCTTTACCTGGGACAACTGCTTGCCTGAAGAACTAGAAGGGGGCAGGACAGCAAGCAGAAAACCTGCCAGCCTGCAGCAGTGTGTCCCAGTGCAGCTCCCAGAGAGGCAGCTGGCATGAGTTTGGGCATGGAGAGCACAGCACCATACGCCTGTTCTCGTTCTCTGATTGCTGGATTTTAGGAAATGAGCAAAAGACAATCCCTGCTTTCACTTTGTATTGGGGCAGAAGGATAACAGCAAGGAAAGGGTGAGGCAGAAAGAGAAGGAAGTAAAAACAACGAGAGATGAGTGTGACGTTGTCATAATCTTACTGTCTGCTTATTGCGGCTCAAAGTTGCACCAGCCAACTTCCCAATTTAATATGGAATTGCCTTGCCTCCCACACACATTTCCTCTCCTTCTCTTCACATTTTATATAATGATTAAGTTATTTATTGTTATCAATATTGTTAGTGTTATGTATTATCAATATTGTTTGTTTATTCATATTTTGAGGAACTCGAGACAGTTTAAATGGTCCTCCTCCTCCTTTCCATTTTATTTTCACAACAACCCTGTGAGGTAGGTTGGGCTGAGACACTGTCTGGCCCAAAGACAACCAGTTTGCTGACTGGGGACTAGAACCCAGGTCTCTTGAGTCCCAGTCCAGCTCTCTCACCATTCTGCCACTCCAGTTCTCCGCTTGACATCACCATCCATTCACAATTCTGCAATTTGTTTCCCTAGCAGTTCTCCCCGCTTGGCTTCTTATTGCAGAAATTTTGACTTTCTGAAGGAAAAGCAGGAGAGCAGCATTTTCTGCGCAGGTGTACATTCCATCCGCGCCAGCCTTCTATGTTTTTCACATGGATGCCTCCTGCAGCTCACCACATGTTTGACATTACCTTTGTGGTGATAAGTGTCTTAAAACTTTTAGCTATGTTAGGACTGTGATCCTGCAGACACGTATTTGGTAATAAGTCACAAAGAACTCCGTGGGATCTATTTCTGATTTATAGATTTGGTTGAATCCATTCTGTCTGAGTTTCATGGATTGTCAAGCATCTTTCATTTCATCGTCTCATGACAGAATTATGTGTTATTTGTTACCAGAAAAAAAATACTCCTGTTTCTACTTTAGATGATGTGCATTAGTGCTTAATGTGAACTAGCACACACACCCAACAAAAGTGAAAAATCAATCCACATGGCCACAGGACTCAGTAAAAACTGGTCTGCTGTGGAATCCATACATTAGCATTATAAAAATCCAGTCTCATTTGAAGCTGCTGCAGATTTCTTTGACATTTCTGTTTTCTGAGTAAGCATGAATAGGGCAGTGCTATATCCCCACCAGCGTGGAAAACTTATAGATGACAGTAGAAGAACAATGATACATTTCACTTATGTATTATATTTGCATTCTGCCCTTTTTCCTGCAAGGAAATCAAAGCAGCTTTTGTGGTTCACCTCCTCTCCACATAACAACCCTACGAAATAGGTGAGGCTGAGATAGAGTGATTGGCCCAAAGTCGCCCCATGTGCTTCATGGCCGAACAGGGACTAGAACCTGAATTTTCTCAAATCCCAGTCCAACACTCCAACTGCTACACCACCCTGGCTCATTAGCACTAAAAGCCACCCCTAGCCTTTAAATTAGCCCTTCCAGTATTGTTTTTCATGCAGTTAGCGATAATGTATATCAACGCACCACAATTTTCTCAATAATAGGAAGACCTCCTTTCCAGATATGTGCCAGTAGCTGCAGAGAATAATCACCAAATTTCTGTGGTGAGCACACAAACCAGTTGCTGATTGCCACAGGGAACAATTTAAAATGGCCCTATGTAATAGTAGCTTTTGTTTTTAGTGACTGACTGAAAGCATATCATATGGAATTTTATTATTATTATTACTACATTTCTATACTGCTTGTAGCTGAAGCTCTCTGGGTGGTTTACAACAATAATCACAGAGTCAAACACTCAGGTCACCCATCCAGATTCTAACCAGGCCTGATCTTGCTTAGCTTCCAAGATTAGGCAGGGTAAGTTACTCCAGGGAATAGGTTCTTCTTTTCCTTGGGCTAAGGATGACTGAAAATTTTGACTGGGTCATTTTTATTTTTTATACCAACATTCGCAAATATCTTCATAACTGGGATGGAATTAACTTTCTGGGTGACTTTGGGCCAGTCACAGACTCTCAGCCCAACCTACCTCACAGGGTTGTTGTTGTGGGGATAAGATGGAGGAGGAGATGTAAGCTGCCTTGAGCCCTTTGTAGGAAAAAGGCAGGATATAAATCGAAAAATAAATAAATAATAAATAAATAATAAACTTTCTGCTGACATTAACAGATTTGTCTGTCCAAGTAGAGGGTTTTGGTTGATTAGGTCTTAAAGTCTGGACTAGAATCCCTGTGTATTCAGTCATGTTTCTGGTTCTGGATAATGTCTGCTGCTCTATTTTTCCCATGATAGTGTCCTCATCTTTAATATCCAAGCAGCAGGCATGTATAATATGATCCTTTCCATCCTGGAAACAGCAGCACCTGTTGAATTTGTTCGGTCCAGTTGAGTGAAAATTTCATTCAGATTGATTTTTTATGAAGCGCTTACCCCAATCCCCAACTACCTTCATTAAAAGGAGGTAAAGAACTTGGGAGTTATTTATGTCTCAAAAAATAAATATTGGAGAAAGCAAGTGACATGTTCCCACAGTTTTCAGATGCAATGAGAGGTCTGAAAGAAATAGATGGAAAAATTTGCTAGTTAAAAATATAAACCAATACTAATCCAGTTTACATGAGATGAATGACACCATGCATTTCACTATGTAGAAATATGTTTTGATTTTTATATTCATCTAGACATCACCTCCAGTTTCAAAGATGTGTTAGAATTTTGTTTTACTTCACAAAACACTCAGAAATGCCCCCATTTGCAACCCTGAATGCAGATGGGAAGGCATGCTCTGCACAAATGTTTGCAAATTCCCAAACTTGTGTTCTCGTTTTTAAAGTGTGCACTTTGTAAAATTTGGCACTTTTAATATTCTCATCTTCATACTTTCTCAGAGGAAACATGTGTAGTTTTGAAATATGCATAACACATTCAAAACATAAGTCATTCAAAAGGTGCACTTCAACAATGAGAACAGGCATGAGCAAAACTGAGTTTGGAAAGGAAGTTTGGAGGATTGTGGTGAGCTCAGGCATACCTGGTTCTTTCACCCCACCCAACTTTGCCCATTTGAATCCATGCTCTGTCCTATTCCAAAGTGCCGATGGGCTTTTGGTTCTATTCATCAAGGCATTTTTTAAATAGTACCTCCCTGCTATTCAGGGTGAAACAAACTTAGGAAGACATTTATTTAATCTATAACTCCGTGGGATAACTTTACACAGGGCAATGGCTGGAACAGAGAGTGAAACTTTATGAGAAGGAGAAAGTACAGCCTGTGCTTCTGCCTGAAAATCATCATATCAAGGCTGGACATCTCCCAAAAGTATTTTTATCCATGTTTCCACCTTATATAAAACTACATGTTACTCAAAGAAAGAAAGGAAAGTTTCCATTTCTTTCTTCCTGTGATTCTTGTTCATCCTTTCAATCTGCAAAGAAAGATTATTCTATAAACTTCCAAGTGAGACTTGGAAGAAAATATTGCACTGCTCACTTTTATAGTTGGTCTCCTCCATCCTAGTCCAGCCCAGCCCTGGCCAAAGCAGGTTGGTATTCCAGAACCTTGCAACATGCTGGATCCTCAGAGTGTGGCTTTGACTCCTTGCCAGAACAGGTGTTCCCTCAAGTCTACAGGTACCTTCCATTTTGCATGCAGATTATGCCATTTTGACGATATAAGCGACAGCACTCAGACTTGAATATCAGAATCAGAGGGAAAGATGACTCAGCTGAACCACTATTATGATTTTTATGGTGTTTGTTTCAGAGCTAAAGGCATGCTAGGAATTGTAGCACCTTTTCTGTCTGAAATGCACCCTAAAAGAAATGCACCCTAAAGGTGGCACAATAATGCATATGTTAGGAAAAAGCTTATACAAAACTGCACATGAGTGTGAAACCACATCAATTTGGGGTGGAAAATGCATATAGAAGTTGGGAAATGATGCACAAAACTTCCGAATTTTCAGGTGGATTAAAAAAAAAACCCACCAGTTTTCAACTTGCTGCTAAAAATGTGACAGAACAACTTTGACTAGGGAAATCGGATGAAATGCACAAAAATGACCTTGGTGCATTTTCCCACTGTTAGCTGTGAAACTGAATGTGGAGAACAGGATTGTCTAAAACAATAATAAGGCACTTTGTATCCTTGTAGACAACCTTAAAATAAATAAGAGAAATCTTGCAGTGAACTGGAACCTCTGAGAAAGGATTATAGCTCAGCCACAAAGCACATGCTCTGCATTCAGGTCATTCTAGTCCCAGTTCCTGACATCCGCACTTAGAGCAGTCAAGTGGCAGGCTGCTGCTGGAGCCTGGAGCATCTCTTCCTGAGTGGATCCTGGCCTGAATACACAAACCAAGCCTGCCAATCAGAGCACAGTTCCACAGGCTGTTCACCCAGTGCTCATAAGCCCCTGAAGTCGGAGGCTGATGAGTCCCCCTGCAAAGCGGAAGGAGTGGCAAAGGCAGTCTTTGCCTCCTCACATAATCTCAACAAGATGGGAGTTTTAGGCCCCTTTCTGTCTAAATTTGCAAAGGATTGCAGTCCAGATGCATCATGTCAGTCTAAGAGAGCACAGGAGGCCAGCTTGCCAAGTTAAGGTTAAAAACCAGAGATTTCTCTCCAGCTGCTTATTTGCTGCTCAAAACAAGGGATAATCCCAAAAGCAAACAGCCCTCAAGCTATTCCAGGCATGGAGTTCCACTGACTAAGCTTCTGAAGTAACCCAATTCCTACAGGACTTGAAAACATGTAGGAATGCTCCCCCCACCCCCTTGCACCCATCATGCACAGATTCCAGATCAGCAGAGTCCTCAAGGTTCAGGAACTAATTAAACTGTTTAGGACTCAGGCCGTGGAGGGAACTGCAGCCAAATGCAGAAGGATCATCCATCTGACTTCCCCAATTCCCATTCAAGCAGTCTAAATCTCTGTTGTTGTCTTGTCCTGTGAAGAGGATTTTTTTTTTTTTGGAGTGTCAGCCAAAGGCTTTTCAACCCTTCTTGACTGTGGAGGAGGAGTTTTGAAGGCTGCCGTATTGCAGGAAGGAATGGGTTAACACTTCCCACCTCAGCTCTGAGACCTCCCCAAAGACTTCCCCCACTAGTTCTGCCATTAAGCTTTTGAGAATGTCCATTCACAACAAAGGCAGCTTTTGTATAAGCTGAAGAGCTCAATCCTATCAGTTGTGTCCTTGATGCTCATAAGCCCCTGAACTCCGGGCAGTACCAATTGAGAGGAGCAGCAGGGGTGACCTTCACCTCCCTGTACCTCCCTCTCCTGATGTGCTTAGGAGGAGGAAGGAAGAAGAATGAAGTGCTGCCAGGATCTGTTATCTCCTGGCCACCCCAGCCTTGTCCGCCCTCCTTCTCTGCCCCTTTACTTGCTCTCCGAGGTTGAATTCCTGACCTCAGAGAGGCAGCCAGCAAGGATCCTTCCACACTAGCTGCAGGGAGGGTGGGGGGACTGGAGCTCTACTTGTCTGGATCTGGGCCCTGTGCCCCTCTAGACCACATCTACAGGGGGCCATCTCTGCAAACACCTTTCAGCTGCTTCCTGCCCAAGAAGGACCAGTGGTCTGATTCAGGGCAGGACAACTTACACGCTGCATTTGCGTGCAGCAGTTTGCCTGATTATGTGTCTCTGTGGATCTTCACTGCTTTACGTATCCGTCTGATCAACAGCAAGGCTTGTGTATTTTCTCAGAGCACTTTGCAACTTATCCATTATCTCCTCCATAGTCTGGACAGGTTTTGCTAATGCAACCATTGCAACGACTTTACACATTCTCTGACTAGGTTTAACCTGAAGCATATTGACAATATTGTTGAGATGGTGCAAATCAAATGGCAGTGGAGGTCCCAGGTTCTTTAAGCACTTCAGTAAATGCAAACAGGCACAGCTAAAATGACACCACTGTGGGGCAAGATGTCTAGCTCAGTCTCTGGCTTCCACGTTGATTTGTTAGAACCCGCAGAAGGCATAGAAAGTCTCCATTTTGAAGATTTTTTTTTAACGCATCCTCTTGAAACTGGCTGTACCTTCAGAAGAAGAAGCATATAGCATGTTCATTCTGGTTTAATGGTAACAGCCAAAGAATCCTGAGAATTGTAGGTTTGTGTGAATGCTAAGATCACTAGGTCCCTGCAAAGACATATAGTTCCCAGGATATCCTGGGGACAAGTAATTGCTGCTAAGCTATTTTAAGTCAATAACCTGAGATAGCCAGTGTGGTATAGTGGTTAAGAGTGTGAACCTGAGACTCAGGGCAACCTGGGTTCTAGTTCCTGTTTGGCTATGGAACCAAGTGGGTAACTTTGGGGCAGCCATGGACTCTCAGCCCAACGTACCTCACAGGGAAGTTGTGGGGATAAGACTGAGAGCAGCAGGAAGAAGCCCAGAAGCCCAGAAGTCCCTCAGAGAGGAGGCTTGCAGGCAGCCATGCAGAGTGGGAAAGGCAGTGAAGATGATCTTTGCTTGGCCTCTGCATTTTCACTAGATGGCCATTTTTGTGAAAAATCTAGCAGTGATACTTCAGGTGTGGAAGGAAGGAGGTAGGGGCAGCTGCAGGATATTTGCATCTGGCTGCCCCAGCTTCCTCCCCCAAAATGCCTCTTTAATGCCTCTTTGAGGTTGCTTCCCAAGCTTGGAGAGGAGCAGATGTAGTTTTTTTCTGTGCTGGCTGCAAAGGGGCAGTGGAGGGAGAATCAGAGCTTGGATTCTTGGCTCTGAAGCAGGAATGTTGTCTGTGTCATTGGAGCTGGGAATCCAAACTATCATATGCTCCCTTCCTGTGATATCTAGGCAGCCCTATATCTTTGCCCATTTCTTCTGGAGAAACTTGCTGGATGTATGCAAAATGGACAGAGAGAAGGTTTTCTCTTTCATAATTCACAGGAAGCTCCCTTTTACTGGGTTGTATCATCAGTCTATCTAGCCCAGTACAGTGCACACTGACTGGCAGCAGCTGTTCAGGTTTCAGGTGGGATTTTTCCAACCTTATGTGGAGATGCTACTGGTGGAACATGCAACCTTCTGCATCCAAAGTCTGCATTCTTCATAGCTCTTCTCAAAGGATCGTTGCGAGGACAAAACAAAGTGGTGGAAAACTATGTACAGCTGCTTTGGGTTCCTTGCAATAAGAAAAAGGGTTAGATATAAACATAATACACAATTAAATAAATGCATTGGCAGCCACCACCAAATCTGGTGCCAGCAAACTTCAAAGGTTAAGCCACATGCCATGGGAGGGGTCTCTTATCAGACCTGAACCTCTGACCAGTCAGAAGATAAATTATGAAAGTCCATTTATCCATGATTAGAACATGTTCAGAATTCAGGCTTTTTACAACTCTTGCAGACTTTTTCCATGCTCACAAGCTTCAACAGCTCTGGGTATCATCACTCTAGATACAAATCTACTGAAGTGACACCCATAGTCCTTTCAGGCAAAAACACTGCTCTGTTCACAGAGGCTACTGTTTGTGTTGAACGCCATTATTGATTTCTTGGGAGAAGTGTCTATTTAGACTACAAGAAAACTAAGCACACTCATTGTGAAGGCTGCTGGAGGCAAGAGCAAGGAATCAGGGTTCTGGCAAGTGTCTCTTTGTTGAAATTTCTGAATGGAATTGCACACAAAAACAGCATTACCATCACTTCCCAGAAAGTTTTCCATAAGACCTATGCGTTCTACAAAGCCCCCTCAGAGTCATCGGGAAGAGTTTGGATATAGGCTTCTTCTAATGATCCACTTGAAAGGATATTGTGTTCCTGTAAAAGCAGTGAGTCTCCAACTCATCCATGCAGTTCTAAGCACAAACCAGTTCAGCCTTAGAATTGTGTACATAGGCCCTTTTTGCAGGAAGCATTTATTTATTTGTATTTATTTATTACAAGTTTATCCTGATTCTCCTCTCCAGATCTCAAGGTTGCATGCACGCTTCTCCCCTCAACTTCGTGACAACGCTGTGAGTAGATTAGGCTGAGAGTGACTGATCCAAACTTACCTGCTGAGCTTCAGGGTTCAGCAGGGATGTGAACATGGGTCTCCCAGTCCTAGCCAGGTGACTGCACCATGCTGCCTCTCATCCTGAAAGGGGACAGGATCATGCCTCCCAGACTGACTGCATAGAAACTATGCACAGAGACATGGGTGTGTGTAGGAGTCTGTATGCAATCAAGAACAAGTTAAAATTAAGGTTCTCCATGGGAAAAGCTCTGCACCTGCTGAGCTGACTGCTCATGATAAGTGGTGGAAGTAGGTTTTAGGGATGTACTCAAAGAATCATATCGCTTTAGAGTTGGAAGTGAACTCTGGACCAATTTTCTGGCCACTGCTGGAAACATGCCACTACACAGCATTGGAAGATAGTAGTTCAGCCTCTGCTCAACATTCAACCTGTTAAGACAAGCCCACCACTTCCCAAGGTGGTCCGTTCCACTGTCAAAAAGCTCCTTCTCTGGAGTTCATAGGGGAGTTGCATCTTTGCAACTCAAAGGGCCTTGGGATATTGTTGAGCAGGACTCAAGGAAATGCATTTCCTGTGTTTCCGATGAATTCCCTCCCAAATCATTTTTAAGCTGGGAAGAGAGCAGAACTCCGAAGAGTTTTAATTATGTCAGCAATATACTTTGCAAAGTATAGTGTGCTATATGTATAGCTAAGCTCAGATTGGGGGTTCATGCTACCATGCTGTTTTGGAGCTGCTTCTGAATGTGATGGTTCGCTTGCCTCTCTCCAGAGTTGAACTGGGGGGAAACACTCAGCTACTTCCAGGGGCAAATGGTGGGTGGCAGCCAGCAACACACTTTCTCACTCAGAGGGAGGGAGGGAGGGAGGGAGGAGCACATATTTACAGAAAGCTAAGAGAGAATGTGCAAATTCTCTGTTAAAAAAGCAAAGTGAGAGGTGTACTTCCTGAAAATGTTGCCTAATAGAGTGGCTTAATGAACCCAGGCTGAAATTGTGCATGTACCAAATTTAGCAATTGTGGATTCATTCCAGGGTCCATCTGGTCCAGCATTCTGTTCATATAGTACCAAACAGCTACCTGTGAAAAACTGAAATTTTAACAGTATTTATGCACCTGGTAAAATATTTATGCACCTGGAAACCCTTTCCTTTCCTTTCCTTTCCTTTCCTTTCCTTTCCTTTCCTTTCCTTTCCATATGTTATGTTATGTTATGTTATGTTATGTTATGTTATGTTTTTTTATTTTATTTTATTTTATTTTGGCAGGGCAGGGAGAAGAATCGGATAAAATAGGCTTCATGTGCACAGAGACAATATGCACATCATCTTATATAGTCATCTGTCCTGCTCCTCTACCAGCTCCAGATATCCCACCGGGTGTATCTAATCCCAGGGTGTATGTACGATGAACCAGCCTAGGTTGGGACCTAGAAGGCGCCCCGCTGTTCTGTTTGGCACTGAAGAGATGTGCCGCTAAAATCAAAGACACTGTCACAGCCAAAATCATATTCCCCAGTTAGTATATTACATTTCTCCTGCAGCTGACTTTCAATATGATCTGTAGTGGGTGGGTGCAGGAGAGAAACCCTTCCCTTAAATTATGCTTCCTGACTAAAGGCCTGCAAACTCTCCTGTAATAGAAATAAGTGGCCGCAATAAACAGCCAATATTCTCAAGAACTTAATTAGCTGAAAACAGTCAAAGTGAGATAAAGTATGGACATTCGTCTGGGAAACCACCACACTGAGCAAAAGCTATAATCGGCATCTACGTGTACACATGGGAACACAAGGTCTCTTTTAAAGCAAGGAGAGAAAATAGGCAGATCATTAGGTCCAGGAAGTTTCAATTGCTCTAATGAATGTTTGCTGATTTAGCTCATCCGGTTTTGTTTTCCTGCTCTTAAGAGGAATGAATCAGAGCCCAGGCTAAATCATGCCACAGTCAGTGTAAAAGAGAGAAAAGTCAAGGCCATGCTTATGCAATGGGCTTCCACGCAACCATGACACCACAGAAAAAAAAATCTTTTCATTGCATTGGAAATGCAACTTAAGGTGCCATTGTGTGCGAGTTTAGACAGGAAAGAAGGCCGACAATGCCCAGCATGCCCCATCTGGCCATGCTCACTGGGTTATGCTGGCAGTTGTAGCCCTTTTTCCTGTAAATTGGCACCGGAATGCACTCTGATTTACTTTTACCAGTAGCTCCAGTTTTGATAAATTGCTTGGAATTCTGCAAATTTTCCTGCAAAACTCACCTATCATGCAGAAATCATAATCATATTCTCCACTTTTTTGGATTGCCAATTATTAATTTTGATGGCTATGTCCATCAGGTCTTTTTAAATATCTGTGATATTCAATATTGCTATTAAATTAATTAAGATTTGGATTTTTAGGGTCTGCTGGCATGGGCCAATAGGTCCATTGAAAAGCTCTTTACAAAAACAACACCAGTGACATATGTTAAAAAAAAAAACCTGCAAAGGAGAAAAAACAACCCGTGCTGAAATCCGTGTAGGCTGGCTGTGGGCAGAGGAACATTGCGAGTGCTCATTGCTCAGGCCACTTGCTAAGGAGGGACTGGAGGGTCTCTGTCAAACTGGCTGGCACTGGCACTACCCTTCCTGAGCAAAGTATAGGCTTGTTGTGAGCTAGGCGTCTCCTCCCAAACGAGACGGGCACTTCAGCAATGATTAGAAGAGTCTTTATTCCATACAGAAACAACGTATTCACAAGCCTCAAAACATGCACACCAGGTGGAAAGTTGACCCCTCGCTCGGCCCCCCGTTCACCCAAAGCTTTGCTTATGACTCCTTCAGGGCCGGTCTCTGGATGGGGGCGCACGGTGGAAGCGAGCACGCCTCCGTTCTTCCCACTGATCCCCTAACTGGTCTAGCCGGTGAGTGCATCGACAGTCTCCTGGGGTGTCAAGTTCTCCTCCCGAGAACCCCTCCCCAGCCTGTCCTCTGCTGGCCTCTTTCCCGCAATCAGAAGTGGGAGGGGGCTCAGGGGTTGTCCTTGAGGTGCTTTGATCCAGAGCTGGCTCGGGTTGGCTCCTCAGGAGGAGTTGGGCATCTGGCGCCTCACTCGTCTCAACAACTCCGGTATCAGAGTGAGAGCTGAGCCACGGCTGGATCAGCCATCCGCTCCGCCTCCTCCAAGTCTAAGCCAGCATTCCCAGCGGAGCCCTCCATCTCCCGTGTGCACCTGGGAATCTCATCCGAGCGCATGTGCACGACAGGCCTATTACTGGATCTGTGGGAGAGGTTGGGTGGGTAGATTATTCCGATTTAGGACCTAGGGTTTGGCTAGATTGCTTTCTGCTCCCCACCAATTCTGTTATTGTGCTTATAGGCAGCCAAGCTGTCTCTGACTACGGCAACCCCATGAATGAATGAGTGCCCTCCAAATTGTCTTGTTCTTGACTGCCCTGCTCAGCTCTCGTATTAGCAGGGTATTTGCCAAACTCTCCTCCAGCATCAGGTTTCAAATGCATCAGTTCTGAAATCAGCTTTCTTCACTGTTCAGCTTTCACACCCATACATGGCGTTTGGGAACACAAAGCTGTGAATTATCTTGATCTTGGTTTCCAGTGAGATGTCTTCATGCTTGACGATCTTCTCTAGTTCCTTCATTATCACCCTTCCAAATCTCAGTCATTGTTAGATTTCTTGGCTGCAGTCTCCATTTGAACTGATGAATGAGCCAAAGCATACAAAATCTTTCACAATAGCAATTTCTTAATTTATGACAATGATTCAAGTTTCCATTCACATTTTCATGAACCTGAACCTGCAAAGATAAAACGGTTGTGATACCTTTTATTGGACCAACCAGTGGAAATCAATGTATCTCTGAAGTAATGTGGATCCCTATGGTCTTGAATCAATGGGACAGTAAAGCAATAGACTATATGGGAAATATTCTGAACCCAAGGAATTATTCTGAAATATTCCAAACTCAAGGAATTATTCTGAAATATTCCAAACTCAAGGAATTATTCTGGAATATTCTGAACCCAAGGAGCAGGAGGTATATTGAGAACTTCAGGATTATTTTGAGAATATTAGAACTGTCCTGCTGGTTCAGACCCATGTCCCATTCAGTCGAGCCTTCCCTTCACACAGTATTCAACCAAATACCCAACCCACAAATATGCACAGATAAAAGTTACTAGAATTTGAAATATGTGACAAAACTGTCCACATAGAATGGTTCAGAACAAAACTATCCTGCCAGGAGACAAGAATCATTTCAGGTAAGGTTTGTCAGTTTTTTGGTGCTGGGTTTGACCAAGTCACTTTCTATACCTTTAATGGATAGAGGAAAATGTCCCCCTGGAAATTGGATTAATCTTGAGCTAGGGTGAAATGAAAAGCTTTTCGATAGGGCACAACTTGTCCTTCAAACCAAGGTTGGCAGAGGTAGTTCCCCTCCCCTGCCCTGCCCTGCCCTGCCCTGCCCTGCCCTGCCCTGCCTTCCCAGGAAGACCAGTATCAAAGCAATGGGAACAGTTACACTCTGTCCCTCAGAAATGCCCATGGGAGAATGCAATCATTTCCATGAGGCATTCTGTTCCACTTTTCAAATGTTCTGGAGACATTTAATATGTAGTCATTTTTTTAAATGCAGAGAACCCCAGCTGGGTTTAATATATAGTAATTATATCTCTAATTATATGATAATAATTACTGGAATTCCAGCAGCAAGCAATGGATGTGAACATCTTCTTAAAGATCAATCCAGCCCTTCGCTGTTTGGATGCAGGTTTATTTCTTTTAAAGACACAAGAGTCTCCTGAGGCAGCATCAAAAGCAGCTGTATCCCTTGCTGAACAACCTGATGGCTCAACCTAAAAAGCAGGCAAAGCACACACTTTCTAACTGTTTCGAGTGTCTTTGTTAACCCAGCTGGATTTTCATGGCTGGAACATCATCACAGACCGGGGGTTGGCAACCTTTAACACTCAAAGGGCCATTTGGACCCGTTTCCCACAGAAAAGAAAACACCGGGAGCCGCAAAACCCTTTTGACATCTAAAATGAAGATAACACTGCATATACTGTATCATTTTTTACCTTTATGCTATGTATAAAAAAACTATAGTGTGTTGCATTTATGAAATCAATAAACTGCTACAGAGAAAACAATTTTTTATTTCTGCATGCAACAAAAACATTTTGAACTCCTAAAAAAAACAAGGAAGTAGAGCTATATCTTCATTAAGATTTAGCTGCAGCTCTTGTTCAGTCACTAAAAACTGTTATTTTTAATCTTACATTATAAACTAGTAGGACTCCTTTTGTATAGTTTGAATAGGAGAACAGCTTTCTGCAGAGTCAAAGTCAGTGCTAAGGGGCTGCATGCATTAAACAGCAAACCCCATAAGTTCTTCAGCAGTAAAAGCAAATGAATCTACCCACATACCATTAAACCTTCGGTTTTCTTCAGAAACTTTTCTTCAATTTATCCATGGTTGGCCTACAGAGGTGGGGGGAGGGAGGGGAAGCTCAAGTAAATCCGTGCTGTGCCTGAGATACAGGTGTGTTTAGTGACTGATTAGCAGATAAACAGTCAAGTGCTGTGCATTGTGACAGGTTCCAAGCGCAGCTTTTAACATTCAGATGAAGGAGATTACATTGGGACAAAGAGCATCTTTTCAGCAGGGTCTGAGTAACATGAGAGCCAGCAGGAAGCTTGTTCCACTCTTTCCCTGCACAATAGCAGAGGAATGTCCCAATTTACTTAACCAGCCTCAGTCGTAGATCGGCGGCTGTGCCGGCCCGTGTTTTGCGTGACGGAGCCGCAGAGCCACGTGCGGCTCTGGAGCTGTGGGCTGCTGACCCCCGTCGTAGATGATAGCCTGCAATGACAAGCACAACTAACCATTGTCATAAATCAAAAAAGTTTGAATGGCTCGTGCTATTTTTCCCTTCTGGTCTGTGATTTCTGTTCTGGGCTGACCACATCGTCCATATCCTTGATTCTCTTTATGTCTAGCTTACAACAGCTGCATTTGTCAAGATTTACTACACGCTGAATCTTCAGAGGAGCAGCTTCCTTCCATCCGCCAAATGGAGTTGGCCCCAAAGCATGCTTTAAAACAAGCAGCGCTTTCTCATGTTAACCTTAACATTGTTATAACTAATGCAGCCACTCTGGGGGCACATCCTCAAACTCCCTTAAGAGGAACTTATTAATCATTAACACACTTCTTCAACTCCTTTATAATCAATGCCCTGGCAGATAACAAGAGATAAAAGTATTGTTAAAAAAACCCAACAACAACTAAGAGCCCCGTAATACCTTAAAGACTAACAAATGCACAACAGCATAAGTTTTCATGTAAATAAAATTGACTTTTCCCCTCCCCCAAAGAGCTAATGACTTGCCTTAGGTAAAGGTTGACCTCGGCCAATTTCATGCTCCTTTTGGAAGACTTCTCTTTCCTGATTGACCTGAAGCCACCTGGGCTGCACAGGGTGGAGAAGGTAGATGCATTGAGCGACCTTGAGGCAGGTCAGGGGCATCGTGAGCCCTCAGTAGATGGATCTATCATCTTTTCCTCTTAAAATGTAGCTAGGCCCTCCTTGGAATTGAAAGCAGACACCAAGTGGCTACGTAGGCTGGGGAGCACAGTCACTGGAAGGTTCAGCCTTGGATGGAGGCTGGAGGCCCTCAGAGGAATGAGGGTTCCTCATCAGGGAGAGCAATCTCCTGAACAAAACTTTGGCACCAGTGGCCTGGAGCTGAGCTCTGGTTAAGCCTGTGGCAGCTCAGGCTTAAGTGTCTTCATTGGTACTTACAAAGTGCTGGAACACTGGGCTGATCTAGGCAATTGCTAGTATCCCTTGTGGTTTAAACAAGCCCTAGCAGGTTGCAGTGTGTGCCGGCTGCCAGTGTAAATATTCAAGCAACAGTGGGAGAAACTGGGTAGAGTGACTTGTTGCAGTGATTAACAAACCAGCCCAGTAACCTATAGTATCCCATGGACTCTGTTACCTGTGGTGACAAGCCATCCTACCTTTGTTCACACATCAAAATAGGCTTCAGCAACTGTGCACCAGCTCCAGCCCTTGCTTTTTTTCTTTGATCACTGAGCTCTCTGCAGGAGCTGCCTGAATTTGAACAGCCTTCTGACCTGGCCCTTGGTGGCGATCCTGAACTCCCTGGGGTTCTGTGCTCACACCACTGATCAGGGCAGTTGGCACAAGCCATTTTGCTGTACAAGGCAGAAATCCAATTATAACCCTCCCCTTTTCTCCATGCTAAAGCTAAGACGTGTGTGTGTGTGTGTGTGTGTGTGTGTGTGTGTGTGTGTCTCAGTGCACCATTCAGGTATCGGTTCCTTCTTTCATCTGCCCCCTTATTCCCATCTTCAGCTTTCTGCATGGTAGGTTCAGTGTTGGGAGAGTCCACTAATAATTCTGCTATTCACAAAAGCAGGAATGGCCAGAAAGTAGGTTTTCAAGTGTTTTGGATTTCAGCTCCCAGAAGCCTCTACCAGCATAGCCAATGCTCAGAAATGCTGGTGTTCCAAATCGATGGAGAATTACTTTTGCCTACCCTGATCTACTCACATATTCATTCAACAGATGAAACAAAGACTAACAGTTCATCTTAATTCACGAATTGCGAGGACAGTGTTGCAGT
Source organism: Varanus komodoensis (assembly GCF_004798865.1). NCBI lineage: Eukaryota > Metazoa > Chordata > Lepidosauria > Squamata > Varanidae > Varanus > Varanus komodoensis. Next base: position 16,995,450 of record NW_025335606.1, read on the forward strand.
AATGCGACAACATCAATCTAACAGCACTTCCAAAGCTATTTGTTTTTCGGCGCCAGGCGAAGACCTTTTATTTCAGCGGCATTTTAACTGTTAATATTACTGGATTTTATCTGGCCAGGGCGGCTTATTTTATATTGTATTTTTGTATTTTTAATTTAATGTTTATATTTTTTGTAATTTCATATTATAATTATTTTTAATTTATTGTTGTAAGCCGCCCCGAGGCTTCAGCGAATGGGGCGGCATAAAAATGTTTTAATAAATAAATAAATAAAATAAATAACAGACATGCAGTTTTGACAAAACACAGAAGCAAAGCCATTCTTCCTGGCGATCAAAGATAGGTGAGCAGACTCTTGATTTTTTCCATTAAAATGTTAATCCCTGGAATTTAAACCCAAGCTGCAAATGGTTGAGCAGGAAAATGGAAGAAAATCTCAGTTCTCATGCAGCCTTTCCAGCAGAACCCATCAAGAAGACATTAAGGGATGGCTCAGAAGGGATATTGCAGACTGTGGGAATACAGCATGCTGCAGCCTCTCCTAAAGTGATTCAGCACTGGGATCCCCTGCTGATAGCGCTCGCTGCAATGGCGCCTTTCACCTTGCATGGTTTTGGCCACTGTGCATTCATTTGCTGCCAAGATGAGCGGGAAGGAAGAAGTGGTTTCCAAACTAATACATGTGTTAGAGACTGATGGGAAACTATTTGACATGGGAGAGGAAGCTACTTCCTTTAATTACTTTTTATTGTGGATTTCAATAAAATGAAACAAAAGAGAGCAGAGGAAAAAGCAAACAAAAATAAAACTTTGACTACATAGATCTGAATATAACAATTACACCTAAGCTTCAACCGACTAAATATCCATATATGTATCCATTCATGAATGGTGTCTATATGTGATCCATTCAAATAGTACAAGTTTTATTCAGTCCTCAATCCATTGTACTGTAAGAGGTGAGCATTTATCCTTCCAGAGTTCTAATATCAGTCTTTTAGCTGTCAAAGGAGCACAGAAAACCCACTTACATTTGCCGTGTGCTAACTTCAATGAAGCAGATAGATAATTTAAATGAAGGTATGTGTCAGTAAATAGGAAACCATGTTCCAGTACAAAGTTTATCCATATTATAACCTTCTTCCAAACAGAGGCTACCAGTGAACAATAAGAAGCATTAGGAATATTACACCTCCAGCAGTTCGCTGTCTTAGAGAAACCCTTATTTAAAAAGATGCTGTGCTGCCCAACAGATGTGAATGGAGGTTCTGTAGAATGAAACATAACTTGAGTTCCATAGGTGCTTCAGATGCAGACCTCAAAACAATGATCCATTGCTTAGACAGAATGGGGAAGGAATGATAATTGGTTCAGGCTTGGCAATAGGCATTGTGATCTTGGCTCACCAAGAGATATATTGTACCCACGTGTCCAGTGGAGGTATCTTGCTACCAAAGTTGAAGTCATTACCAGTGCTGGAGGTGAAGTGGTGATATTCCAAATCCGCCTCAGCAGCAGGTCGTGCACTGGCTACCAAGCTTGGAGAGACAGCTGGGGAAGCCAGTGGTAACTCAGTCAGGATGCCAATAAGATATAACTGCCAAAAACTTAGCTTCAGTGAGACTGTGCATCGTATTTCATCTTAAGGGGCAACTATTTCCTCCACCCGAGTAGAACGTTTTCCACAAGAGTTGAAATACTAATGGGATTCCCTTCCTAGGGAAATTCAAGCAGCCTCCTCAAAGGTTTGTTTGTTTGTTTGTTTGTTTCTATACCAGCTGTAACCAAAGCTCTCTGGGAAGTTTACAACAGCAATGCAGAAGCCTTGTTGTTTCATTGGCCTTTGAGGACAGAGCCTGCTCTGCCCTGTTTAATTTGTTTTGCTCTACTGTGGTTTCCAATGTGTAATATATCATTCTTGTTTCTATTGTTACTTTAATTGTTTTAAACAGCCATGGAACTGAAGTATTGGAAACCAATAAATGTTATTTGCTAACCTGTTGAAATCTGTTCCATCTTTCCACTACAAGTAGCACTCAGGCGGGCTAACACGAGAATGAAAGTCTATCCAACAAAAATACTTTTGATAAAAACACAAAGAAAACACATCAATCAATAAACAAACAAACAGTATTTATTCAATCAACAGGGTAAATGATTGCAATCTGATTAATGCATGCAAAGTTAGAGCCAACTCATGTGAGCAACTTGTGCTTCAAAGTCACAAAATCGGTACAAATATAATTTTACAGGACAGTGTGCAAAACCTGAACAAGTAGAGGAGGGACAGCGATAGAATTGTCTTCTGTGGATTACAGAGGCAGCCTTCCTCTTCCTCCACGGTGCCCTCTAGATTGACTACTAACATTCTCCCAGCATTCTCAGTGAGGTTGGGAAACCTGCCAAGAGGTTGGGGAAGGTTGGCGTAAAGCCCCTGACTGGCCCTGAGAATATTACGGGCGGGAATGTGATTAAGGTTGTAATCCTATGCATATATAACAGGGAGCGATTCTATTGAATTCAGCAGGATTTACTATATTGCACTGCTATCATATTTGGCTGCTTGTCAACAAATATTATCCTGGTGTCTCATAGATTAAGGCAACACTTTCTGTGTTAAAGATAAGCTGTTGTGTTGTTCTGTGCTGTCAAGTTGTCTCTGATTTATGGTGACCCTATGAATGAAAGAGCGCCAAAATGTCCTATCCGTGACATCCCTGCAGAGTTGTTCTAAATTCAAAGCTGTGGCTTCCTTTGTGGAGTCAATCCATCTCATTGCTGGTCTTCCTGCATTGCTTCTGCCTTCAACTTTTCCAAGCATGATTGTCTTTCTCAGGAAGTTTTGCCTTCTCATGCTGTGCCCTAAGTATGACAGCCTCAGTTTTGTCATTTTTCCTTCTAGGGAAATCTTTGGCTTGATTTGGTCTGGACCCACTTGCTTGCCTTTCTGCCAGTCCAGCGTATAAAGCGAAGGCAGCCTTTTATAAATCACCACAAGGGAGGGCAAAACAAGACAACTATTTGCATTAAATGTGCATAATGTGCACTGTCGCAGAGCCAGTGTGGTGTAGTGGTTCAGAGTGTGGGACTGGGACTCAGGAGATCTGGGTTCTAGTCCCCACTTAGTCATAGAGCCAACTGGGTGACTTTGGGCCAGTCACAGACTCTCAACCCAACCTACCTCACAGGTTTGCTGTTGTGGGGATAAGATTGCGAGCAGGAGGGGAGACTGATGCAAGCCACTTTGAGTTCTTTGTAAGAAAAAAGCAAGTTTGGACAACCCAGATTCAGGCTGAACATCAGGAAAAACTTCCTCACTCTCAGAGCAATACAACAGCTGCCTAGAGAGGTGGTGGGCTCTCCCACACTAGAGACATTCAGGGTGAAACTGCACAGCCATTTGAGTGGGATGGTGTAACATGGTGTCCTGCGACAGCAGCGGGTTGGACTTGATGGCCTGCATGGCCCCGTCCAACTCTACTATTCTATGATTCTGTGATGCTATGATTCTATGAACATAAAGCTAATAAACAAACAATGTCAATGTATTGGTATCTATACCTATGTAGAAATAATTATACATATTAATTCACACAATAATGTGGAGGATTGTGAACTGTTGCCTCACATGTCCTGTGCAATCTACTGTTGATAAATAACCTCAAGACCCAGAAGCAATTCCTTCTCATGGTCCTTTATCTTTAAGCCAGACTTGGACTAGACAGACCTTCAAACACAATATGCCCTCAACATAAAGGACAGTCCTCTGGCAAACTTCAAACTGAGGACCATAACAGAGAACATGCGGCCACCCTACTAGTGCTCTGCAGAGACTCAACAGCTTGAATTATGTATTAGAACAAGCCAGGCTGATTGCCCTTCCAGTTACATGGCCTGATATTGCTTAGCCCTTCTCCTCACTCACTTCTATGCATGAAGAGGCCTGAAGAGATTGGAAGCCTGAAGTCTGAGAGTACCCACTAGACTTAGACTAGACTAGGCTAGACTGAAGAGCTCATGTTGCTCATGGTTGAAGTCGCCAACATCCAGAACTTAGTGGGCTGACAGTTACAGACTCTGCCAAATAGTAAAGGAACCATTGTGCTTTATTTAAGGCCAAATAAAGGTTACAAGAACAGGAGAAATGCAGTTTGTTCATTTGTGATGGAATCATCCACAGCTCTTATCACATCTGGTTAGCATGGATGTGATGCACACCTCAGTGTATACACACCTCTCATCTATCTTCACCATCATGCACAGGAAAATAGGTAGGCAGTAAGAACGGCTCGATCTTTAAAGCAGTAGCAAGAAGCCTCACATGAGTTCTCATGACCTGCAAAACAAGCCATAATGTCAAGAGCTGAAAAAAGAATGAGCCAGAACCATAAAAATATCTGTGACGTCTTACTGGTACTGTATCAACAACTAAGTGCTGGCAGTCATCATGTCAACGTGAACCTCATGACAAAAGGAACGACAGTGATTGGATTGGAAAGCTGTCATTGCATTGCCAATGAGGAAATAAAGCATGTTTATAAGTACAAACAGGGCGACAAGAAGATTTAAGGCTCATATTCCTTTGTGAAGAAAACAGAGAATGGCCTTGGACAAATCTCGGTTTCCACTTATATATACTTCTGTTTGTGCAGCAAATGATAAGAAAAGACTGGTACAGAAAGAAGGGTGTGAAGATTTAGGAGAATATATTTACAAAGAGATATTGTAAGCATTCCTCAGAAGACCCTTAATCATTTATGGGCTGGCTTTGCTCCTGGAACTTGCATTGTTTACAATATCTTACAGGTTTATTGGACAGCCTTTCTACGTGGGTCAATTAATCTATTGTATCTACTTCCGAATTTGTTTGTTGCAGCTCTGTGCACAGGTTCCTTTCCTGCTTTTGCACTACATAACCTCTAGATGGCAGTCTGATGCAGCATAATATTGCAATTACAAGTTGGAAAATACAGAGCCTTTCGTGTTGATAAATAATACTCCCCAACAAAATAAAAATAAAAACAAACTTGTAAAGTACCCATTCAAAACAGACGCAAGAAGGATATACTCCCCAGGAAAAGGCACAGGTATAGCAGGACTTCAAGGAACCAGGCATACAGATTGGTGCAGGCTGCTTTAGCCAGATGCTGCTTTCCCTTTTCATTTGACTGCAGAGCCAATGTGGTGTAGTGGTTAAGAGCATGGGACTGGGACTCAGACGATCTGGGTTCTAGTCCCCGCTCGGCCATGGAGCCAACTGGGTGACTTTGGGCCAGTCACAGACTCTCAGCCCAACCTACCTCACAGGGTTGTTGTTGTGAGGATAAGATGGAGAAGGAGATGTAAGCTGCCTTGAGCCCTTTGTAGGAAATAAATCGCAATATAAATAAATAAATAAACCTGCTGTGCTTTCCTAAGGACGCAGATGGACTTCAGAGAAGCCCAGCAGCAAGGAACCCAGTGGGATCCTTAGTCAGTCCTTCCCCAGGGACTGAGAGTGCTTGGGGACTGCGCTTGTTTATTCTTGGTGGTGATAGCTGGTTCTAGTTTCCTTGCACCCTCAGACAGGGTTTCCTGCAGGTGCCAGGTCACCACACAGGTTCCCACTGGTGGAATCAATCCTGCTCAAGAGCAGCTCAGATCAACCACGGCCGTCAGACCAAGACCAAGCGAGACGGGGCTTTTTGGGGAGAGGGTTGCAGATCCACCCCTGTCAGTGGGAGAGGACTCTGCCCCTGACTGGGCAGTGCCCTGAATATGATGGCCAGTAGGGCCCCCGAGAGGAGTATTCACTTGCAAAGAAGGACTCCTTCACAGAACATGGCTCCTTATAACTAGGGCTCTGGCCAGCAGGCTCAAGTGTGCTGCAGCTGAGCCCTGGGTGGGGCTGAACAGGCTCTGGCAGTGAATGTCCCTTGATGTCTGCACGCCCCACCCTGATCTTCTAGCTCCAGTGCTTTCCTTGCCTCCGAAACCTTGCCCAGTGATTGGCAAGTGCGTCTTACCCTTGGACTTCTGCTTGACTCTGTGCCAGCCATAGCCAAACAGTGAATGGCGAGCCACCAATACCAGGACAAGCACCGCCAAGCTGCACAAACCTGCCATGAACCCAAATTCTAAGACCTGGTCCATTCCCAAAAGCTTTCACTGTGGGAGGAAATGGAATAAATATGCTTGATTCGCACAAAGCATTCTGATTGCAGTTGAGGAATGTGAATGGGGCTATTACAAAGGGAAGTTGCTCTTATCACACATTCCAAGGACAGGCAGACTCGGACTTCTTAGATGAAGGAGAGCCCTGGGAACCAGCAACCTCTGATGCTGAAATGGGAGAAGTGGAGAGGCTTATCTCAAGGTGGCTCTCTCTAGATGTTTGGGTGGACTCTGAGGATAGTCAGGATCGACAACTGCAGAGAGAGGGCATGGAGAAAGGGCTCCAGCAGCCACCCGAGCTTGGTGTGGCTCTTGATCCCATGACATGGTGTTGGGAGGGATGGGCCAGCCAACTATTGGAGCAGCAGATGGAGAATAGGCTTGCCAGCCTCCGAAATGGTCTCCCAGGGGTATTCAAAAAGAGGGGGTTTGGAAGTAGCATGCCAAGATTGGGTTCAACAAGCCACGCTGTGCATGCTCAGAGACTCCTGTGGAGGCTGTTCTTACTGGATGTACCTTAGAGAATAAAGAATTTTGGCAAAGAAATGGTCTGTTGCTTTGAATATGCAAAAGGGGGGACCCAGCGCCCAACAGTTAAGGATATTGTAACACTGACTAGAGTGAGCTGTTGGGACAGCCAGCCCGATGCCCAACATTGCATCTCCTGTCAGCCCTACCACAGTTTACGAAGCTTGACACGCTTTGGTCTGATCCATCAGAGTTTGCTTTGCTTTGCAGATTCTTATGTCCTTTCCCCCACTTGAAGAATGAATCAACCTCCCCTGCCTTGCATGCAAGCAATCTACAGAGGCAGAAAGTAGAGCAAATGTCCAGCTTAGGCAGCAAAATAGCTTGAGCCATCCCTTGCAGCCCGGCTTTTACAGCATTTCCTCATAATTATCTGGAAACATGCAATCTGATTAATTGTAACTGAACCAGACATTTGGCTTGTGATCCTTTACTATCTCCTGTGGATCATTTTAAAACCTCAAGCTATTCGTTGACCATAGCAGAATGATTTCACGTGGTTTTCTACTCTGGCAGCTATTGTCTCAACTGATTTTTCACATGGGACTACTCTTTTGCATTGCTGCTCTGATCAACTGCCATTTGAACTGTTCCATGAGCATTTTATCTATCTTTTATAGCCAGCTTTTAAAACAGTTCATTGCTGACCTTTGCAAGCATCATTGTACCAGTAATAGGCCAATAACAGTACCAGTAACAGACCAATTATTATTATGTTTCATTATTATTCAGTTGTGTAAGAAAATATCCTCTGTTTTTACAGAAGAGCTCCTGCTGTTGGTTTTGGAAGACTCCTTCCGCCCCCACTGTGGCCACCACATTGTCTTAAATGAACCCTGCCATGCAAATCAGCCTCGTATCATTTTTGCTTGCAGCTTAATTTTAGAGCAAATACTTATTAATGTTTTGATTTGTCATCAAGTTCGCAAAACGTTTGCGGGCCACTCTTCCCGTAACAGAACTTCCATGTAAACATGTTGACGCAATGGTGCTGAGAGGGCAGTGCTGTGCCAATGAATTCCTCAACCCGTATTTGTGTTTGAGAGGTGAGGCCATTGGAAGGCAGCTGCTTTCATCCGGATCCCATCCTCTAATGCCTCTGTCCAGGAACCTCTTAATGCAAAATATCAGCACCCAAAGAACTCTTCCTTATAGGATACCTATTTGTTCATTTTAGATATGTACAAATAAATATATTTATATATATTTGCACACCCCCTAAAGGACAGGATGTGCAGTTTGGGAGTGCTCCTCAGCCCGGAACTGTCCCTGGAATCCCAGGGGGCGGCTGTGACGAGGAGCACTTTCCTTCAGCTTTGTGTGATCTATCAACTGTGCCCCCTCTGAATGGGCAGTGCGTGGCAGTGGTGACCCATGCCTCGGTAACTTCCCAGTTGGACTACTGTAATGCGCGCTATGTGGGGCTGCCCTTGAAGATGGTCTGGATACTTCAACTGGTTCAGAATAGAGCTGCCAGGTTGTTAACAGGGATCAGCTGATATGACCACATAACGCTGGTCCTTTTCCACCTACACTGGTGACCAGTTGAAATCCAGGCCCAATTTAAGGTGCTCGTGATGACCTATAAAGCCCTATATGGCTTAGGACCTGGTTACCTGAAGGAGCGTCTTCCATGCATGCCTGCCTGCCCCTTAAGATCTGGGGCAGATGCCCTTCTCTGGGTGCTCCCTGAAGGACATTAGGAGGGTGACTACCTGGAGTAGGGCCTTCTCTGTGGTCGCACCCCGATTGTGGAATTCGCTACCCAGAGAGGTTCACTTGGCGCCGTCACTTTATTCTTTTCAGTGCTAGGCTAAAAACATTTTATTTTCTAAGTGTTTAAAGATCTGATTGTTTTAATTGGGGTTTTATTGTCAGTTGATTTTTTTTGGGACGCTGTGTTTTGTTTTACATTGCTGTGTTGTTAACTGTCCCAAGACTTCGGTAAGGGATGGTCTAGAAAAGTTTTAAACAAACAAACAAATTTATCATATTGGTATCCCACCTTTTTGCTGCAAGAAACACAGGAACTTACATAATCTTCTTCCTCATCTTCTTTTTATCCTTGCTACAACCCTATGAGATAGCTAAAGCTGAGGATCAGTTGGATCTCCCGAGACCCAGCCCAACTCCCGAACTAAAGTGCTGCAATGGCTCTGTGGTTGCATCCATATGTCAGACTGTTTTAATATTTATTCCTTCTTCCCAAAGAATTCTGAGAAATATAGAAGAATAAAGTGGGTTGGTGTTTTCTAGCAAAGTTCTCAACATTCTCACCAAATTGCAATTCTCTTGAAGAAAACCATGATGGTTATACTAGTGTAGAACTGATCTAAATGTGTAAGTGAAGGTAGGCATCAAATGACCTTGATCACTCGCACTTTATGGTCATGGATAATTAGATGCCTGAATTGCCTGTGTTATGGTTAAGAAGGTGGTAGTTCTCATTCAGTTCTCATTCTAATGTGAATGACATTATTCAAACTTTCCAAGACAATACATGAACAGAATTAGTTATCATTTGGTATTTATACTTCTCTGAAATTTATGATACAGTTCTCCCTATGTGATATGTTTACAGATTTACCAGTCCCTAGTCTACCCCATCTCAAAACCTCCAGTGGAAGGCAGCAAGTCCAAAACATGAAAGCCTAACAGAGCTCAAAACATGCTCTTGCACCATTGCATTGAAAAGCCCCACTTCTCTCCCTTTCTTACACTGATGTTCGTCCATCGTTCTCGAATAGGACCTTGACATCTAACGCGTTGTGGGCTGTCCACGGTGTGTCCGCAGGTGGCTGATAAGGCCGATACGGCCACGGAGTGTTCTGCCACATGTCGGGCAGACATGCATGGGCACCACTGTTGCAGCATTTGCAACTCTGGCTTCACGGAGTGCTCGCTTCTCTTGTGCTATGGTTGTTCTTCTGGCTTCAGAAGTTTGGCAGCCTTGGTGGAGCAGCATGCGCCATGTCGATCGGTCTTGTGCCAGGGTCTCCCAGGAGGTGGTGTCGATAACCAGGGACTTGAGAGAGGCTTTCAGCGTGTCTTTGTATCACTTTTGTTCTTCATGTGATCACTTTCCTTGAGACAGCTCACCATAGAAGAGCTGTTTGCAATGGTCTGGCATCCTTGCAACATGGCCTGCACTTTCTTACACACTCACACACACCTATTATTTGGTTCCCCATACAGAAATCTATCACTCAAAACTGAATAGCCTGCTCTTGTACACCTGACTGCATATCCTGGGATAGATAAGTGACTCAAGAGCCCCAGTGGTATCAAAATCTCTTTTCATGTGCTCCCACTGCTCATCATTACATGCACCCTTGGATTAATTTTCTCTTGAAGTCATTGCATCACTCTGATGAGCCATTTATATGGTTTCATTCCAACTCGCTGCTTGAGCATGTGGACAACTGGTGCACAAATTTGCCCTACAGGTGCCATAGCCAGTGATGAAGGAGGGCTGGTACTGCAGGCCGAAGCAGACAAATAGGTTAAAATAGAATCAAGGGGTTGGAGCAACTCCCCCATGAAGGAAGGTTACAGTAGGTGTGATTGTTTAGGTGGGTAAGCGGAGACAAGGATGGGGGTATACAGACATATGTATGGTGTGGAGAAAATGGAAAGGAAGACATTTTTCCTCCTTCTCCAATACCTGGGACCATCTGATGAAGCTAATTGGTGGAAGATTCAGACAGATGAAAGGAAGAGTTTCTTCGCTCTGCTCAGAGTTGAACTATGGAATTCTCTTCCATGAGAGAGCTGATGGACACCAATTTAGATGGCTTTAAAAGGGGCTTGGACAAGGCTATCAATAGCGACTAGCCCTTTTTCTCTTTAATGCTTCTACATTTATTTTCACAAGAAACAATAAGAAAGGAAAGGGAATAGAGGAGAGGAAGGTGCCAGGGGTCAATCTACAAGTGTAACATATGACATCAACAATTAGACACATTAATAAAAAAGCAAAAATCTTATCAGCTATAAACCCACCAAATCAATTCAATTTTCAGTCCAACAAAATTTGGCCAGTCTATTGCTTTACGTTCAGAGTGATAATTACTAACATTTGTAAAAACATTGCTTTTCTTTAACATTTAATTAAATTGCTCATAACAAGCTGTCTGTCTTTGAGTAAATTCTTTGACTGGCCTTCTGTTAATGTAGTTAGTGAAATTTGCCATTATTACATAGGCAGCTAACTTGCTTTTCCAATCTTCAACAGTTGGACAGTCTTCAGCATTACATTTGAAGCAATTATCACTCTTGCCAATGTGGTCATTTATTTAAATAACTCTGTCATAATCTTTGAGAGCCAGTGTGGTGTAGTGGTTAAGAGCATGGGACTGGGACTCAGGCGGTCTGGGTTCTAGTCCCCACTCAGCCATGGAGCCAAGTCACAGACTCTCAGCCCAACCTACCTCACAGGGTTGTTGTTGAGGGGAGAAGATGGAGGAGGAGAATGATGTAAGCTGCCTTGAGCCCTCTGTAGGAAAAAGTCAGGATATAAATCGATAGATAGATAGATAGATAGATAGATAGATAGATAGATAGATAGAGATGGCCACTAGCCTTGTTGGCTATGTGCTACTTGCATTAATAGAGGTGATATGCTTGTATACACCAGTTACTGGAGAACTCGGGTAGAGGGTTCTGTTGCATTCCTCTCTGGCTTGTAGGATCCTGTGGGCAGCTGGATGGTCAGCATATGAACAAAATTCTGGACTTGGTGGACCTTCGCTCTAAGTTGGCATGGCTCTTCTTATGTTCTTACCCAGGATAATTGCTTCTGTACATACATAGGTCCAGGGTGAATGAATTGTAGAAGATAACATGGCTGTTATCCACCAGCTAATTGCTGGAAATGAACACCTTGTACAGCTCCACTGAATTTGGAGTATATAGTTTGTGGATTGCAAGGCAATGGATGAAAATTCAAGGAAATATATGCACTTCCCCATCTAGTCCTCTTTGAAGAAAGAGCTTTTTGGACAATCTAGACCAATAATTTATTGCCTTGGCAGCTCTACTGATGTGATTCTCTGTAATATGAACAAGCAGAAAAGCAAAATAGAAGGGGAAGCCAAAGGTCTGAAAACATTCCTTGCCTTTTGGATCAAACCTGTGTTAACCCATCCATTTTCACAAGTTTCGCAAGGAAAGGGTTTGTGGGCACTCAAGTCACAGTACCCTATTACATGAGGTGTTTTAGGATGGAGCACATGTCCAAATGTTTTACACAAGTCCTGGTTCTGACTTGAACCCAGATCCACTTCGATGTCAGGAGAGAGGCATCGCCCAGTTAGATGACTTGTGTAGGTTTCGCTGGTGTTATTTCAGGCAGCATTAAAAGAAGTCCAAATTACTCTCAGCCCAACTTCCTCTCAGGATTGTTGCTATGGAGAACAGGAGCAGGAGAAATATATAAGCTGCTCTGAGTTCATAATGAAAAACTGGGATATATATCTAATAAATAAATAAAGTTTCCCAGGTGACTTGGGCAAAGTTGTATATGGCGCTTATAGACAAACTCATGGATTTGACTCAGAATTACTATATCAGCTTATAGGAGACATCATAACAGAGTCATTGGCAACTCCAGAACCCCACAGCGGTTCCTATTGCTGCCAACACTGCCAAAATTCCAAGCATCCTACTGGGAAATAACGTTTGTGAAAAGCACACATCTCATTTCCCAAAATATTTATTTAATTACATATTTCATTTTTATACCATCCAATAGCCAAAGCACTGTATTATTCATATAAACAAAAAGAACATAAGCCCGATGTCAAAATAAATCAATGGAATAATTAAACCAGTAAAACAACAATGACAATAATAAACCCATAATAAACCCCAGCATAATAAACCTGCACCAAGATCTTCTGTGCATACAAACATATTTCTAAAAGGAGGGTTGGCAGAGATCTTAGACACAAGTTTCACAAGACTGAAAGTTGCAAATACAGACAGCTAAGTCAAGAAATGATATACGTTGGATAGTATAGTTAGTAGCTATTGTTAAGGTTTAAAAACACATCTTCGAAGATGTAGGACTGGTGCAGATGTATAATCCTGCAGTTTCCCCATCTCTCTCTCTCCCCTTGAATCTTTAAGTAGCCAAAAAGTTCTATCTGTTAACTAGTTAAGCTTCTTTCGCTAGTTAAATGGGAATTAGGTTAATGTGATCCATGGTCAAAGCAAGTGCAGATGTAATCCTTAAGGATGTTAAGGCCATTGGGGGATGGGCATTGGGGGATAAATGAAAGTGTGTGATAACCATGATTTCTTAAACGTTGTTAGAGAGGTTTGCTGGGATATTGGCACTAACAACAATGTTGCCAGGGACCAGCTGATTTTATTTAATGCGTTAGAAGTGAATTTACAAAAAATGATAATTTTATCCATGACGATTCTATCAGTTGTAGCCAAAACTGTATGGGAAAGATCCTTGGGGCAGAAGAGATGCGCCTACATCAAAAACAGGGAAGTGTTTAGATATGGTGGATAGTTAACAGAAAAAGTTCATAGGAAACATACACATGCACACACACATAAGAATCAAATATTGCAGCAGATACATGGTCATGTTTTATAGTTTATTTAAATATATTATGCATTTGTATAAGATTTGACTGTGGTCTGTTTTGGAGCTGATGATAGCACAATCTGTATCTCACTCCAGTTACTGGGCTATTGGATAGTTATTAAGGTCTATCAAATAAAATAAAATAAAAATTAAATTAAATTAAATTAAAATGCACCAATTCTTCGTGGGAAAAAATTGCATGCAGAGGCGTTTATTGGTGCAATCCCTCAAGCTGTCTTCCTTTGAGGTAAGTTGCTTGTTCCATGACTGCGTGAAATTGCAGGTGTACCTCTGGCTGTCAGACTGCAAGGCAGATTCTTGGCCTGTGTTCTGAATGCTAGGAGTGGCGGTAGAAAGTCCATCGAGCAATGCGATAAAAGAGCAGTCACGTCAGCATTGCTGGATCATCCGAGGAACTCGCATCGCACACTCAAGCGGCCTGCGTCATTAGAAAGTTCCAACATCACAATTGCCTCGCTAGTATTTTCAACTTGTATTTAACAAGAAAAAGTCATTTCAGAGAGGTTTGCTATGGTGCTTCCTGTGTTTGCCAAGTCTTTTTTTCCTGTCATTCTTGGTCCCACACTGACACTCTGGAAATCACTGTCCTAAAACATTTGCTTGATAATAGTGCCAGTGGCATTAGTCATCATACTGTTAATGCCTTCTCTGCAGCTAATCTAGAAACATGAGCATTCTGAGACCATTGTTCAGAGAATTTTGTAAAACAGATTAATAAAGCATTAACTTGGGGCAACTTCAAAAAACTATTGATTTAGTTTACTGCCATTTTCTTCCTGCAGAGTCTAAAACCAAATTGAATGATTTGCATGTGCATGAAAAACTGAGCTCATTTAACTTAGATGTTTGTTTCCCTGATTGCTTTATTTCCACACAATTTCCAAAGGATTAGTTAAGTTCAAAGAGCAAATTGTGGGCATACAGGTCTGTGCTGTGGCCTGACACATTACATAGCCATAGTGTCCTAATTTGAATGATCATATCTCCAGTGAATAAGTAGTGAGGTACTTGTCTCTTCCCCATGTGAACAAACCCTTATGAGTATAGGAAGACGCCTTATACAGAGTAGGAAGGTTCACATATACTAAGCTACACTTTGAATAAGCCATGGTGTGTTGGCTGTTTGAGAAACATAGACACATAGAAACAGAGCAAGTCAGAAGGGGTCTCCTGGGCCATCTAGTCTGACCCCCAGGTCCAGCCGGCTCCACTCATAACATATTTACCATGTCCAGCCTGTCCTTGAACACCCTCACCGACGGGGCTTCAACCACCTCCCATGGAAGCCCATTCCATACCCTTGAGCTCCTGGCACCCAGACTGAACCTTGGCTCCCTGAGCTTTGCTCCATTGGAGCACATCCTGCCTTCCTCTGCAGGGGAGAACAGGTCTCTACCCACCTCCGTGTGAGACCCGTGAGAAACAACCCACAATGTACCTGATGGATGATCATGCTTGCCATTGCTGTCCTCCCTCTCCTCTGAGCCCTTCAGCCAGCTCCCAACTCAAATCTCAGTGGACATTGTGGCAAAGCCTGTCTTGTCTCCCCAGCTCTGTTCTCCCCTTTTCATTTCCTAGCTTTGCTTATTTAGTGCCTCACAAATGGGCCGTTTGGGCTGCTCTAGTCCCCATCCTTATTTTTTACTGTTCAGTTGCTCAGAAATCCATAGCTGATGGTTATCATCATTGCTGCCTTGCGCAAATGCACAAGTGTAGATTTATTGCTGTCCAATAAACGTAGTCTTTCCCCTCAATTGGCTTATCAGTTTCAGCTCTCACACAGAGCAGCAAAGTGGCATAGACAACCCACAAGGAAATTGACAAGAGAGATTGCATATCGCTTGGTTCACACCCAGGTATCAAGGACAACAGGAAGAAACTGTTAAGAGAAGGCGGAGAGGCCACCTGCCCTTTAGTAATGTGTTCCTTCTCATCTTTCCCTCTCTTTTTCAACTATCCCAGAAAGAGGGTATGTTTCCTTTCAAAACACTTACTTCTGAGGTTTTTGATGCTCCCAGAAGTTTGGGCATCAATGGAAGGGTGGTCTCTGGTGAGATTGCTAAAAGGCAGCAGCTGTGTAGCTGATCACCACATTCCACAATTCTCCTGGGTTCAGATGGCAAGACAACATGTCATGGGCAAGAACAGCCCCACAATAAGCCATAGGTTCTTAGCATGGCTTGTTCCCAACCATGCACCACCATCCATGGTGGGTTGTAGGTGATGTGAATCCAATCAGTAAGTCCTTTGGTCCAGCTGGTTCAGCAATGTCTACGTTACCTGGCATCTCCATCCTTGAGTTTCCGAAAGGAGCCTTTCTTGGGCTTACCTGGAGATGCTGACAGAACCTTTCTTCTGACCCGAATCCATCCAACACTAGGATCAATGTCTGCATCCTTCCTTTGGGTACCACTTCCAAGGGACACTCAGAAAGTGGAAGCAAGGGAGAAGACCTTCTCAGTGGAGCCTCCCAAGCGTGGAAGGATCTTGCCACCTGGCCCCAGAACCACCCTCCTTTCAGAGTCAGGGTAGGAGTGCCCACTATTCCCAAGCATTCAATCGCATTGATGAGGTGTTTATATTGTGGGCATTCACAAGGCATTTATTTCAGCTGCCTTTGTAACAGGACTAGTGTTCTTATTTTAGTTGCAGCTGTTTGCATTGTTTCAGATTTTGTATAATTTGTCAATTTTGCATGGCATTTTATTATCTCTATTTGCCATTTGTAATATTAGGAATGGTCATGAACCTCGAGGAAATGTCCATTGGTGTCACAATCTGGAGGGAATCCCTTGCCCTGCTTGTGGCTGCAGTTAAATAGGGGAAAAGAATCCCATGCAAGGTCCCCAGAGTTCAAAGTGCATCACATTTTACTTAATTACTTGTATGCTGTCATTTATTTATTCATATTCTGCCTTATATCCAAGAAAGTCAAGGCAGCAGGCATAATTCTCCTCTTCCTCCTTATCCTCACAACAGCCCTGGGAGGTAGGCTGGGCTGAGAGGCTGTGACTGGCCCACAGTCACCCAGTGAACCCCATATGAACAAATCCCAGGGTGATGCACAAAACTTTTTAGTGCAGCAATTAAAACAGAAATCCATCACGAAGCCAGAACCTCACACAGAGCTGGATAATTCTCTTGCCTTGACCCTCAAGTGTCCTTAAAATTACACGGATTCATGGATGATGGGCCATTAGCCATGCTTGAGGGCCGGCATGAAACACCAGTTCCTGGGGAAAGAATCTTGCTTTGATGTCCTGCTTATAGGCTTCCTGGGCTGCCCTGTTGCCTGGACTCAGCAGCACTAAAACACCATGGCTTGTTTTCCAAAACAACGCAGGATGAGAACGCATGACTTATTGCTGGGTTGTGAACTGTTGGCTGTTCTCCTTGGTTAGTTATCTCAGCTGGGTTCAGATAACATGATACTCCATGTTGCAAGAACAGCCCATGGTTCAACAACCGTTCACATCTATACCTAACATCTGAGTTCAGATCATTGTGTTGTTTGAACCGATCATTGTGGAAAACAGAACACTGGACTAGATCAAGGACTAGCAGCCTGGTGCCCACCAGGAGCTTTGGACCCCAATTTCTGTTAAGTCCTATACTACTTGGTCAGTGGAAAGGTTTTATAGTAGTTGTGGTCTGAAACATCTGGAGGGCATCTCTTAGGCTAACCTGGACAAGATAAGCTAGGCTTTGTTCATATCCAACTGGGCTCTTATGGACAGAATGTTGAGTGACAGCAGCTGGTCTGGCATCCGCCCCGCTTGCTCCCAATTTTGGCCCTGGTTGTGTGTGCAGGTGTTGTATTACCTGGGGGTCCACTTCTTTTCTCCATCGTTGGTTGCTCGCATTCTCTCCAGCTCTGTGACCTCCTGTGGTGCAAAAAGCATCACCAGGTAGCCCCTGGTAGTAGTGCAGGAAGAGATTTCACCTTGAACACATGTGTGTATGCATTTATCTGTTATTATATTTATATCCGACCCTTTTCCTTTCAAGGAACTCAAGACAGCATACATCATTCTCCTCCTCTTTGCAATCTTATCCTCACAACAACAACCCTGTGAGGTAGGTTGGGCTGAGAGCCTGTGACTGGTCCAGAGTCGCCCACTGAGCTCCATAGCTGAGTAAGCACTAGGGCCCAGAACTCCTGCATCCAGTCTGACACTCTTAACCACTACACCACATTGGCTCTCATTTGCAAAAACCAACATGTTTCTAGTCCTTTTGGGTGCAAAGCTAGGGCAAGGAATGCAGATACATAGCCTTTAATTATCTTTTTTTTCACCCCCCTTCCACCCTCTTTTTTTCACCCCCTTACATCCTCTAGTTCACTATGGCTGTGTGGGTTTTCCCTCCACTGGATTACATACAGATGACCTCCAACTACATTATTATGATTAGCAAATCCATAAGTGTGATTGTTCAAGTTACTCGTATTGATATGATGCAAATAGTGGGCCCATCAGCAAAGGAAAGGGCACCTTCTGACTTAAAGTGAGGCATGTGCTGAAGCATGATCTCCGCACAGCCAGCAACTCACATTGCATGGGAGAATGAAAGGGATTTATGCCTTGAAATATTCATAGCTTTCAAGCAGCAGTTGCTCAGATGTTTTTCAATACCATGGACAGCCTCCAGCCAAAGTCGTTCCACTCTTTTCTAGTAAGTAGCTTGAGAGACAGATATCTTTCAAACAGCTAATACACTAATGGGAATTCATACTAAATTATTCTTGCAGAAAGAAGTGTTGTCAGTGGGCCAAATTGCATTATTATCCATCATGACTGGTCCTTCCAAAATAAGGAAGAAACAGCCAGCAATGGTACAGCAGCAAATTGCCTGAAATGTTCGGCAACAGCATCTAGAGCAGTGATGGCAAACTTTTTAGAGACCGAGTGCTTAAACTGCAACCCAAAACCCACTTATTTATTGCAAAGTGCCAACACTGCAATAAAACCTGAATACCGAGCTTTTAGTTTAGAAGAAACAATTCACACCCAGTTCAAGCAAATACACACACACACACCTCTCTCTCCCCCCCCCCCCCCCCCCCCCCCCCCCCACCATGGCAGTGCATTGACCGGCATTGTGAAAGCTCAGACGAGTTGTGGCTAATGAGTCACAGCTCATGACATCACCTGGCGCCACTATTCCTTTCCGAGCATGCGCATGGCCCTTATGTGCACTGTTATCTAATGCTTGACTGCTGGGGCGATGCTGGGGCAACTTGGCTCATGTGCCAACAGAGAGGGCTCTGTGCGCCCACCACAGCGCGTGTGCCATACGTTCATCACCACTGATCTATAGGGTTGCAGGAAGCTTTGGATTCCCAGGTCTGAGGTCAGAAAAAGCTCAAAGCATGATTCCCCACACCTCACCCCCCATGCAGAAAGAACCATGCCAGCTGCTCCTCTGAGGTTGTAAGACCGACCCCGGAGAAGAGGTAAAGAGGGAGTTCCAGTGGGGAGAAGGATACATTCCCAGGATACAAGGTGTCTGGCAGGATTCCAGCCTCCTTCCTTTCCAATTTTCAGCACGGCATCTTCATTTGCAGGGCAGGAGGAGTGAGGAAGCAAAGTTCACACCTCTGATCTGCCCACGTGGCACAGGATGCCAGAAGTCCTGCATGTTCAGAGCATTCTAGTCATCCCCTTTGGATTGCACTCCAAAATGCATTATTTAGGGCAGGCATCTTTGATCAATGGAAAATATTTACATTACCTTTCCAGTTAAGGAAAAGTAAAAACATGTGAACCAGCCCTGGCATTAAAATCAGCTGCAAAGGTCTTGCTTGTGAGCTGCCAATAGAATCCACCATAATGCCAGGCACAGCAGACAGGGCCGTTTCAGTGGTGGCCCCAAGGATGGCTTCTGGAACTTCCTCCAGACCTCTTTGCATGCAGCCCCATCAGTTCAGGCCTTTAAATAGGGGTTAATGTCCATGTAGTTCATGTTACCTTCTCCTAAAGCATTTATAGCATTGCTGTCTTAGTGTTTGATACTGGCCTGTTTTTTGATTACTCTGCTTTTCAATGTCAGAATCATTTGTGACACTGCATTTTATGACTACACATATTATATCTTAGAATCTGGGTAAACCAGCTCATGAAGGCTTGTATTCTAAGAGGCAACTGAAATATATTTAACAAAACAAATAAACTTATCAATCTCCAGTCCTTGTCCGACTCTCGAAGAGTTCTGTCCTGTGCATATTTAGATAGCCCAATGCAAAAAGTGCATACAAGCACACATGGAAAAAATGCGAACATTAGCGAGATGCTGAAATGGAGAAAAGAACAATGAGGATCCAAGCAGAACCAAAATTAATAGATTAGACTATCCCGATTCAATAGCTACTGCATTTAGTCATACAAATGCATGCCTGTTGACTTCCTGCCTGTACTACAGCTGTTGAAAAACCAGAGAGTCTTCAAAGGAGTGGAAAAAGTTACAAGCCTACTCTTATCAGGGGGAAAAACGTCGATCTGTAAGGGGAAGAAAATCTTGCTTGGTGTTCGTGCATAATTGGTCCTCGCAGACTCTGCAGAGGAAAGCCAAGAGACTGGCAAGCATCCCGTTTCATGGGAACTTGATTTTGTAACCTTATTAGGATGTTGTCCTATTTCAAGTATCATTCATCATGCCCTGGGGCTAACTTGATTACCCAGAAGACAATAAGAAACCTAAGATCATTACACAGATATTTAGAGGCTATTCACATAAAGATATGTAGCTCATTACTCACTGGTCAATGTCACTGGAGGTGTAGCTCTGAATATCACTTGCCGTCACATATCGGTTCTCAGGTCAGCCAGTCCATGGCCCACCTAAACTCTATGATCTTCGGTCAGGATCACCAGGTTACTGCTGTCTCAGATCGGTCTTTTATGACCCTCTGTCTAAGCAAATACCTCTGTCCAGTTATGAGAAGTATAACTTTGCTGTGATTTGCAGCACCTAGGATTAATTGCAGGAGGGAATTGCATATGGATTAGAGTAATTTTACAGTGTAGAAGTATATGGATTTGCACTAATTTAGAACCAAGTCCTATGATGACTTTAAAGGCTTGTATTTTTTCCAGCTGATCAGATCTTTGGTCATATGTCGACAGTTGCCTAAGTATGGTTTAGAGCACAGAACTGAGAAGAATGCCTGTGATTAGATGGCACTGAACCACTCTCAGAACCACTGTCTATTATCTTCTCCCATCCTCCAGAATTTGAGAAATTATGGGGTATGGGAGAAGTGCTAATTGACTGGAGGAGGGCTAATCTTCAAAAAGAGTGAAAAGGAGGATTCTGGGATCTACAGACCAGGCAGTCTGACATCAATCCCTGGAAAAATTCTGGGGCAGATGATGAATTCAGTGATAAGCACCTTGAGAACAATGGAGTAAATACTAGAAGCCAGCAGGGATTCATCAAGAACAAGCCTTGTCAAAGTAACCTGGTTTCACTTTTTGGTCAAATAACTGCCCTCGTGGAATGTGGAATGCTGTGGTCATGATATATCTTAGGCATGGTGGGACAGGTGGACCCACAGTTGTCGACAGAATCAGCCCCAATGGCACCTTCTCAGCCTGGGGACAAGCGGGGTACTGCAGGGCTCAGTCCGGGGCCCAGTACTCTTCAACAATTTCATGAATGACTTGGGTGAAAAGGTGCAAGGAATGCTGATCAGATTTGCAGATGACACAAAACTGGGTGGGATAGCTAATCCTCTGGAAGACAGAAACAAAATTCAAAGTGATCTTGATCGGCTGGAGTGCTGGGCTGTAAGCAGCAGAATGAAATGCAGTAAGAACCAATACCAAGCTCTACACCTAGAAAAAGGGAACCAAAGGCAGTTACAAGGTGATTCAACAATGCTAGAAGTGAATGGGATCTTGAAATTGTCCTAGCTCACTGTATAGCAATTTTCAAGGAGCTCAGTATATCTTTCTTTTTTAAAAAAGCATTAGTAATGGGTAGGTTAGCACAGAAAATTGGGGGAGGCGCAGTGTTGTGTCCACATGAAACTCTTCCACCAGTGGAAATGAAACCATGGCATGGTCTCCTCATGGCCCCATGGCCCCCAGATCATTTTTTGTATATTTATTTAATTGTCTCCACTGCCCAGTAACCAAAGTCCTATGTTTGGGAGGGTTTTAGGATGCTCTGGGAACTGCAAGTGAACAGAGGGTAGGGAAGGCCGACTGAGTGCATGAACTTAACTTCTTGCACTGTTGGCTGCAAACTAGAAATCAACTTGATTTTTTTTTTTTTTTAAGATTACTGACCAGTAGCCTCTGGCAACCAGGAAATGCATCACCCACACAGATGATAAAAAAGAGCAGAGATGTATCTAAAGTATGCATATGTTAACTTATACTTACAGGTTCCTTTAATTTAAATAGGAGTCGGTGTGGTGTAGTGGTTAGGAGTGTGGGACTGGGACTCAGGTGATCTGGGTTCTAGTACCCACTCAGCAATGGAGCTCATTTGATAAATTTGGGCCAATCACAAGCTTTCAGCCCTACCCACCTCACAGGGTTGTTGTTGTGAGGATAAATTTGAGAGGAGGAGAATTATGTAAGCCACCTTGAGTTTCTTGGAAGAAAAAAGGAAGTCTATCAATATAATTAACAAATATATAGAAATACTTTCAATTCATCTTGCTGTCATGGAAAAGACTGTGACGAAGTGACTAAAGCATCCAGCCAGTGCTGGCCTGGGTACCATTAACGGATGGGCAAATTGAAGTTTCTTGTTCTTCCTTTTTATGGCTCTTTATCTTTAAAGTAGACTTGGATTGGGTATCCCTTTCAACAGAGGATGCTATTAAAGGGAAGCAGCCCTAAAGAGAGAACTGCCTTCCATAAAGGAGGACAAGTGAACCCGGTGAACTGGGACAAACCAAATAATTACCAGACTATAGGTTTGGGTTAACTGCTTGGAAGTTGCTGCTCTCACTCTTTTGTGATGTTACATGCCAAAAGGAGCAAAGCAGAGGGCAATTGTAACCATAACAATTTTTGTTCTCTGTGTAGAGTAAAATAGAATTCGGTTTATTGCTTTCCACAATGCCTGCCACAAACACGCAGTGCCATCAGGTGCAAAAAAGCCCTTTCTGTTGATAAAAATACTATTATTGAAAAAGGGGGATAAGTTATTGAGCACCTGTGAAGTCGCAATAAATGTTCAGTGAGCTTCATTGGGTACAAGTTGCGCTATCCTGACACATCCCCAGGCTCCTGCTGGAGGTGTTGAACAAACTGCTCCTCTGTGTACACTTTCCATGTGCCAAAACTGTCTGGATCAGCATCTGAATCTTACCCCACCACTGGAGGAAGGATAACCTCAGGACCACTTTGGGGATGCTGGCAGGCAAGTGGGATACACAGCTGTGTCGTCCAGCTAAAGAATGGTGAGTGGGCTTGGAAAGAACAGATATGGGGCGCATCATCATTTTATCCCCTGAAGACGGTCCGAACACTTCAACTGGTGCAAAATAGAGCTGCCAGGTTGCTGACGGGGACGGGGTGTTATGCTCACATGACTCCAGTCCTCCGTCAGCTTCACTGGCTTCCCATTGAAGCCCGGGCCCAATTCAAGGTGTTGGTTATGACATATAAAGCCCTAAACGGCTTGGGTCCTGGCTACCTGAACGAGCACTTACATCCGTATATGCCCAACCGCCCCTTGAGATCTGCGGGAGAGTCCCTTCTCCGGGAACTCTCCATGAAAGAAATTAGGAGAGTAAGTATTCGGAGGAGGGCTTTCTCTGCGGTGGCACCCAACCTATGGAATTCACTCCCCAAAGAGGTCCGCCTGGCACCGTCATTACTGGTTTTTCAGCGCCAGGTAAAGACCTTTTTATTTAAACATCAT